>NC_047532.1:0-300000 GCF_012275295.1 Melopsittacus undulatus
CCTATTGTATGAGTTTATTAATACCTGAGTCCTCTATAGCCTGGTGTTATCTACTGGTAGTGGCTCTTAAAGGAAGATGCTCTGATGCAGACAGTACTTGAGTGTTGAGAGGTAACTATCTGCCCAAGACCTAGAGTCCGGGTATCTGTGTTCAGAGCTGTTTCAGTGTGGCTGCACAGCCTGTAGCAATGGTATGAATGCTCTCTGCTTGCAAGGAAACATTCTATCAGGTTTGCAGAAAACAAATCACTGCATAAGGTTTAAGATTAAAATATATAATAGTATGAATTCCTAGGAAGTGTCTGTGCTCAGGGGAAAGGAGAGATGTGTGGTGTGAGCTAAGTGCCAATGAAAACGGCTGGAATTTCCAACAGCAAGTAAAAGCACCTACCTATGCAGGCAGAAGGTATAAGTAAATAGTAATTCATGTAGATAATTCCATAGATAATTTCTGAATAACAGAACTTACCTGAAGACCATGAGGTGTTCCTGCTCCATTCTGGCAGGAGGTGGGAAGGAATTCAATGAGTTAGATTATTTATGATTTATTCATACAGCTCAGCCTGTGTTTCTAATGTATATGCTCGGCATTTTTTATAGGTGAAGGACTTCCTTCTGCAGGGCTGTGTATTGAGGAACTTTCAAAGCTGCTAAATTGAATTTAGGAATCAGGTGCATGTCTGTGACCTCCTTTGTTGCTTCAGTCTCCATTAAAGCATACTTGCTTCATTTTTTTTATTGCATTGATTGAAGTTTTTCACTTAATTGAACAATCTGATGTGCAGAAAGGTGCTAAGACAAGCATGCAGCTAGTGTGGTATGAGCCACATCTAACCTAAATAATCTTGTTTCAGTGGGGAGAACTGTTTAGCTGGGTTTTTCTTTGCAGTGATGTATTAAAGCCAGGTATTCAGTCCCACATTAGTGCTTATTGTGGCCTTTCAGAAATTTTGACTATCATAACATCTTTGTCAGCTTATGGTCAGCTCATATCCCTCATAGTCTATTTCTATTCATAAGTCTAAAGCAGCAAAGTACTACTGTTCTGGTGTTTGTTTGTGAAGCAGCATGTTTTTCTTGGGTGTAAGCAAGTTGGTTTTTTTGAGTAAACAACTACTTCTGCATGTGATAATGCAAAAGGAATATGTTTATGCTTATATTATCAGTATGTGCATATGTGGACTGAATAAAGGCAGGAATTTGCATGTCAAGTTACTGCTGTGCAGCTGTTGCCCTTTTCATGATACACGTGACTATTTTGAACACACGAGTTGTTTCACAAGTATTTCCAAGTTCTCTGCCAGGAAATGGCTACTCTTTTCCCTCTACAATTAAATCAAGCCCACTGGCACCTGTATCCTGATTTATGTTTTACAATATTATCCACATCCATTACATTTATATAGATTACTTCCTTCAAGATGCTTGCTTTCCCACTTTAAATCATACCTGCTGATGAGACAGCCGTGTCCCAAGACTTCATGCTCTGAATTCCCCTTGAAGCCAAAAGTGCCAATAAGTAAAATCATGGCACTTGAAAAAATAAGAATATATATATCTCAGTCAGTGGTAATGTACTGCTTTTTTTCAGCAATAGGGAATTGCTGATTTCCTCATGGTAACTTTGGATATTTGGGATCTTTCCTGGCCTGAATCAGAGCAAGTTATTGATCTTAAAAGAAATCACACATAAACCCCAAATTTGGGTCAGGCCGATCTGTTCTAATTTGTACTGAAATACTAGTGCAAAATCACTGTTCAAATTTCCAAACAGTGGAGATGCATGAGTGTATTTCCCAAATATGAGATGGAAATTTTATTTACACCATGGGTATTTCAATGAATGTGCATTTTTAAAATCTATTTTTTTGGTTGGGAAATTCCTGGTTGGTCTGTTCCCCAGCAGCAGGTAAGCTGGAATGAAAGGACATCTCTGGCTTCTTAGATTATTGGTGCTCATGAAATAGTTTTCCAAGTAGTACAACATTTTGTGTCACATTTAGATGTTGATGGAAACAGCCCTACTGTGCAGCAATGTATGTTTTTCATTGCTTCTAGAATGACTTTCTTTCTTGGAAGCATTGATTTCCAGACTAATCACTTTAGAATGTTCTTTAGGTGCACTTGAATTATCTGCGCATTCTGCAATTGCTTAGCCTCATCCTGTTTCTCACAGATCTTATGTCATCTTAAACAATTATTTTCTCTTGGGTTTATGATTTTGAAATACTTGACACCCTGTGGCTTGCACTAATATTCTTCAGTCTGAAACACGAAATCTTCAACCCCCAAATTGTACTTGTCCTCTCTGTTTGCAGTTGCTTTAATATATGTATATTGCCTCTTCCAGCATGTGTTGTTACTGATATGTTGATACCTTGAATTGCTGAACCCTACCTGTGTAGTTAGGTGTACGTATTTGACAGCTTCAATCACGGTTTGATCAACGTTGATCTCTGCAGCCTATTAGTCAACTCTGCTAGATGCTAGTTCTAATTTTAACATCCTTTCCTGACTTTGAGGTCCAGGTTATTGATACAAACTTCATTTGGTGACTTAAGTAGGCACCGATGGCTATGAGCTACAGTACTGCTAAAAACCAGCCTTAGCATTCCACCCCAAAAGGAACTTCAGCATACCTACCATGCAGAGGAGAACTACTGCTGCTTTCCTTTATAATTAGTGTACATGAGTAGTTACGATATTAAAACTGTCCTGATGTCTAGCCATTCAATTCTACTCACGGGGGGGGGATAATTTTCAGTAACGGTACATTTCTCTGGACTCCTAGTGCAGGTAGAAACAGTTTCCTTCTGCTTCAAAGACAAAGAAGGTTTACTTCTAGGTTCTCAGGCAGGATCTACATTGTGGTGTGTACAGACATGCCTTGCTTTACAGAACCTTTACCATGACAGAAGTATCTATGAATTAGAGAAGCCTCTAATTCTAATTAGAGGTTGGTGTATGTGGGTGAGCAGTAATCATTTATATTCCCCTTGTTCCTCCTCTTAAGTTTGAAATATCTATGGTACCTTGTGCCAATTTTTCTTCTCTTAAACATGTTGCTCTTCAGCCCAAGACTGTCTTCTCTATTTACAGTTGCTGTACTGCATGTATGGTGCTTCTTCTAACACGTGTACTACCAGCATGATATATTAAATTGCATGTTAAGAGCCCATTGCCTGTTCTGGGGCTATCTTTGGTTCATTGACCCTTCAAAAAGGCAGCTGTGTGTTCATCTGCTTATTTTTATTTTGTACTGTGATATTATCACTTTTCTTGTTTTGCTTCTGAATCTAAACCACCCTAGTCTCCTAGAATTTCATATCTCTATGAATTTTTGTCTGAGTACTTTGCCCTTCTGTTGCTTGGCTCTACCAATTCCATCCTTAAAACCAGGCTTCCCTCAAATGTGCAAGTATAATCCTTTATTGTGGAAGATAGTTTTGTTTCCAAAGATGAATACATATTTGAATGCCAAAATGTTAACTTTGAATTCTTTGTATTAAACATTTAAACTTTGACCCTGATTCTGTCCAACTATGCAGGCTTTGTAGCTGTTCTGTGTAGATCAACTGTTTTCTTTCCTATCTTCTGCTTTTCCATGTTGAAATATGTTGCAACTGTTACATTTCATTGAAGTGTGCGACATACCTAGGGCAGGCTCAAACCTGGGGGACTCTGAAGTGGGAAGTCATGTATTATCAGTCTCCCAAGGCAGTTGCTAGCTGCAGTGTGTTTTGTCTGTGGCTGGTTTGCAGTTCTTTCCATCTGACCAGTTCTAAAAGCCTTTATGCTAGAAATAGCAGACAAAGACTTATTTTCTGCTTACAACATCTGAAAAGAGGGAAAGAGCATTTACATCTGTGCGGTTTTTAGAAATTCCTCATACACTGTAGGTATAGTTCAAAGGATAATGTTGCCTAAATATTCTAACACAAATTTACGTAAAGAGCTTTCTTCCAGACTGTGTTTCCATGTGTCTGCACCCCCCAAACAAGATAGTAACAGTTACAGAAAAGTGAATGTATCTTTCTTTCGTACATAATTGTTCAAGGAACGTTAATGGGACATCATAAGATGGCTGTTTAGAGGGAAAGAAAGGAGTAAATGAATTCTGAGAAATCATGTTTTCTCACTCTGCACTCATGTTTTAACCCTCTGCAAACTTGCACTCCGTAGGCTGGCAGCGGACCAAATGCTAGAAGCAGCACTTGCACAGACCCAAGGTGTTAGTTTTTTCTTCTCTGTGTTTTCTGCCAGACACAATTCAGCAGCATTCCACATGACACCTTCTGTTAAGTAAGGGGCAAGGAGTGATGAATGCATTCAGAAGAGAGATCACAATGAGGGGGCATCAGTTCAGCACGGTCTTCCTCTCTTTAGTTTTATGCCTGCCTAGTTCTACTTAGCTGCCTAATTTTGATCAAAGATGACTGAGCCCATCCTATTTGCTCATTAGCCACAAGGCCTTTTAAAATAAACCCCAAGTCACTCCAGTGATACAAATGCACCTCACTGTTAACAGATCAAGCCAAATATGGGGTGCATCCTCACAAAATGCATGCTTAAAGTGCTCCAGGAGGTACTGCAATTTACATGGTCACAAAAATGATTGGATCCATTCAAAAGTCTGTTCAGGTTTTTTAAATGCCAAAGCCCTGGGCAGCCCAGGAGGGTTGTTGCATGGAGGGGAAGGGGACACTGCAGAAGCATCACTGCTTGCTAGTTCAGTTCCCAAGGCTCTACTGTTCCTGCAGGTGGGCAGAAAACACTGGGGCGGATGGAACTTTGGTCTGTGTGCTCTTCTCCCAAAGCCTTGTATCAAACTGTGGGGCATTTGGGCCATGTGTTGCTTTGGAGGAGAGGAAGCAGCAGAGACAAATGCCTTCTGTGGTCAAAGTCTGTCCTGTTATTTGCTAGTTGATTTTTTTTTTTAATTTTTTTTGTGACCTAATAGATCTGTGCTATTCTTTTTCTTTTATATAACATTTATTTTTAGGCTCTTTAGATGGCCATAAACTGATTTAAGGAAAACCTTATTTTTTTGTGAATGTTATGCTTGTCCTATGTATGTGTAAATACATATGCAGGTGTGTTTACACATGTATGTATATTTATGTCAACTTCAGAAATCAATTGTTTTTTAACCACTCTGCTATGATGGGAGCAACATCAGGTATGCTTACATATGCTGAAAGGTGGCGAGTTAAAACTTTGACATCTTGATCCTTGTTTTTTATTAGACAAGTTATTCTGAACATTCTGGGAATGTCACAATATGCACCATTCAGGCTTTGCATGAGCTACTGCTGTGTTTGTAAAGGCAGGGCAAGTATCTCAAAGGTACCTACCCTAGAAACCAGATTAATCATGTTTGCAAAGGAAGTAGGGATGAAGAATGCTGAAGTTAATGTAAGAATCAACCTGATAGATGGTCTAGGACAAGCTTTCTGCATTTCTGTGGTTTCACAGTGAATCTGGTTGTCTGCATGTAACTTCAGGTCGTAGGAACACAGGACTGGAGAAGGCCTGGATAATTAAGTCCATTCTTCTATTGCAGGCAACAGCATCAATTAATCATATTTTAAATGTATTAAAACCACATTTCCTCTGGCTTCACACTATACAGCAAAGCTCATTTATATTCTCTTGAGTAGCTGAGCAGCATTTGTTGCCTGCACTTGAGAGAGAGGATTTGTAGCAAGTGATCAAGAAAATCTTCATCATTATTAAAGAATAAAATCACAATTCACTAGGGAGAAAAATAAAACACCATAGAAAAGGAAAACAGGTGAGGTGTGTTAATAAGTTGAAAGCAAATACTGAGATCAACATTTCAGACAACCTCTGATTGAGAGTAGAGGCAGCTTTCAAAGGCCAGTTGAGTAAAGCAGAGGGCCTTCTTCATTTGTCTAGTCTTTGGATCATGTACTGCAGCTTGTATTTAAGTGCTATAAGTGGATTTTAGTGCCTGGTTTTGCATATTCACATTTGAAGATTGTACTTCGTTCACAATCTCATTGCTTTAAGAACTAACAGTAGGAATGTAACAAATATTTTTTTGCTTGCATTAGACCTTGAATAGAAAAAGTTAAAAGACCTGAGAGGGGAAAAAAGATGTATTTTGTAGTTGTGTGATTTACAACAATAGCCTGTCTCGTCTGTATCATCACTATATGATGAAAGAGAAAAATGTGAGAAGCAACAAGAATAGATCATCATAACAACAGCAACAATGTTCTCTATCATTTTGGACTTGTCACCCTTGGAATGATTAGATGCTTGCCCAGTATATAGTAGGTGCTATGTTTCCAAAATGAGTTAATGAAATTGATGTTTTGAAATACAAGCAGAAATTTGAAGATATATTCTATGAGGGTTTTTTCAGTTTTGATAAATGACCTGAAAGCTGTTAGATTTTTCTTATTCCACATTTCTTTTTCTGCTGATGCTAGTAATTTTATTGACCTGACCTTTAGCACATTTCTGTGGCGTTTCCTCCTGTAGTTGGGTGATGCTTCTTTTCCCATTGACTGGCTTGTTTGGGGATATAAAGATGTTTACAGGCAGGGCATTCCCTCCTCATTTGTCCTTTCTACTGCCTTTTCTTGTCCCTGTCTCTTCATTCTGCTAAGAGGAGTGCTAATATTCAAAACGGATGAGATGTTTTTAAAGTTGAAAATTCAGCTCTGTGTGTTGTTAGTTGAGTATAAATGTCTTTGATAACGTTGTTTGTTCTTTAGTAACAAATCTTCATTAATGCTGGATGCTGTAAGACAGAATCGGGTTATGACTGTGTGACTTTTTCACTGTAGCATAACCATATTCTATACATAGTCTAGACCCATGTTCCTAAACAGCCTGCATTCTCACAAAAACGATCTTGCCAGATCAAAGTCCATTTAGCTTTGTATCCTGTCTCGGATAATGGTCGTATATGAGTACTAGAGGGTATGGGAGCAGGCATGGCATTTAGCAGTGTTTTCCCAGAACACTCTCCCAGAAAGAGCAATTTGTGACATGGGGGCATCATGAACCCAAAGTGGTGATTTGTGCTATTACACTCTGCAGATGTTTCTTTCATAACTGTGTCCAGTCTCTTTCTTACCTGCTTCATAGTTTTTTATTTCGTAGCTAGTACTCACTTTGGCTTTATACTTATCCACAGATTTATAGTTTTTTATTGTCCTTAGTCACCTTATTTCCAACTCTGCCCTCACTTCAAGCTTTTCTGGGTGAACTCTGACATCATAGAATCATAGAATGTTTAGGGTTGGAAGAGACTTTAAGATAATCTAGTTCCAATCCCCCTGCTATGGGCAGGAATGCCTCACCCTCGACCGTGTCACCGAAGGCTCTGTCCAACCTGGTCTTGAATATTGCCGGGGTGGAGCATTCACTTCTTTGGGCAACCTGTTCAGTGCCTCACCACCCTCACAGTAAAGAACTTTTTCCTTATGTTTGACTTGAACTTCCCCTGTTCAAGTTAACACATATTACTACTTGTCCTATCACTACAGTCCCCGATGAAGTGTCCCTCTCTGGCATCCATATCAGTCTTAATGATTCCTTTGTGACCCTTTTCCAAAGAAAAGGAAAAACTTTACTCAGCCTGTTAAATACTGTGGGGCTGATGCTAAGAGTAAATCAGGTGTTACCCCTACTCTAAAAGCTTGTGTGGTGTCACTCCTTGATGTTGCAGCAGCAGAATGTGTGGGTACTGGGGCTGGAGCTTGCTGTATCGACTGGAATTTTCACTTGTTTTGGACCTGATGTGTTTTTTCATCAGAGGAGGTTGGTGTTCAGCCTTTCCTTTGGAGTGAAGAGAGGGCTCAGCAGGTATGAATATCAGGCCATTAATTCCTGGTTACTGGAGCCTCTGAACTTCAGTCTTTGGTGATGTTTCTCTACTCTATTTTTGGAAAATGCATCTCCCGAAGTTGCTTCTTCATAGCTGGGTAGGGTAGAAGTGTTTTCATGAGCCACAGGCTATCAAGATACTTTGGTTTTACCTGTGCAAGAGTTGCTGCTACTTCCTAACAGCTGAACAGAGCATTCAGAGACCTTAGGTATAGAAATAGGACATTAAGAACTAGGTCATGCTTTTCCAAGGAAGAAGGCTACCTTTCTTTGGACTGATCAGTACTGATAATTGGGCAAATATGCTCTCATGAGAGAGAGGCAGGTTAAGGTTCTATTTCTTTACTAAGCTGATTTGGTGCAAAAAGGACTCCAAAGAGAAAAAGCTTTCTCCAAATTGCCCTTATTGGTATTCTGTTAAGACAATAAAAGGTGCAGAGCTGTTTATTTAACCACTTTATTCTCATTCATGTTTCCCAGGGAACACTGGTAAATGTAGACCTGTACTTGGAAAGGGAAGATAATTGGCTGGCCTCCTTCAGCAGAAGGTATACAAGAATACCTTTCAATGATCTGTGTTTGCACAGTGTGCAGCTGTGATTTCAGCTCTGCCCTTGAAACACAGATTGAGTAATGCTGCCAACTTGAATTCTTCTGTCAAACGTTTCACTGCCTTGGGAGTCTGTACACAGCTTACAATTCCTGTCTTCTGCCAGGGTTACTGTGCCTGATGCTTGGTTGTGGTTTGGTTTTGGGTTTGGTTTGTTTTTCGTCTTGAGCAGAGGATGTACTTCAGGTACTTGTTTGTCTGCTCCAGAGATAACGTGATTCCGTGTATTTGCTGATTTGAATAGTCCAGATTTGTGTTGTCACTGCTGAGGAATTCCCTGACTGAAATAAAGTTGTTCCTGCATGGGAAGTGTAGGGGGAGCGTATCATCCAGCACAGCATCTTCCTGTTTCTTTACTGCAATGCTTTGAGTTTTCGGCAGCCAGCTCTAGCTTGCTCTTGCTGGCCCCTTTCCATGTAGCTTACTCTTTTCTTTCCAACAGCATTTTGGTAACAAAGCTGCAGGCATGTCTGCTTACATGTGCTCTTGTAGCCAATGCACCTCTTGTTGAGATAAATTCACTGACTTCATATAAATATGCTTGCCTCTTTCTTAGAGCTAAGGGTTTGCCTCTTCAGGGCCAGCCAAAGCAGTGGCTGCTACAGAAACAACATTATTTAAAAGCATTATTTTGTACACATAATTTGAGATGTTCTTAAGGAATGGGCAGGTTCTTGGGTATGTTGACCTTTTCACCACCAAAGTACTTGAGGACAGTTGCTGTGAACTTTCTCTACTTTGTCCCTTTCTTTTTTGTCCTTGAAGGCTTTATAATGGGCCAGTAGATCATTCACAGACTACACAGTTGTGGCATTTACTTTGTCCTGAGGCTCTCTGGCTTGACTTCTGGTTCTGAAGTGGAAGTACAACAGTAGGAGCGTTTGCCTCTTGAAGGTATGAGGACCACCATGTTTGGTGTCACGCTAGAGGCACCTGTACCTGTCCAGAGCTCCGGTGGAGTAAAGCATTGGTGCTGGGTGGCAGAAATGATGTGCAGTGTCTGAGACATAGGAAATGTTACAGTTGCATCTGGAGAAGATGTTACATGTGCATCTGGAGAAGCCACTTATACATTGGTACCTCCACTATCTTCAAGTCTTTTGTTAGTATAAATATGCTGTCCAGAAGGACCACACTGGTCTTTTAGTGATATATATATACTATGCAGTAGTTCCAGCAGGATGGAAAATGCCATGTAACAAAACCTGGGAACACTGCTGAGTTGTGGTTGTAGGTAACATTCATTTATAGCATTTATGGATGGAGTTTTCTTTCGGCTGGCAGTAAAATGTTTGTTGATACAGTTTTCTGAGAAAAGCTGCTGATTTTAGATCTATTTCTTTACCTTCTTTTAGCAGTGTTAGTTCCTATATGATGCTTTTGAGGAGATGTACTTCTTGGACTGCTTCTTGGAGGAGAGGCATGACACTTCTTGGGAAAATTTAATGTTATTGTTTTTTTTTTCCTTCTGGAGAAAGAATTAGGAAAGCAAAACTGCTGGGATTTGCTTAGGATTTAAACCTGAACAAAGTGAGCAGAAATGTCCCTTTTTAATGTTAGAAGGAAACTGGGATATGTCTTACCACTCCCTAACCCCCCTTTGCTACTTTCTCCTAAATAAGTATCCTCCTTGTATGTACCACACTTGTGCACTACTGGTGCCTTGTCAGTCTGTAATGAGAAACTTGGAAAACATCTGCTGCATTTTCTCAGCCAGTAAAAACAATCATTTAGGAAGCAGAAAGGAAACCAAAATGAAATAAAACAGGAAACTGATTTATGATGATTGTGTTTGTGCTTCTCATTATTTTTTTCCTCCCCTTCCATTTGGTTTCTCTGTTCTGCAAAAAAAGTATTTTATTTTCTTGTTGAATGCTTTGCATGGTACGTGTGAGCTATGCCAGTGAAACTGGATGCTGGACTCCATCCTCTCTCACTACTGGTTTCTAAACAGTACCACATGCAGTTTTTGCTGTTGAGCTGAGGGCATGAGGAGGGAAGCAGGCCGAGTTCATTTCACCTAAAAGCATCTACTGTGATGAGCAGGACATGGGTGCGGGGAGAGCACTGACAGTGTAATTTTGCAGGATTTACTTTGGAATGCCTCCTGCCTTGTAGGATCTAATTATTAAGGGATGGGGGAGAAGTAAGTGCATTGATGCCTTCACTAGTGAAGTGAGCATCTGGTCTGGGCTTTGGCTCTCTCAATGACATACTATTTCTCTAGGACTCAGTGTAGTGGGATTCTTGTGACAGTGACATCTCCTCTCCACAGCCCTTAGTTTGTTGAACTTGAGAACTGCAGGGGTATGCAGTTACTTACATGAATAATGAACTCCAGCTGAGCAGGGGCAGAACAAAGCTTAGAGCAGGGCACCAGGGGCCAGAAACCAATGTGGTGGCTCAGCCGGGTTGTGATTTTTGTAATTTTAACACTTGATCAGTTTTGTTCCTGAAAACTTTGAGTCTTGGGTAGTCTCTCAGCTCTTAGGAGATGGAATTTTCACCCAGTTTGGATGCTGTCCCCTTCTTCGGGTTGGATTTATTGCAGGACTGACCGGAGGGGTTACATAGATTCAAATCTGCCTTTTGAATTCCTTCAGGAATTTGCACAGTGGAAATTAAAATTCTCCTATGTTATCTAACAGCCCAGCAAGCAAAGCCTTAGCTTCTTTTTGCCACAAATCCAGATATAACTATATATATAATCTGTATATGTACATTTGTTTAATTTATCTCATTACACAGTAATATAAACAGCCTATTGTTAACATGGAAGGTGCTACAACTGGCAGCTGGAGTTGGTAGATTTCTCTATAAGGAGCTAAAAAAATGGCCTTTTAATGACTCCAGAGAAGTAAAAAAGCTGTTCTCAACAGTAACAAAACTAGCCATAGATAAAGACAGCCTAAGATTGTATGTACCTGTAGCAAGTTCATCCAAGTTACAGGCACTGAGAGTTGGCCTTGGTTGGCAATAACCAGGCATGTTTTGTTGTTTGCAGGCTCTGAATATAGAAAGAGCAAGCAAAAGATTTTTACCTTGACAGAAGCTGAAGTAGAAAGCTTATGAAGTGCTTGAGGTTTCTGAGGTAGGAAACTGCCAATTCTTTGCTTCTGCTGTACTTGAAAGGTGGGTGGATGTTTTGAGCATATTGATAGTTGATAAAGAAATTTGCAGTTGTTAATTTGTTTTCAGTTACTGAACAGTGTTCTGATGGATGTAGAGCTCTGAACATTAGCCAACTATTTGGGCCAAGAGGCATAGACCCCAGATTTTTCAGATTATGATATGCAAAAATCACACATATGTTTTAGGGCAATAGATGAGAGGGAGGCTTGCAGTCTTTTTGGTGTGTGTGTTGAGCCCATGGGCATGACATGCCTCCCCAGGCAGGTGGTGTGCAGAGTGCCAGGGATCCTGTGCTCCACTGGGGCCTACTGGATGTCAGAATCTGGTGGTATTGCTTTTGCTGTTGCCAGCTTCTCTCTGCTCTCCAGCAGCAAGTATGACCTGGAGCACAGCTGCAAACAGCTGATAAGTGAGCAGGAGGTGTCCTTGACTATGAGCCTTGGTGAGTTCAATAAGTGCTTTTTCACAGGCAAACAAAGCAAGCTCCTGTTTAAACTTTTCCCAGTTGTAACCTTTCTAGCGCTAAACAGCCTATAATGAAGTTGCTTTACGTGGCACAGCATGAAGTTGTCAGAACTTTTATTTACATTGGTTTTTGCTGTTCTACGTTTGGTAATATCTTTTGGGTGTTTTATTTCAAAAGTGTGCAAATCAAGCTTGGAGAGATAGTGAAGCGAAGTTTGACGTTTCTAACTTTAATGAAATGAACTGCAGTTAGAAAGTAAAGTATGGCAGGTCAGATACCAAAGTGAGAAATAGCAAGGGTTTCTCAGGGTTCAGGCAGTAAAGTCCCACTCAGTAATTTAGAAAGAGTGCTTTTGAATAGCTTGAAAGTATGAAGAGAGCCTCCCCTTGCCTTGGGTCAGAAAAAGGAGAGTGACTTCTGGCTCCTGAGACCCCAGTTCTCAGTTGCTCTCTTTGAACCAGAATGTAAGGTAACTAGAAAGAAGGATGGCAGCTATCCACCTTTGTATTCTGGGACAACTGAGAGTTCTTAGGTATAATATTAGAGCTTTTACAAGGGTGATATAAAGGACTTCTACTAGTACATCAGCAACAAAAGGAAGTCAAGGGAAAACAGATCTGCTGCTCAATTTGGCAGGGGCTCTGGTGACAAAGGACACCGAAAAGGCTGAAGGTACTCAGTATTGCCTTCAGCTTGGTCTTTAATGGTCAGGTTTACCTTTAAAAAGTCAGTGACTTGGAGGTGACTGATTATTGGAAGGCAACAAATATCACACCCTTCAAGAGGGCAAGATGGGAAGTACAGACTGGTCAGGTTCATCTCCATCCTTGGAAAGGTAATGGAACAACTAATCCTGGTAACCGTTTCTAGACACAAATGACAAAAGGGTAATCAGGAGTAATCAGCAGAGATTTATGAAGGAGAAGTGATGCTTAACCAGCCTGATAGCCTTCTGTGAAGAAATGAGTGGCCTGGTGGAGGAGGGAAGAGCAATAGATGTTGTTTAACCTGTCTTTAGTGATATATTTGACAGTCTTTGACAACATCCTCATAAGAAAACTGATGACATACAGGCTATGTGACTGTATAATGAAGTGAACTGAAAACCAGCCGCATTGCTGCTCAGGGGGTTGTCATAAGTGGCATAAAAAAAGCTGCAGGCCAATCACTACTTAAGTACCCCAGGTGTTGATATTAGTTCTAATGTTTATTGTCTTCATTAATGATCTGGATGATGGGAGAGAGGACTTTGGGACTTATCTCATCTTTGGAAGGAGTGGCTGATGTGCCAGAGGGTTGTGTTGTCATTGAGGGGGACCTGCACAGGCTGGAGGACTGGGGAGAGAGGAATGTCAATGCCAAGGCCTGCTATCACAAAATCTTTCAAAGGAGTACCAAAGGTTTCCTTCCCAAGTGCGCACAATCTCACCCGAGGCTGTGGCTGGGGGAAGCTTCTCTTCCTGTTCAGCTGCATACTACTGTGCTAAAATCTGCTGCAATTTGATTCCTGTTTATGAGGTCTACCAGGCTGTAAATAAGCTTAATATGGAGATACACTTACATCTATACAGTTGCCTGACTTAGATTGAACTTCCTTTAAAAGGGTTAGTGAACCATAATTGCATTCTTTAGTAATTGTGTTAAAATATATTCTTTACATTGATCATTTTAGATGTGCTTCAATTGTTTTTGAATTGATCACAAAGAAACTGACTGTGTTTTGGCTGGATATCTTCAGAGTTGAACATGAAATAATCAAACTCGTTTTGTGAACATGTCAGGATAATTTTTAATTTCCTGGCAAAATGTCTGTAAATTGAACGCTTACACACTTGAACTTCTTCAAAATAGGAG
This sequence comes from Melopsittacus undulatus, assembly GCF_012275295.1. Taxonomy (NCBI): domain Eukaryota; kingdom Metazoa; phylum Chordata; class Aves; order Psittaciformes; family Psittaculidae; genus Melopsittacus; species Melopsittacus undulatus. The sequence continues at coordinate 13,926 of NC_047532.1, forward strand.
ATTCCAGTCTGTTGCAAAGCATGTATGGGTCACTGGGGGGCTGCAAAACTAGAAATATCTCTGGAAAGAAAAGCATGATCTCTCTAAATATCAAGACAGTATTTTGCAGGAGATAGGCATTGATCTTGGTTAAATGAATTTAGTTGTTAAGGAATAGAGTTTTTCTTCTCTCACAATTACATGATCTTTAGAGAAGGTTCCTTAGAGAGAGGCTGTGGCATTCTCCAGCACTGCTGTCAGGAGAAGGCTGCATGCTGAGGTGGGGCATGGATTGTTATTTTGAGAGGCTAGACTTTTTTGCTTAAAGGAACTGTGGTCAAAGCCTTGGAATTTCCACTCGTCTTCTGATGTCACAGTTGTCTTGCTGTGGACAGCTTGAGTTCTGATCATCTTTTAAATGCCAAGGTTCTTAGGTGTTGGTGCTCTGCAGCTTGCCTTTTTGTGTTAGGTTTCGTAGGGTTTAAATCAACAGGGCTGATGTTAAATTGCACAATGCTGTGTCACTATAAAAATTGGTGAGTGCTGAGTCGTGTTCAGATTTCTAGGCCTAACCCCAAAGGTGAATTTCTTTTTTTCCTTTCTCACTTTCTGGGCTATGTGGGACCTTTTATCTGGGGGTTTCTGCCTTAGCAGCTCAATTCTGGGTGTTCTGGGCATTTCACCTGAGGGCTGCATTCCTGTACAGATGAACCCAGCTAAAAACCAAAATCTTCAATTTATTTAGCTTACCATATGTTCTCAGAAACCTCTTGTCCTGGAATGAACATTCTTAAAATCAAGCTTACTAGCAGGCTAGCATCTGTTTGGTTAGTTATCAAGACCTGGAGTGTGCTTCGGCAAGAGGCATAAATGGTGGAGATGAGGGAAAGAGGAAATATAATTAAATGACCTCTGCTTTCCTCCTCAAGAGTCATACACCCACAGACCCGAAAGAATCACAAGTTTCTTGATGCTGTATATTTTTCTATTTCTATTAAACATTTCCTGCAAGGAAACATGAACCTTGGGCTGAACTTCAGCTTGAAGTGAAGCTTTTGTATCATTGAAAATCTCAGCCAACTTAATCTGTTTATGACAATAATGGTAGTGGCAAATTAAAAAAAAAGGGGAAAAGAGGGCATTTTATCATCTTTCTCAGTGGCTCTGATGGGTCCAGGCCTTGAAGGAGGGACTTGAGAGAGTCTGATTTCATCCTCTGCCAATTCTAGGCAATGTTACTGAAGTGCACCTAAGCAAGAGGGATATGGAAAATATATCAGAGCTTTTTCATGCCTCACCAGTTTATGCTGTAATTGTTGGATGAGTTTTCAAGATATTCTGTGTGTGGGGGGGTGTTTTTGTTGGTGTTGTTTAACCTCTTTCATTGCTTCCACGTGGGGTGGCTCTTTGGTAACAGAACATCCACATCTGCAAAGTAATCACTGAGAGCAGTGGCATCATCACTATTGTTTTCATGCATGTTTCTGTATGAGCAGAGTATTGATATCTGAAGCTGGGCTGGTCTCCTTGTCTCAGAGGAATCAGGTACATCCCTGTGTGCACAGGATAGGAAGGGAGCATCCTTTTTTAGAAGCATTGGTAGGTAAGGTTGCAGATGTGCATAGAGCTAAGTCTCATGGTTTTCTTGGCACCAGCAATTGAAATTCATACAAATGTATTTGATTATGTGCTAGAAAGTTGGGAAGAAATCTTGAGGCTTTAGGAAGATTTTTACTTTTACTATTTGAATGTAATTTGTTACAAAACCATGCTGGCTGCCCCTGAGTCCTCCCTGTTGGTATTTGGTGTGTATCTGCAGGGCTTTAAGGGGATTGCTCACTGGAGTTCATTTTGCCAGTGCGAATAGGACTTGCATTTTGTCTAGCAGCAGCAAAATAAGGTCCCTGGATGCAAAGTGGAAGAATGCAGGTGCTCTCTTTTGAGAGGGAGCCAGGCTTCAAGCTGATCACCCAGCAGGGTGCTAGAGCCCCCCTGGTGTTGGTGGTAGTTCAGGCCAAGGAGCCCACCCTCTCTTGCTTCAGAAGAAAGTAGCCTTATTTTAAGGGTTAGTATCTGGAAGGAAAAAAGCAAAAATTGGAGCTCAGCCCCATGCTATTCCTCATCCTTGAGTTTCAGGCAGTTTGTGTTTATCTGCTCTTGTTTAGCGATGACAAACTCAGAATATTGAAAAGCCCAAGCAAATGCATCTAAAGCAGGAAGTGAAATATCTCAACTTCTCTTATGAAAGAGTTCCAGAGCCTAGCATATAACCTCTAAAAGCCACAATCAGTATGTTCTCTCTAGGTGATGAAGAACAAATGTTTCAAGTGCAGGATATGGCTTGTGGCTGCTATAGAAATTGAACAGTGTGTGGAGCATGATATTCTTGTATTGCCATAGTGGTCTGGAGCAGGAGGAAAGGTGGGCTTATGGGAATAGGTTGAACTGTAGGGAAACAAAGGAACTTTCCCTAGAAGTGCTGGAATTATGGTGAAACATGGTTAGACCTGGTGGTAAGCTCAGAGAGGGAATAGATTTCTTCTGGTAAGAGTGGGAATCTGGCACTCTGCTATTTTATTTATTTACAGTCCTGAGGATGCTAAATATGGCCCCTATGATGCTCCAGGTACTTCTGACATACGTTAGAAATGCACGACAGAAATACCTTTAGTGCAGAATTACAAACGAATATTTCAAGGAAAATGACAGTAAAATGGATTTAGGGTTGAGAGTTCACATTAATAATGCAGGCTTATCTACAGCACCTTCATTTTTCATCTGTAAAATGGGGATAATGATGCTGACCTGGTTTGTAAATGAGCCCTGAGATCATATGATGAAAAGCATCACCAAAAGGAAGTGGTAGTGGTAGAAACTGGTCTTAGAGATGTGGTATAACCGTTTCAAACTAGGATTTTACAAGTGCTAGGACAGAAATGACAGAAATACAAATATTTTTAAGAGTGGAAGTGTTCTCACAAGGTATATGAACGCTTCTGCTGAGCAGTGATGCCATATGGTAACCATGCAGTTACAAGCAGTGTGGGGTTTTATAGTTGTGGATCAAACTGATCTTTTTAAAGAAACATAAATGTTCTTGACTTGGCTCCTTCTGCCATCTGTCACTCATCAGCTTCACATCACAGGCTGTTTCTTACCACCTTCCTTTTTTACTGATTCCTACTTCTGAGGATCTTTGGCCAGCAATAAACCACTGCTGAGCACTTCATTTTCTTCTGCAGTGTTTTCGGTTCATGTACGTAGGCAGTCTCTGTCATCATTTTGCTAACTGCTTCTTGTAATTCTCTTCTGTTCCCTCCATGCAAACTCTTTACTTGTGCTTTGGTATCCTGAGAAAGCCCAGTTTCTTTGCTTGCTATAAGGGTCAAAGTTCTGTCTTCTGCTTCTCAAATGTGTCTGCATCTGGCTCCCCTACCCATTCTTCACCTCCACACACAAAGCTCTCTGCCAACCTGCCCATCGTCTTCCTTACATGGTCAGTCTGGTTTTTGTTGTATCCTAAATTTAGCTTCAGTCTCCTGTCTTGTTCCCAGCACTTTGACCTGAGACCTGTAACTGCCTTCCCTTTCACCCTGCCTCTGCTGCCAGCTGCTTCTTTGCTCTTTTGGTTTTGCAACAACAATAGCAGGGAGAAAAATCTGTGCAAATCCTGACCCAATAAATAAGAAATTATTAAAAATAGATCACTTCAAAATAAAAATATTGGACTCTCCAGGTACAGTCACTTGTCTAGAAAAAGACACTGTACTTCGTTTTACTTATGCATTGTATTGACCTTGCTTACATTAAAAAACAGCCAAGCAACCAAACCCAAACCTTGGCTTATGATCCTAGCCATACATATTTAAATTTCGAGTGTGCGGTGTATTCCTTTGGGCTCCAAGATAAGCAAGTGAATAAGCATTTCCCAGATCAGACTATTGGAAGGCAAAAAACGAAGTGTGAAGCTGTAGCAGAAGAGGTGTTGAAATAAATAGGTGTGGGTTGGTATTCACATGCTTACCTTGAAGCATTTTCCAAGGTTTCTTTCTTGTGTTTGGTACAGATTTGTAGCATGATTGTAAAGGATGTAAAGAAAACACCCCTTTTCTCCATTGTTTCTGGCTGTTACCTTCTCAGATTGCTGAAACTTCAAATGCTAGATAGAGGCTGTGCCAGGGCTGATGGCTTTTATGGTCTACTTATATTTATGTACCTGAGACCAGAGCAGGACCGACCTTACACTAACAGAAAGATGGGTTGGTTGAATATTCAGCTAATAGTGGAAAACTAGCTTTCACTGTAGCTGTGCAGCAGGCAGTCTGTAATAATAAGCTTGTCAGGCTTTCTCCCTTCATGGCATTACAAATGTTTGCAGACTTTGTAGCAGAGAACATTTTTATGAAGCTGAGGAAGAAAGTTAATGATTTCTGTCTGATATGCAAGTTTGGTAAAATGTTATGTGTGGCTTTTGTAACTTTGAATCTATGGGGTTTGAAGACTGCTACTCTGTTTTTTGATGATGCTGTTTGACAGATTAAGAAATAAAATGCTAAAGTAATCTTGAGTCTGAAAACAAAGATGGAAATAGAGCAGATGTCATTTTGTAAATGGGGAGTAAAAAGGTTTTTGTGTTTGCCAGCATGCACAGTTTAGAATAATTTCAGTGCATCAGGAAATGAGCTTTAAATTATTCTAAAGTGGTTGATAAGTGGGAGCAACACAGTTAAATTTATTAAGGCTTTTTTTGTAAATAATTGATATAATGTTGCAATAAGAGTACATTATACATCATGAAATGCTACATTATACAAATAGATGTAGCACGATTTTCCTTCAGCTTGATGCTAGGCTCTGCAGTCTGACTGGTAATTGTGAAGGAGCTCAGTCAAGTTTTTTTTCTCCAAGAGCCACAGCTATTTAAACCATAGAAAATTGTCAGGTGTGCTGTTTAAATTACTTTCTTCATCTCTAGACAGTGTACAGATTAACTGAGAAATAATAATAAAAGCCTCATCCCTGGAGAGGAAGACAGGCCAGCCTGCTTACTACGGGTGATGGGAGTTAAGAACGGGAACTCGACATTTCCCCCAGTGCTACCTGAATGCTGTTCAGAGACCTGTTGCTCTGGGCGATGTGCTGCTGTTGAACTCATGCGCTCTTCTATGCGTAATCCCAACACTGATTTGAATAGTCTTTATTATCTCTGTGAGGAGTAGTATAGTTGTGGGTTTGTTTTTTAAGGCAGCAAGATGATTAATGGTGAAACAGACTGTTACTTTCAGATTTTAAACAAGTCAGGCCTTAGGTAGAGCAGCTCTTAGGAATTCTTGTTTGACAGGGCACACCTCGTACTGTGTCTCAGCAAGACCTCAGTAATAACTGCAGTGCGAGAATCCCTTTTTGCTGCTAGTGCATTGCAAAACATCTTCACATTTGCTGTTAGGAATGAGACTTGTGAGCTCATTTTCTGCTTGGGCACCTTGTGTGTAAAAGCTTTGGTCAGTGGCTTAGGAAAGCTTTACTATATGTTGAGCAAAGGTATGAAGCAGAAGTATAAAATAGCTATTATGTCTTCTGCTAGTAAATTGTAGTGCGCTGACCCTGTTTTCATGCCAGGTGCCCACCAAAGCTGCTCCATCACTCCTCAGCTGGACAGGGTAGACAAAATACAATGAAAGGCTCATAGGTTGAGATAAGGACAAGGTGAGGTCATTCACCAATTACTGTCGCATGCAAAGAAGACTTGACTTGGGAAATCAGTTAAACTTATTCAGGATAATGAGAATTAAAAACTAAACCATGAAACTCTTTACTTCTACTTCCCTTCCTACCAGGCTTTTACCTCTTCCCCTCAAGTGGCACAGGGGAATGGGAATGGGGGTTGCAGTCAGTTTCTCTGCTGCATCTTTCTCTCCCCACACTCTTCCCCTGCTCCAGTGCAGGGTCCCTCCTATGGACTAGGATCCTTCAGGAACAGACTGCTCCAGTGTGGGTCCCTGTGGGGTCACCAGTCCTGCAGCAAACCTGCTCCAGTGTGGGCTCCTCTGTCCACAGGGACACAGGTCTTGCCAGGAGCCTGCTTCAGTGTGGGCTTCCCACAGGGTCACAGCCTCCTTTGGGCATCCCCATGCTGTGGTGTGGGGTCCTCCATGGGCTGCAGGTGGAAGTCTGCTCCAACGTGGACCTCCCAGGTTACCCTTTACCAATGATGTGCTGATGAAACCTTTATTTAGAAAATAAAGTCTCTTCCAGTTTTGTTTTTTCCTCTGGGGAAGAAAACTAGGAATATTCTGGGACATGAAAATGTGCTCACTGCGTGCTAAGCTGGGTAAGGCTCAGCATCTCAGTGACTAAAGTCTCATGCCACCATTCTTGTGATTAAGTTTATAGTGGTGTACAGGTATTATGCCAAATCCATGCAGAAAATGTCTCAGAACAATTGCCGGGATTCTGTGGCGTTAGAGTATTCCAGCAATACTTGATGATTGTGTGCCTCCTGTTGTCTCTTGAATTTAAGACACTGTTTTGAAACACAACAGTGGCATATCTGCCTCATCTCTCTGGACAGGTGAAGTAATTTTGCTAGAACTACTAGGAATGGCAGTGAGCTTCTGCAGATGACTTCAGTTTCCACACTTCCCGATCTATATTTACTAAGGCCTTCAGGTGTTATGTAGATAAATATCTATGCAGATGAGTAATGGGTAATATATTGTCACCTCAGATGTTGTCAAAACATTGCCAGAAGCTTGGAAGGGACATTAAGGGTTTATTTACTGCAGTGATGCAGTGATGAGGAGTCAGACACAGTAGTGCTTGATCTTGTTGCAAAGAGTAAATAGGGAAGCACCCTCTCTTCCCTTTCTCCCTCTTCCCTTTCTGCCTTGCTGTGTGATACGAATTTGTTTTGTGGCTATAGTGCATAGAGCCATAGAAAGGTCACTTGAAATAAATGGATTTTATGCTGGTGTGATTCAAAGCAAGTTTTTTTTACTCTCTCCAGAGTCCTTTTCTAAGCTTGCTGGCATTAATAAAAGAAATGGTTATACAACAGCCATATAGAAAAACTGCTTCAATTCATTGAATGCATCAAGATATTTGTTGCATCCAATTTAAATAAAAAAAATATATGCAAGAAGGGACTATGGAGTTCAAACATGGGGTGGAACTTGCTGTGTGATCTCCACCTCTTTTCTTCCTGTTTCTTTTTCCCTCTGCTGTTTCCAGGTGCAAGCTCCTTCCTTGAGGAGCATGACAGTCACAGTGTAACTACACTAGTGTCTGCTCAGCTTAGATTGATCTGAAGAATTAATGCAAATTGTGTTCATTGAATTTGTACCATAGGTTAATTCTTCTCAGAGCTGTACCTTGGCTTGGCAGGGATCACCCCGATTACCCCTTCTTGTCAGAGTCCTCCAGTATCCGCACCTTTCAGGCTTGTTCCATGGCAATATTTTGCACCACTCCTTTTCTCCTATCTTTCTCTGACTAGTTCACCCCAGTGCCTTTAAACTGGACGACTCTGACAGAAGGCAGGTAGGAGCAAAGCACTATGTATTCTGGTAGAAGTCATAGAAGGGCTGTTGGGGGAAAAACCCATGCTGTGAGGGAAAGGACCCAAAACCTCATTACATTCCTACAGTGTCTGCAAGTGATGGGACACATTGGGAGCTCATGGCATGTGCAAGAGTAGGAGGGGGACCCACTAGCCTGAGGGGCAGGTTTGCTCAGTAGAGGATGTACCAAACCTGTCACTGCAGAAGTGGGATGTCTGGAACTCAAAGTGATGAAAATGGAGGTAATAAGGAGCAAGGAACTGAGGGGTGTTATGAAGCGCTTCTGGAGTGCTCATTGAACCTGTTCCTAAGTAGCAAGATAGAAATATGACCTTTTTATAGGACTTAAACTAGATCAGATAAAGAGTGACCCCTTTGGCCAGTTTTTTGTCTGGGGTTTCTGAATCCAGTTACTACTGCTTTTGATCAAAGTCTTCTCTGAGCTCTGTCTGTGCTCTCATAGTCAGTGTTGTTTTCTTTCCTCTCCTGCTTTCTCTCTGACTTGTTTCTCCCTTAACCTATGGTTTCAGTTGTGCTTTCAGTCATTCTGCTGTCTGACTGACTAGCTGTAGACTTTGAAGTGTGAGGCAGAGTGGAAGGAGTGAGGGCACCCCCTGTGATGGGTTGGGTGGCGGGGGGGAGTGCCCCCTGAGGATCAGCTCTGTAACAGGGCTTGTGAAGACAAGAGGAAAATACAGTATTCATGAGTCAGGCTGTAAAAAATTGCAGTGCTTGTTTTCAGGAGCTGTGCTCTTCCAGTTCAAACAGTACTTAAGCACCTGGGAAGGGTGAGGGAGCACATTTGAAGGCGCAGGGGACATTGAAACAGTTAAGATCGTGTTCCTGCTTTGGATTAATAGATACTGTCCCCCTTCAGCTGTTCTCTCCTCAGTGCTGGTTTTCTGTCTCTTCTTGCTGGCTGCTGTCACTTCTGACCACTGTCTGGCATTACCATAGTCAACTTGCCTGAGAAGCCTTTTGTGAGGATTGCCGTGAGACGGGGCTTTGTTCAGGAAGAGCTATTACCCCTTGGTCAGGCAGAATACCTATCAGCTTTTATCCTGTCTTAATTCACCCCAACACAATCTGAGTTTTTTCTTTTGGCAAAAGAATCCCTTTCAACATATCTGAGAGTAGGATACCCTTTCTAGGAAAAGAGTGGGTTTTTGAATAATTGGGTCTGACAGGCTTGTTACAGAATTTCTTTGGAAAGAAAGGCATTTTGGAGTAACCCTGATATTTTGCTGTATCTTCAACCCTGGAGCCCAAGCAGTGGTTATGGGGTACTTCTGTTTTCTTCCCTGCTCTTTCCACCTTGTTAGCCACATGCTGTAAAGTGTTCCAGATTAATTCCCATAGGTGCTGTCAGAGATAAATGTTCGCTGTTGGCTAGGTTTGCTGGAGCTGGAATTATGCTTGGAGATATATGTGCAGGTTATTATCCTTGGAGGTGGGCTAAATGGAAACAGATACCTTGCCTCCAGGTCTGACAGCTGATTTCCAGTGCAGGAAATAATAATAAAGCAGTAACTGCACATCACAACACTCAACTTATACTTTGGTTTTGTGTTTTTCAAGTTCTTTTTCCTCCTTCTTTGTGCAGAATTGAACTGAACTGCATTTCTCCAAGTCTTTTGTGTATGTGGGCTGGATGCAATGGGAGTAATCAGCAGGAAACAGGCTGTAGATAGACTGAGATACGGTGGCAGGTCACGCTTAGTGATGGGATACCAAATGCTTTGATTCATGATGCTTGGTGGTTTGTTAGAGGCACTCTCTTCCCTGCTGGTGGGCTGTGCCTGTTTGTACTCCTGATGCTTATCTATGATAACCTGGTCTGATCTAACTCTGCTCTAGTCAGCAGGAGAGACAGCCTGACAGGTAGAGGTATGAGAGAACAGAGGAAGTATTTTGAAATGTAAGCAGTGAGAGAGCACTGTTTCCTTACTGCAGCGTGCCTGAGCGTGTGTGAAATGCCTGTACAAAATGACAACCGGTAATGACAACAGTTGTGCCAGTTAATTTTGGTATGGCACCATCCTTAAGAATAGCTCAATGAAAGTTTTTCCTCTGGAGTTTTCAGTGTAATGGGGCAACACAATAAGGGAAGCAGGAAAATACCATCTTGGGGAAGGACATCCAGCTTTGGTTATCTCCTATGCTTTTCCATTTTAAAAATGACAGTATGGTTTTTCCATCACTACCACCTCTTATGTCTCCTGTTGTGTGAAAGCTGGTTTTGTTGGGTTTTTTCTATTTTTTTATTTTTAATTCAGGTACTAGCTACTACTATATACTCCTTAGGAGAATACTAGTGCTCATCCCTCCCCATTCTGCAAGTTCTCTGTGACTTAGGAGTGATTGACTTACTGATTCATGCCTTCATTGGCTGTTTCTCTGACAGCCAGATTGATCTGAGTGTAACTGAGTGCATGCAGTACTTATTCGTAAGGAGGTCACCTTAAAAGTGGTGAGCATTTAATGTTGTAAAACTGTCCAGTGTTTGGCTTCTTCATCAATAGTTGGTGCCCTTTGCGTTTTGAGATCTGCAGGCTGTGTTTTGGGAATGTTCACACCAGTTACAGCTTCAGCTGCCTCATGTTATTAGAGTTGGAAGTCCAGTCATCCTGCACTGCTCTCCCCAGGCTTCAAGTCCATGGGTACTTATTTGTGTAGGGATGATAACTGTCTTCACCTAGAAGCTCAGACTCATGAGTTGACAAATTTCTGCATCATTGCCAAGACAACAACTGGAGGACCAAAAGAAAAAAAAACTATTGGTCTCTATGCTTGTTGCTGCAAAAGCAAGTGAATGTTAGCTGGTATTTAGGAGGGTGAAATTGAAGTACTGGATAAATTCCCAGTTGGCTATGGTGGGACCAAATTGACCCTCAGGGTCTTTTAGATGGTTTTATCTAGTCACCCAATAGAGAGGCTGATTTTTATCATTTTTAAAGAGGCTCCTGTTCTCCAAGACTTTGAGCTTATTAAAGACTGCTTAAATAAGCTGTTTGTAATCACTGCTGATTATTTGCCTCTGTTTATTTAACAGACTAAATATATTCATAAAATCTGTTTCTGTTCCCCTGTGACTAGTATTAATGCATATGGTTATTATACTTATTACTGTCACAGAACACTGAACAGACTAAGATGTATTGTAGTCTGCTGGTTCCTAAATTTGCATATTCATTTTTATCCATGTATGGAGCAGACTTTCCCAAAACCACATTAACCAAACCTTTTTACTTACAATTTTCACTTATGGCTAATTTGTAGATCTTTATAGAGATTAGCAGCACACCAGGGTTTTCTCCCTGGTGGCAATCCTTGTACTTTTTACTGTATTCTTCATTTTCTTTCATAGTGTTTGTGAGCCTGTAGAGTAGAAGGAAGAGGAGGAACATTTTCCAAGAGGGCTTTTGCCTGTGTTGTTTAATATTCCATACAGTTCCATCAGGAGGAGGATATCCTCTGCTCAGCTTCAGAGGCAGTAGCTGTTCCTGCCAGTTTCTGGTATTGGCTATCTTTATACAAGGGTTGGTATACCAGGAAGAAGAGATAAAGGACTTCATGGATCTTTTGTTTATGTGATCATACAACAAAGTAGGACAAATAGGGAAACAAGGATTGGTGGATGTTCATGCATGTTATGCTAACTCTAAATGACCCGCTTGGTAGCTCACACGTGAGTGATGTGCATTCCCATGTCAGTCTTCATGCTTCAAAAATCCTGCGGTGATATTGCTTTCAAAACGTCTGGGGTCTAATGAATTTTCCCAGCAATGAAGGCAGCATGTGAAGGAATGCCCATGGCATTTATTCCTATAGGGCAGACTCACCAGTAATCAGCTGTAAGCTGCTGGTCTCTGGCTCTGAAGAGAGGTTTTTGTTTCTGAATCAGGAATGTGGGGTTTCCTGAAACCTCTTTAGGGAAAATGGTCTTTTTTTCCTCTTTATGACACAGTTCTTCCGAGGAACAGCCATGCCCTGGGAAGTACCACTTATCCAAAATTACAATGAAATGTTAATTGCTTGCTGTGAAAATGGAATCAAATCCAGACAAATCTCAAACATCTTCCCACCAGCTACATGTCAGATTACCAGCTCTGTACCTGAACTGGCTTTTCAGTGCTTGTTAACAACAGTCCTTTAAAGTTTTCATAACTATAATTCTATGCCTTAAACATAGTCTCTCTATTTTCCCAAGTTGAACTTTCTACATTCCTGTTGAGATGAGCTGAAAATTCCTCCTGTTGAAGGGCGTTGACACTCACATTTCAGAAGAGCTGTGAGAAATATTAGATATCAATCTGTTGTGGGATAGTGCAAAAACCAAGGGTTGTTACAGTAAGACTGACAGCTCCGGAAGGGATGTCTTCTAAAAATCCTGGAAAAGCTTCAGCTGCTGAAGACTGTATCTATGTTGGTGGAGACCTCTCCACAAATTATGTTCATGTGTATAGGGGAAAGTTTTCCATGAAGCTAATCAAGAGCCCCAAGGATCGATATTGGTTTGTTAGCCAGTGACTATAGCTCTGGTCTTATCTGGGACTTCCTAAGTTTGTAAACATGAAGTTATTTCTGTTTGTCCTGGTGCTTTACAGTTGTACAGCGAAAGTGCTTTGTGATCTTTCTCTGAAGTGTGTAATACAAGAGGCATCCTCAGTTACAAAACAGGAGCTGAGTGGTGCAGGGATTGTCCTCCAGCATGTGGGGATTGTCACTTAAAAAAATATCCTGAAACTTCCTCCTTCTGCTTCTTTTTATCTTTTCTGCCCTCTTATTTTCTCTTGACTGTTTCTTTGCTTTCCTGGTGTCTTTAGGGGCTCCTAGAGTTTTCATATTCAAACAACTAAGGGATATGCCATCTGTCTAGCAGGCACATGGATGCCTGGAAGATGGTCTAGTTCAGCAAGAGCATAACATAATGCCAGCCTTTCCTCTGTGGTGGGAGCCAGGGTTCTGAATATAGAACCATGAAATTAATATCTTCATTTTACAGTGAAAAGAAAAATCCTGATTATGAGCAGTGTCTGAAGAAATTGATGCTGGTCATGGGCCACCTCACATGGTGTTGCCAGCTCTGTTTTCAGAGGGGTTTGGCTGCATAGTGCTCAAGACCTTCAAGATAATAATTTTTCCCATTTGGTTCTTCTTTCTTATTTCTTTCTCTCCCCTTAACAAAACTGCTCCCACTGATTGATATGTTTCTAATGATTACCCTCACCGTAGACTCCATGCTCTGGTGATTTACAGTGCTTAAGATCCTTTTTTATTTGACAGCTCCTTCCTACTCATTTTTTTTTTTGTCTCCGCGTGGCAGATACTGCAATGATATTGTAGTGCTGACAAAATGGGAATTACAAAGAAGCACTTACCAACCTAATGAAGCTGAGGGGGGAGAAGGGAGGAGAGTGTTTAAAACCGCTTGCTGTTTAGATCATCCACCTGAGCAATCAGTGCTTGTGTCAAATGGCCTTGTTCAAAAGAAAAAAATAAACCCCACCTGGAAACACCCCAGAACAAAACCAAACACAAAGACCAAAACCAGTTGTCTTTAAAGATGTTGGTCTCCTCATTTAATGGTAAGGGTGCTCAATGTAGGGCATCAGACAAGGATCTTCATCAGGCACAGACCCTTTGTATTTCCTTAAAAGCATTTTTCTTCCTCACAGCACTGATAATATTCTCAGTTGTGGAGATGATGGTTGTGATTTCCAGAGGACAGAAATGGAGCCCCAGGGACTTTTGTGCACTTGTGTGTTAATCTGAGAATACAGAGATGCCAAACAGAGAGAAAAGTTTCCTGGGAGCTAAACATTTTTAGCTCATTACTGAATAATAAATTGTATTGGCTTTTACTGTTTACGATTAAGTGATGGCAATCTCTCATTGTTGTCATTCCAGCCCTGTTTTGCTTGGTAGAGAGCAGCCTTCTGAGAATTCGCTCCCAGGGAAAGGGATGTTTTCTGATTGAACACCCCCTGTAAAAATACTCAGTTCATTTAAATAAACAGGATTTCTATCTCCCTTCAGCTTAACGGTTTTGTATTTCCCACAAGGCACCCTGCCACTGACCTACTTAAGCTGTATGAACAGCACAGCAACAATGCAAGCAAATCAAGGCTTTGTTTATAGCATTTTAATGTCTCTTTATGGTCTTAATGTATTTTAGGTGGCATTGTTTCTGAACTGGAGCTGGAGAAAAATCTATCTGCAACAAGCAGCTAATGAATATGGTCCTTAAATTCAGATAATGAATTATCTGTGTAGGAACTTGCATGAGCAGAAGCCTTTGTTTCTAAGAACTTATCATGAGAATAGTTCAGACAGAACATATTTTGGCTGACCGTCTGGCTAGATGCATGCAGTTAGCATAATAAATATTACTTTAGCGATTTCCTACACCAAATTTGCTACTTGCTCTTTGTGACTGATGCCCTGTGTCAGGTGCTATTGCTTTTTTTTCCTCCTGTGTCTGACTCCCAGACCCACAGAGGAGCTATCAAATACCTGGGAAATGCATGTTCCCTCCATAGGTTTGACTGTTCTGACAAACAGTAATGTACCTGTGCTGTAGTATTTGTGTAAAGTGGGTCAGAAGAATAGGAAAGCAGTCGAGGAGAATTTACATTTGGGCAAGGGCTTACAAGTAGCTGTTTTGCATTATTTGCCCAGCTCATGCATGAACAAAACTGATTTAAGTACTTTCCTTGTTCACAGATGGCACATAAATTGTAAATACAGAAGTACTGTGCTCTCTGTATAGCTGGATGTTGTTTCTGTTTAAAGTCTCCTGGCATTTTTCTTATAGCAGTTTGTCTTAACCTCTTCTGTCCCCCCTTATTACCATAGTATCAGAACATCTCATCATCCTTAATTCATTTATTTTAATAACATCTCTCAAAGAAAAGGAAGACCCAGTTATCTTCTTTTATATGCATCTCTTACTTATGGTCCCATTCTTTCAAGACTGAAGATGGGTTGGCTTGAAGAGGTAAAATCCTGTGTTATACCCCCCAATCTCCTTTAGCAAATCACCATTGGAGGTAATGTTTCCCACCCTGCAGCCAGCCTGTTTGTGTGAGAAATTCCCTGATGTTTTTTTTGGGCAAAATGATTGGAGGAAGCAGTAGTTAATTTGCTGAAATAAGGTGACTCTTTTTGACTGACATAAGGGCTTTTGTTATTATGTGGACAGTCAAGATGACAGTGGCCAGAGAAGAGGAGTTTAAGCAGGATGAAGGTCACAGGAGGAGAAGTTGGATGACACACCTGAAGGGTGTACTGTGGTAGTGCCACAAAGCCAAACTGTTTGTAAGCTGCCTGTGAAAAAAAAGATTCAGTTTATATGTCCTATCTGTGTACTATCACCATTTATTTTGTGCCAGTGCTGCCTGATGCTGTTGTATATGTGCCTTGGGGACCCTAAACCAAAGGGAAGTTACCACTGCAACAAAGGATTGAGTGGTTTTCAGCAGGAATTTCTCCCTCTCCAGCTTGCAGGGGTTGGGTAAGCATTTGTGCTGAAGCAATGAAGTGAACAGAACAGTGCCACAGGTGGCTGTTGCTGAAGGGCAGAATGTCCCCTGTTTCGGCAGAGACTGTCATGAAACATCACCCATGACAGATTGTTTCAGAAACACTACTGCAAAACTGAATGGGAAATGATTGGCCAGGGTTATGGAAAGTATTTTGGAGAGCAGAGTCTTCTGCCCATGCTTTCCTAGTCCTTGGCTACAGGCTGACTGCCCATTTGTGAGCTAGTTCATTCTTTTTGTCTCACCTACTTGCATCTGTTTCTTTACTGTCTAATGCTAACTGTGGTGCTTATAGTTTTTAAAGTCAGTATTTCACATGGCTTAGCAAGGGATTTATAGTGTGAAATAATCTTATGCTTGGTATTCAGGGTTATGCTAGAGTTTCCTATACTAAGTAGTATTTCTGTACTATTATTTTTTTTCCTTTTCAGCAGGATGTGTAACTGATTTTAATGTTAGCCCTCAGAAGTTGTTTGGGCTTCATGTGAGTTTTTAGTAGGTGTATATGGACTGTCCCTGGTTTTACATTACTGAAGGTGTTCTGCAGGAATTTAAATTTGAGGAATTGTTTCTGTAAAGAAAGATCTAAAAATCATTTGCATTTTTATTTTTCCCTTTTCTGGAGGAAGCGTAAGATACTGCAATGAAGACGTTTGAGGTACTTTTATTGAGCATATCAAAACCAATACAAAAAATATCAAAATGAAACAGTTTCCTGTGAGAAAACATATTCTTATAGTTGGTATCCCCCCATCTGACTTTATAAGGTATTTTGGAATTTTACTTAAACTTCCATAATTGTAAAGCCCATTAAATGCTGGGAAATCTAGCTCTAATCAATTCCCCAGGTTGATGCTCTGAAACCTGGAAAAAAAACCCAGTCTGTTCTTAACATATTTGACAATAGTTTATATAATTTTTGGAAACAATTCAGAAGAAAGTTTCATTTCTCTGTCCCCTATCAAACAGAAAATGCCGCTAATAAGCGTTTTAAAACAAGCTGTCTATAAAATAAAACAATACAGCAATAAACAGGAGGTAATGTGTAACATTAGCTGTAAGAAACAGGGTGAGTGGATACATTAAAAAAAGATCAGAATAGAAGATCACAATGAAGGCCAGATTTGACTACTGTTCTGTTAATATACCCTAGTGTTTTAATTAGGAATGAGAAAATCTTGTCTCAGGACAATTTATAAACAAGACTATGGGAAGTACCTAGCCTGCATAATTTTCTGACTTAAAAGCTTAATTGCAAATAGAGTTAGAGTGTTCCTAGCAGGTCTGCCAGAGTCCCTTTCAATGCTTTAATTTTCTAAACTATTTAGGGATTTTTATGAGAATGGGCTGCTTTTTTGTCAGTTTGATATTCCCAGGTTCAAATATAGGAAGTCTTCCTTGTATCACTTCCAGGCTTTTCATGTGGGCTTTTGTCCATGACCCTAGTTCCGAGCCAAATTCAACATTAACAAAACCTGTTTAACACCTTGAGACTGAAAGTAAGTGTTTCACTATTGTGTTAGCAATGCAGCAAACAGTGGGGAGTTTATAGGAGGCGAAGATAATTTTATTCTGAAAACAATACTGATTTCAGTTGTTTGCACTTCTTCCTCTAGCTGCTTATAAGTATGAGAGTAGATGAGTGTGAGACCAAGTAGTCCATTCAGCTGTCTGGCCCCAGGATGCATGTGTCTCACTTGTCTGAGCAGGGTTTTGTGCGATGATACCTAACGCAAGGGATGGCAGTTACTGGACCCTCAGAGGACATGTTCTCCAGGCTGGTGGCCATGTAATGGTTTTGGGTGCAGCTTTTTGTGGTGTTAGGAGCTTGTAGTTGACAAGCCTGTAGGAGACAGGAGGTCTCTCCATCCTGTGCCATGAGTGTGGGTCATTGGCATTATTGCCTGTCCTTTCTCTTGCAACCTGGGTTTCTGGAGTAGCTGCACAGAGATGTGTGCTGGGGCTGTGGTGACTGCCTAATCTGAGAGCTTCCAATGGTCACCCTTCATACAGTCCTGTTCCTGCCCCTCCTCATTTCCAGTCAATCTCCAGGCCTATCAGTCCTAGAATTTCTCAGCAGGGGAGATGGATGGGTAGTAGTTGCTGTGGGTGAGTAAGTAGAGCTGTGTATTTTTCTCTGGGCATCAGTCCGAAGTCTCCCTTCTCTCTTGGTCTTTCTAATGATATTGAGAAGCATGAAACAAAAAAATATTGACTGAACATTAAGCAAATAAAGTAAAATCACATTCTGAGCAAACTGTCAGGTTGCATCTTACTGCATCCAAAATTGTTTATAACTTAGCCGATGAAAATCTGCTGCTGTTTTCAGGGGAATTCTTTGGGGTGTTATGTATTACATTGCTGAAAGAGCTGCTCATATCAAGTTTTATGCTAGGGCAATTTTGTTTGGAGATAGGTTGATACAATAGTGAAAGAAAAAAAGCGATTGTTTTAGTAGTACCATCATTTATACTAGTCTGTGAAGCTCTGTTGTTATTGGTTCCAGAGATTTCAAACCAGAAGGAATCCTACTGTCATCACGGCTGACACCTGTATGTGACAAAACAAGAACCAAAACACATACTTTATCCTGTAGTTCTTGTATCAGGCCTTTAGTTTCTGCAAAGCTGAAGCATAAAAGTGTTGTTGTAGAGGGGTCAGGTTATCTACACAGCAATGTTCCTGTTTACGTTGTTGATTAGTTTGCAGCTTAAGTTTAGCAGTTATTGAAAGAACTTGTCTTCAGAATATTGTTTTGCCCAATGGGAAATGCATTAGTGGGCTAGATCTGGTTTTAAGTAAGTTCTTAATGAGGGAAAACTAATCAGAAGGTACCTAGGATTTGTCAAACTACTGCTAAAATGATCATACAGAGCTGAAGGAAGCATAGTCTCTGCTATAAGGCCATCCTGTAGATGTTTGTGCTAGTTGGCTCGTAAGAAATGCTGTTGTACCTAGTGTGGATGTAAGGGGCTTTCAGCCTCCTATTTACTGCTTATGCATGATATGAGTATCTAGAAAATAAACCAAAGTTGTTGATTAAACGTGGCATAAATTTAGGTATGCATCATTTATTAAGTTGGGTCGTAAGCCTGTCCTTTTTCCTTGAGGATTCAGTGCCTGTTCCAATGCCCCAGTGCTTTTGTTTGCTGTGCTTTCCCCCTTTTGGAGGAAGGAGCCCATCCCTGCAAGCCTCCAGTTGCCCCTGTGAAGGAACCAAAGCAGTCTATATCTTTCTGTTGCTGGGACCTATTTGCTCCTGAAGTCACCAAAAATCTACTTATTCCTTAAAATCCTGCAGCACTGGCAGTAGATCCAGCAGCCAGTTGAAAGCTGTCTCCAAGGCTTGGGTCATGCTAGGTCTCTGTTAACTAGCAAAAAACCCACTTTGAGTATTTGGTCTCTGTTTCATTTATTGGTTTAAAGTCTGTGGGGCTTTGTACTTTCTCACAAGGTGTGACAGTCACTCATGAATGACTTTTATATCTTCTTGTGCAGCACCTCATTTTGTGAGCTTCAAAGCCTTTGCAGCAAGAGTCTTTACGTTTCTTTGTGCCATAGCTGTGAACATTGTGACTTTAGAAACATTCTGTTGAAAGGCCAGGGCACACGCTAACTCCACAGAGGCTGGGTTTAAAAGCACAGCATTTGTTGCCCTGGCCACTGGAAGGAAATGTGTGTCCTCATGGGATTTTCTGTTAGCTGATTTTTATCAGATTTCACAGATACCTGCTATTTTTCCCACTATGTTAGCCTTGGAGTTTGGGAATGGTTTTGCTTTGTTTTGCTTGTTTCTTGATAGAGAAGCTATGGCTCAGTTAAAGGTAGGAACAGCCAAATGATGAACAGAAAATCAGTGGAAGCTGTTTTAATCAACTGATGATGAAATTATCTGTGAATGTGTATTTTCACTATTTGACCAGTTTTAGATATGGCTCAGTAATATCCATCACAGGAAATCTCTTCTGTTCCCCCTTGTCAGCTGCTAAGTAAGTTATTTAGGAATGATTTGTCAACATTTTGACAGATCTGTAGTGCACAGGGTGTCTGGATCCTGCTGTCACCAAGTAGTCCATTTTGTAGCTTTGCATCCAGCATATGCATGTGTTACTGAAGGTTGAAAAGAGTTGGACCCAGTGTCTTTCATTTAAGCTCCTCTGCAGGCTCAGAAAGATCTATTTGCTTCTGCTTGTTTTTCCACCTTCTTCAAAAATTAAGTATAATTGTGCCCCTTCTTTTCCTGTCTCCCAGCTGACTGCTAGAGCTGTAGCCCTGTAATATTCTTAGAGACCTGAGATCAGTCCTTAATGAAAATCACTGTTTTGCTGCAGTACCAGGGCTGTCTCTGAGCATCTCAAAATTAGAGGGGAAAAATAATTTTTTCTGCTAGTGAGGCAAAACCCAATTACTTTTTCCTCTGCTACAGGTGGTGAAATTCAGTTTTGTGCTGGCAGTGGAATGATGCCTCTGGGTGCTGGCTTCTTTGCTGGTATTTTAGGATTTAGTGGCAAGGATAAGGGGTGTATCTGGCAAATGCTGGCCTTTTTTCCCCCCATCCCTCCCCTGACTTGTGTGCAAAACCCGCAAGATAGCATCATCATGTGAGGTGCACAGATGCTAAAGCTGTCAGTGCCCATCACTGGTTCCAGGAACTTCCTTGGTCTCAGTCAAAGCTGCTGAAAGATGGTGATAGGGTGGATGCTGCTGAGAAAAGGTGAGCTGGGCCACATACGAGAGCTAGGAGAGCTGGCTCTGGAGGGTAATTGTAGAGTAACTATTGTTTATAATAACTTCCCCTAGTCAGTTGCTTTCACAAAGTGGGAAGTTGGGTCATTTCTGGCTTTACTTCATATTACAAAGAGAAAATCCGTCTCTTTAGGAAACTCTGTTTTAAAATAATGCAGAAACTTAAGCTGAAGCAGACAATGGACAATTTCCATATCTTGTGAAAATAAAATACATGAAAAAATAATTAGTTTTGAAATGTGCATTGTATCAATATATTGAGGGTTGATTAAAATACTTGCAATGTTGTTAGACAAACGTACTATACTAGCCACAGTCTGTGAAACCTGCACTGTAATGTTTTGATAAAATGAGCTTTGAGGTAGGACACATTATGCTCCTCTCAGTGGTCAGAAATCCCAATAAACTGGAAAGAATTACATAGATCAGGGGAATGACTACATAAACCAAGCTCTTAGCTTTCAAATACTGGCTTTGTGGCATTCAGACCTAACTGCTTTATAACTAAAAATGCAAAAGGAGAAGTGAAAAGCTCTGGACCTGCACAGGATTTTGGTTACATACTTGTAACTAGATATTTTGGATCATCTTAAAAAAACAATAATATATATATATAGCCTGATATGCTGCATCTCCTGTGAAACATTTATATATAGATATATACACACATATATATATATACACACACTCTTTATTCTCTCTCTTCCTGAAATCAGTTACAATCCATATAAAACAGTTAAGGGCAGGGTTATAAAAGAAACTCAATTTATGGATGAATTTCTTAGTAATACTGACATAAAATTACTTAGGATATTTTAGAGAGAGGATTTTGTAGAGGGCATATGTTTGGTATACTGGCTGCACATGATATGAAGGACTCTGTGTATTCAGTTGCAAGGTGGCTGGTAACTGTACTATATTTGAGGTCAAAAGAAGGGCAATATATTTGATTGCTAATTACTGTCCTTAGCAAGTCTGTATCCTTTATCCAAGGGGAATGCATTGACCATAAAACCCCACAAGAGTAAAACTCAAGTGGTTTGTTCGTGCCTCTAGAATTCCAAGATAAATGATATAAAATGGAACAGCCATTGTGTATTATCTATTTACAGACTGCACATTTTTCTCTTGTTGTACTGAAGGCCTGAGACTTGTCTAGATGACAGTTATGGAAAACCTGAAGTGCCTGGAATGTGCAAAAATAGAAAGTTACGAATGCCTTTGATAAAAGTTTAATTTGTGAGTTATATCAGCATAGAAATATTTCAGTGATGGGTGAAATCCAAAGGTGCATCAGTTCAGACCAAGTTCTAGATACAGACTTTGTAAGGATTTCAGTCTTTGTGTTGTGGGCTTTATATTAATTTAATTTCTCCTTCTTTACTCTGTTTTTCTTTGCTTAAATTGACGTGCTTGTTTACAACAAATCTCAACACGCCTTCTTTCTGATTACTGTTTCAGTTTATCTTTTATACCAGCATGCTCTGGAGGTGTTATGTGTTTGGTTAGCTCTTTATATCTTATCCCCTCCTGTCTTTCCCCTTTGGTAAGGGTGTCCTGTACAGGTCTTATGTCTTTCTCCAGCTGTTATTGTTTGAGGTGTTTATTCCCCAGGCTTTAATTTTTCTGTGCAGGTTTTTACGGCAGTGGTTTTGCAGACCTCCCAGGACTCAGCTTGAGCTTCCTGCAGGTTCTGGCTTGTCCTTCTGTCACAGTAGGGAAATCATACCAATCACTAATCAACCCCAAATCCTCATAATCAGTGTGGTTCTCTTACAGGGTTGCAAAGCTCAAACAAAACCCATTTGTATAGAGCACACTCGATGGTTTGAGTGGTTCCCTAGTTTATCTCAAAGGCTCCCACAGTTGTGACCATTGTGCATAGACAAGCAGAACCAAATTGTTTTGAGTAGAAAGCTGCAGGCAGGTACTGGAAAGTGAAGTGAGTGACTACTATTATAGTTGCATTCTGAAGATAAATATCGAGCAAATTGGAACTGAATGAAGAAACAGATCTGGGTTTTTTTTCCATGCATCCATTGTCCTGTATCTATCCCCCCAAAAAAGGAATTTTTATCTCTCTTTTTTTTTCTTATGCAGGGCTTTTATATTTCATTTTTTTCTCATGTTATTTAGCTTTAGAGGTGTTCTGCAAGGGGTGGGATTGTGAATAGATTGCTTGTAAGAAACAGCTAAAGGTGCTATTATTTCTAAGCTCAACAGGAAATACTCCCTTGTTATTTCTTCAAGTTATGATTGAAGAGTCATAGAGCTGCTGTTTGCTAAGAGAGCATTGTATTAGCTCTGGTGACAGCACCAAATCACCTCCGAAGGGAAGCGGTTTCTCCTCTTGTTGGACCTGATTTTGATGTTTGCTCTGTTGTGAGTCAGAAGTAACCTGCAGAAGTGTGTCCGTTTGCACTGACTATGATAGGAGAATAAGAAAGAAATGTGTTTGCTGGATCTGAGAAAGTAGTTCTCTGGCCTCGGGTACTACTTATTTCTTGTCAGATTTCATTATATTTGATCAAGACAAGTGCTGGGACAGCACAGTTCTACCTGTTTAACTTTATGCCTGTTTCAGATCATGACTGACTATATATACATGTGTAAGCAGCAGTGTCCCCTGGGACTCTCCAGTCATCTCTGCTAACTGTACCTTAAGAAAATGTAAATCAGCTCTTTAAGATTCTTAAAAACTGTTTGACTTGCTCTAGAATCTGGAGCTGAATTCCTCGCCAGTGCAAGTATGGGCTGACATAACTCCCAGGATGTAAAAGGCAATATGCTCATGAGGCAGGCTGTACTAATGTGATCTAGTTAAGAGTGAAGGCAGTAAATAGGAAGTTAGACTTTATGTGAAGACTGGTAAGATATGAGAAATGCAGCTCTACTGGCAGATGTATGAGAAGATGAGAAATCAAACCAAGAGAAGATGGTGTGGCAGGAGGTGGTGAGGGAGCCCTCATCCCCTCACCACAGGAGCCCAAGGAAGGGCTGGAAGGGCTTTGCTGAGGAGGCAGCTAAACCATGGACCTCCGAGCTGCCTGGGTGGATGTAGTGACTCAGATCTAGATGATGTGAGGAGGAGGTGAATAAGAAAGAAGGGGAGGCGATTAGCCCCAGGCAATGGGTTCTTCTATTTCTTTCCCTACAACAGGTGCCAGCAGTGTGTGCCTTTGAAACATGATGACTGGTAACTCAGTACTCACAGATTTGCCTTCCTCGTGCAACTAGAAAATTGTGATGCTTGTTGTGGTATGTTGTGTTATGGACAGGGATTTGCAAATCTTTTCATATACACTGCTAAGCTCTCCTTTGTGGCTGTGTTTTTTTCATGCCTAGTACAGGAAACAATATCTAAACATGCAATTTGGAAGAAGCTTCATCTCTTCTGCTTATCACACTTTCTAGTCTCACTTGCCTGTCTTGGAGCTCTGCATATCAGCTGGCCTGGGATAGTAGGCATTTGAGAATGAAAAGAGCAAATGCAGCATAAGAGTGAGGGGGAGAAAGAAGGCAGAGAATCAGTATTGTTCATGAGGAAATACAAGGCAGGGAAATTCACTGAATAAAAAAAGGCTAGAATATATCCTTGATGTATTATGTCAAGGGAAAAATAACTAATTGAAAGTCACTTTCACACTGTTTCGAGAGATGGAGTCAGGGATGAATGGCACAAAAGAAATTTATTTATGTAAAAAGTACATCTTGAAAAAAACCCCTTGGAAAACTGGCTAGGTAGAGGGACAGCTTGGGAGGTGTACTTGAAGTGTTTCAATGCTTTTGGAGTATTGCTTGATTATTTTCTCTGCCTTTGATTGATGGAAAAAGCTCTGAAGCATTGGAATTATTTGGTAGAATGGCTTCTAAAGGTCTGATAGAAACAGCAACCCTGTAACTATATGATTGTTCAGATTGTCTGCTCTTGATGTGTTGAAAGCTTGCCCTTGACAATTACCTTTTGCTGCTCTGAGTTTACTTTGTTTCCTTCCTCTCCTAGCATGTGCACTTGCTGACAGAGATGGTTGAGGATCCGTATCATTGTGTGGGTCATTTGCACCACGTTACTGCCATGAAGAAAGATTTTCCTGGGATAATACTGAGTCAAAGCAAATTGTTGGGTTTTTATTAGCCTGGGACTTTCGATGGGGTGCACTGGAGGCTCTTCCTCTTTCATCTCCATTTCTTGAATCTGTTTTTTATGTCTGAAGAAAGCTCTCAGAAGTAAATACAGTCCAAATAATTCTTGTAGCTACACTGTATGATTTTTTTCAGTGCCTGGTGAATGTAGGATTAGCAGGCTGTCCAAGCATTTTCCTCTAAAATCCTCTCTGTTCTAGGGACAGTTATGCAGAATATAAGCTGCCTGCTGGGCTTCCTCTTTTGAAATGGTAGCATTGTCTGTATGCTGATGAACTGGATCTATGTTTGTTTGATAGTTGTTTTTTCTTGTTCTTTAAGGCCTGACTAGACCTGTTGTTAAGTTCTGCGATCTTTACTGCTTTGATCATTCACAACGGAAGCCCTTGGGCAAGAAAGAAAACAGTAAAGCTGGTTGTTTATGGCATACTGAAGCATGGACTTCTTAGAAGTGTTTCTTTGCAGATGGTGCCCTGAGAAAACCTTAGAGAGGTTTTCACATGTGCAGGTGAATGCATTTGAGAACTACCAGGTCATATAAAAGGTATCAAATTACATGGTGAAATATCACTAACTGTTTTGAAATTATATGGAGCCTTTTCTGGCTGTTGCTGGCAATACAGAAAACTACTGTACAAGGAGAAAGAACTTTGCTATTTGATAACATGTGGATAGCTGTTGATATGCAAGTTTACAGGTTTATGTATACATTAAGTATTATATATATGTATTATTTGTGTCTTCCAAATAAATAAGAAGTTACACTTTTCAGGCTACGTACTACAACATTAAGATAAACGCTTCTTTTCCTTCATATTCCAGCAAAGTGAAATGTGCTGTTCTCCTCAAAGATCATTGCCCCCTGGAAGT
The DNA here is from genome assembly GCF_012275295.1 of Melopsittacus undulatus. NCBI lineage: Eukaryota > Metazoa > Chordata > Aves > Psittaciformes > Psittaculidae > Melopsittacus > Melopsittacus undulatus. The sequence goes on from NC_047532.1 coordinate 38,767, forward strand.
TCACAATGTTTCAGAAAACACATAGCACAGGTAACAGAATTTAATAGACTCCGCAGATCTTCTGAAATCCATCCTGATAATAGATATTTTACAAGGGAAAATTAACAACTTGAGGAACTGAACTTTTCTCAAAAGTGTTTGACATGCTACTGAGTTTTATGTCCAAGTGTATTCAAAAGTGGGGTGGGAGTAGGGGTCCACAAGGACTGGATGTTCTGAAGGCCCTCTTATGTGACCTTTTGGTGTGGAGCAAAGGTGTTGACAAGTTGTGAAAGATTCACTCACAGGTACAGAGCAATATATATGCCTGGATGCTCTACTGGCAAGGATTTATTTTGTTTCAATGGATAGTTTTCATTTCAAGCAAATTATTTTTTCCTCCTGATTCAGTGCAGGGTACTTTTCTAGCAACTAGAGATGAATGCTAAAAATTGAAGTAGAAGCTCTTTAATCGACCAATTCTGTTGATAGCTGCACACTCAGTACTGGTACCTTCCGTGTCTTTGCGGTGTCTGAAGAAGTACAGAGGCAAGATGAGAGTCAGAGATGAATCTGTATGCTTGTCCTCAGACTAATGCTCCCAAAACACAATGCCAGACTTACAGTCTGTTTCCTATGAATAATGAACAGGTCTGGCTTTATGAAAAATACCTAGATTCAAAAAGTAATTTAAAAAATGACAGAATAATTCTTATTCACTGTAATCTGTTAGCTAAGAAAACAAAAAGATAGGAGCATAATATAAAGTTTTGTTTGCTGACAACTAAATAAAAAAATGTCATCCCACCGGGCACACAAGTACACAGTTTGGAGGAAAATATACAGGTGAGGGCTATACATGTTATCCTGTTTCTTCCCACAAATGGAGCTGAGTGTATTGAAGGGCCTCATCTTTGTGAGTTAGTAGTGTTGTGGGCAGAAATGGGTGAAATGATGCAAAGCACTGTTTATGATCTCCGTCTCCTTTTCAAATGGTGGTTAGTTTATGTGGCCATGTTGGCTTATTTAGACAGTGTTTCTGTTCCTTCCCTGCACAGATGGATGTAGTGACCTTTTCTGAGCAAATACTCTTTGTTTTCCATTAGCAAAATGATGCTGTTTGTGATAACTGAGTGGGGGGGGAGTGGATAAATCCCAAACTCCCCTGAGACCCTGTTAGATACTTGTGATGAACTGTGTGGGTTTTCCTCTTCTGTTGAGAGCTCCCTAAGGAGGACTTGTTAGAAGTAATCTTTGGAGAATTAAGTATGCAAATAAGTAACCTTTGGAGAACTGGCACAAAACCCTCTACATCTGGAATCAGTGAGTGTCTGGGCCAGAGAGCTTGGGTGAGTGGATCAGTGCAGAAGCCTGGTGATGACGATAGATTGCGCACGCAGTGAGCATAACTCCCCTGAGGGTATAGGGGTGGGCTGTATGACACACATATAGGGCACTTATGCCAAGCTGATTACGATTTCATATGTAATATTTTCTCCAGAAAATCCTGCCTGTAATTCGTACCGTTGTTTTGCTCCTTACATTTCCAGAGAGCAATAGATGAAAATGAACATAATATTCGTATTGGTGTTCATTATACTACAGTTAGCACAGCACAAATGGTCAAAGACAATAAAAAGTCAGTATTGGATTGGTGGAAAAATTAGGTGATGATTTTGTCTTCTGTTGAAAGGGTTGGTTTTGTTTGGTTTTGTTTTTTTGGGGGGTTTTGTGTGTGTGTGTGTGTATTTGGGGTTGTTTTGTTTTGCTTTTTTGGTTTTGTTTTTTTTTTTTGGATGGGGACCAAGATTTTCATCAGATTGTTGATATTCCTCTTGTGTTTAGGCAGTGCTGAAAATGTGAAGCTCTTCAGAAACCGATTTTAATTCAAAATGAAACTATTGTCTCTGAAAGCATTAGCTCAAGAGCAAACAAACTTAGTCAAAATAATGTGACACTTCTTCTTTTTCCACTTCTGTTAAAACCTAAATTAAGGCTCTGTCTCCTCAGTGACCTCTTGCTTTTCAGGCACTTACAGCCTCAGTTCCCTGCCTAACTATTCCACATTACAAGTTATGACTGAAATCGTTACTTTTGCAGTAAAATGTTCTTGAAAACCAAGTGTCTTACCTGACTGCTATGTCCAGGGAAGCATGAAAATGGTAGTAATGAAAAGATTTGCTTTGTATTCTTTACATTTACACTTTCAAATTCCAATTACAAAAATGGACGCTGGTAAAATATAAACAAACATCAAGTTATCTGCAGTGTCTTGTACAACCTCAGTGACAAATGACTTTTGAAAAACATAATTTCACAAGCCTCGCAAGATTTACTCAGTGTGAAAGAGTAAATACTGAGTTAAGTGCTTGTGGTGCAGAAGAGTAGACCTGCTTCTAAAAAGGCTTGCCTTTGCTTCTCCATTTGCTCATCCACATGTATCTTACCGGAACTGGAGCAGCAACCATAGGACAGAAGGATATGATTGGAGAAACTTGAGAAGTAGCAGATAGGCAGTACAATTTAGGCAAAATCTCAACTTCCTTTTGCCTGTCCCTTCCTTGGACTTAGTGATGTGTAAGTTAATGGGGATTGCCAGGTATTCTTTTGGATCTCTAAATGTGTGTTGGCTTGGATCACTGAGTTGTTTTGTTTTTTTTCCTTCTGTCTTTACCCATCCTGAGGTGACTAAGACCTTGTTCCTGCAATTGGCAGGCTTTCTCAAACTGCAATATGATGCACCCACCGGAAGCCTTCTGTAGTTGAGTGGCATTTGCAACATAGTTTGTGCCTGCAGGATTCCCGTTTGCTTTTTTTGATACATGCAAAGCCATCATGTGGGCACACTTGTCATCTAGGGGTGCTCACAGGCTGTACTCAAGATGGTAGCACTTTGCACATGCTGGGACAAGTGAGTTTGCTTTTCACAAGATTTTTGTCTAGTTTATCTGAAGGACATATCATATATATATAATTATGGGAAAGCATGGAATTATGGTGAAACAACATTGTTTTCTTGCACTATTTCTAGTAATGCAGGAATGAAATATCAGGAGTGAACGCATTGAAGAGCTAATGCCAACAGCTAGCAATAGAGGAAAGATGAGAACAGAGTAGTAAGAGCGAAGACAAGGAGCCAAGTTTAGGCACAGTGTGTGACTGGGCAGGAATGCATTCAGACACTTCTGGAGCAGAAACTACAATGCAGCATAATGTTATAGTGAAATAAAACTCTGGATGGTGCAAGTAATGGATTTTTCAGGCTAGAGGCCAAACTTAAGCATCGTGTATGTGTGAAAGCTCATTTTGAGTTGATGTGCAAAGTTCTGATGATCTGAAGAATGTCCTGTTCAGTTACATACCCTATGGCTGTTGCAAGCACTTGGTACAAAACTCAAATAGTTATCTTTTGAAAATAAGTTCAGTTTCAAAATGGATGTGCTGTTCAGTTTTTAAAATGACAAAACGCTTCCATTTGCCCCCCTACCCACCTTCCCTCCTGCTTGAAAGTATTTATCAAGTCTGGTCAAATTTGTGGGTTCTTGTTGTGGGGTACATTAGAGGGCAGAAAAAGGACTTCTGTTTTTATGTAAAATCACTAAATGAATAGTTCACCATATTTATACCAAATTGGTTTTGTGTATATACAGTTTGCCCACAGAAAATTTGGTGATACATTGTAATTAAATCATCAAACACTTCATCAGAATAGTTTAGTTTAAAAAAGGAAGTGTTTCACAAAAAAACTTGATGATGTTGAACTTGTACTAGTTTGGATTTCCCATTTGAAACATCTAAAAATTCCTCTCTCAGGAGATTGCATTGGTCACTTCAACATGAAAAAGGTTTGTGATGACTGCGAGTTTAAATTTACTTTCCCTTTCTTTAAGCATGTGTCTTCATGGGCAAAATTAGTGTAATTATATGCATCTACAGAAGCTAAGAGTATTCTGTCATACGACTGTAGCATTCGAGGAACTATATATGTGCACTTGTCTGTTCAGTTTTTTAATGTGGGGCAAGAATTTCTGGTTATGTAACTAATGAAGTTCACATTAAGATTTCCAAACTAGTTCCTTTCTATGTAGTGCTTTAGGGGCCGAGAGGCTTTTGCAGCTTCTTGCTCTTTCCAGGCTTGTTACAGCTGCTCTGGGATTTTCTGTGTTTTCTTAGTAGAGAGTGTATGTTGCAACCGTGGCAGCAGTGTGAACTCAGGCTAATGATGTTCATGTATTAATATTTTTGACACACTGAGAAAGGCAAGGAAGGGAAGCAAAAGGTTTAATAGGTTCAGAAGTGTTGAGGCATTTCCTGTTACTGCACTGAAGAGAGCTCTGAGACTGTCTTGGGGATGGGGAGGAAGTGCAGCATGACATTGTAACAGAAAAGGGTCGTACTTATCAAAGAGCTGCTTTCTTTAATATAGAGCCATATAACTATGAGGCTTCTCGTCTCCTAATGTTTGTCTCAGACCAGGAAACTGCATATAATGGGAAGGTGTGATGCAGCAGCTTTGCTGTGATGATTGTTTTCATCTCCATTTGCAGTAACCCAGCTGAGAGACTGTAATAACATCAGAATATTGTTATAAGCACAGGAGCTTTCACCTGGAACACTTAAACTCTGTACTCTGTCTTTATATTGGCAAAGCAGCCTCTTGAAACTGTTTTCCTTTCCAGATGCCTTACTTGGTATTTATAATATTTAGTGCCGTTTGGGCACATTTTTGTTTTTAGCCCTGACAAAAAAATAATTTGGCCTCTTTGGGATTGGTAGCCTGTGGCTATGTTGTCACCCTCTTGGAAATGTGTGGAGATGGGGAAAATACTGCATCTATGTTATCTAGCTGGGTTCAGGTCGGTATTTTAAGGAGCTTGAAAGAGGGACATAGTCTGTTGATTTTGTGTGTGTGGAATTTGGAAGATGGCAATATTTCTTTCGCTATGAAATGTGATTCATTAAAATACTTCTCAAAGTTGTTATTTTCCCTGTAACAGTGATGGGAAGGAGCTTACTTCCCATGTACAGTAAAGAGGGATCAAACCAGTAAGTACTATCAAAACAAACTGAAATAAATTAGAAGAAAAATAACTTCTTAGTAGCCTGGATTTTCATGTCAGAGGGGTTAACAGGGTGTTGAACAAAGTAAATTGCTGCTATGAGATGGAATGAGGATTCTGGGTGCCTAGCTTTGGCTCCAGTATAATTTAGTTTCTTATGCAGCAAAAGAATTTTGACTCCCTTTTCTTGTAAAAGAAAATACTGCTCGGCTACAGCAGAAAAAGGGATTGCTGAGCAATCTTCAATCAGTGTACTGTTTGTGATGAAGTACGTACTGTATTGATGCTTTGTAGGTTTGAAGGTATACGTGTCCTATGGAGATGTCCTTGTAGTATATTCAGATAACCTTTTTTCTTGGGGGGAGAGGAGTTCTTGATTTAATACTACATGGTTTTAAAATGTCATATGCACCGTGTGTTAAGTGGTTGAACTGTAGGTTGCTTTGCGTTAGTATTAAGCAGGATTAATTTTCTTTATGAAAATAAAAGACCAAATTTAAAATTCATTTTAGTACATTTCTCAACCTGGTCTCCACTTAAACTATGGGTTTTGTAAAATAAATAATTTAATTTGAAGTGACGTTAATTATGTGCAAACCATGCACCTTGCTGTTGTGAACAGGTATGCATCACGCACCTCTGAGATGAATTTCTACAGAGCATTGGTGGAAATATACAAACATTTAAAAGTTAAATATAAACAGATGCAGATGAAAGCTAATCACAGATGTCCCCATCTGTCAAATATCTATGTACTTAACTTTATGCACATGTGTATTAACAATGAAGTTAACTGGATTATGTATGGGAAATTGAGCACATATGCTGAGGCCCATTTGTGCAATTTCTTTCTCACTAAGGATGTGAAAATGAATATTAATAAACTCTGCAGAAGAGTCTTGCAAAGATGTCTGTATGTAGGCAGGTGCTTAATTTTCAAGGTCTACGGAGTCAAAGTATTTGTGTCTATAAAATGTAAACATGTGCAGAAGGCTTGGCAGAATCAGCCCATGTGTCTAAGCAGGTGTATTTATAGTATCAAACCACACTGGTTTACCCAGAATAAAGACGTTATTTGAGTGACTTTTCAAGCTGAAAAAGCTCTGGGAATTTGGAAAGGCAATGAAGTTCCAAGTATTATTAAAAGAAAAATAGTCTTGTACCAGCTTCTTGTTAATTTTAATTGTATTACACATCAAATGAACTAAACTCATCACTGGCTGTAAATCCATAGGGTGTTTATTTTCACTCATATTTTCTCCCATGAAATGTATTATTAGTACATGATATTTGAGTCTTTGCTTATTGCAGACAAGTCCTTTTTTCATTCAGCAATAATTTCATATTCAAACAGTGTATACATTAGCAACGTGATGTAATTCTTCAGTTTATTTATGTTTGAAAGGCTAGTGTTTTCCAAACCACAATTTAAGAGTGCAACCTAGCAAGGCAAATTGCAGGTTCCCAAGTGAGTTGAGTTGTGTAAATTATCAGCTTGCATTGACATGCAAAGGAAAGTTCTAAGCTGTCATAAGTTATGTGTTGTGAGGCGAGACAAGAGAAGGGTAACAAGCAAATCAAGTCAAAAAGGAATTTTCCCAGCAGGAATTCCCTACAGAGCAGGTAAAATTACAAGACTTGTTTAAAACACTGCAGAGAGAATGGGAGAAACAGATTGTAGTTATTTATCCTCATAGTTTTTCCTTCATTCGAAGAAGAAATTCCATAAGCTTTCTATTTCAGGGGATGATAGTGGCACTTAGGTCCCTGCCATCAATTGGGTGCTCTGTTGCTGTATCTCATCAAGAGCAATTCAGCTCCTTTTTGCCAATGCAGGCAACACTGTGCATATAAAGATCTCCAGCAGAGGTGCTACTATTTTACGAAGGATTTTTGTGAAAGCAGTATGTGAGTATTTCTACAAAAGCACCTTTCCTAGATAGGCAAAAACATTTTTTGTATTAGGACTCCTCACTATGAATATTAATTGTACCCTGGAAAGTACTGGGACCAGTCCAACCTTTTTAAGGCATAGTTGTGCTTGTGAGAGGTACCATCATCTTAGATAAGCATAAATAAGCTTGCAGTCATTAGTGCATGTTGGCAGTATAGAAAAGGGATGACTTGAATGGTATGTTGTTAATGCTCGGTGGTAGGCTGATTAGTAGCTTCAGGGATTTCTAACCATGACTATCTTAGAGCCTTTACTAATTTCTCAGCCTTACTTTGCTTAGAGAGCCTTGGAAAAACTTCAGAAAGGTGCATGTGGACGCAGCCCCTATGTCTGCACAGCAGTATCCAGGCCTTTGGAGAGTGAAGTAAAGGGTTAGTGATAATCCCAGATTTAAATGCATAAAACAGATGATCCTGCACCTAGCATACGAATGTGACCTGTAACAAAGTATGGGCAGTGAGAACCACACTGCTTAGATGGGAAAACTTGGCTAGTCCAGTTCTTAATTTGTACATGTTGCTTTTGACTTTGTGGATGCTGAAAGTTCAGTTTATGTATTGGGGCAGATGTTCAGTGAGTTTATCTTACTGTATGTGACAGAAGAATTCTTTCATATTCTTCTTGTCTAGCAAACCAATTCTTTAAGTGTGGTGTCAGCAGCCTGCAGATGGCTTCCATCAAATTACAGGCATTCTAGAATTGTTTTAGAAGCCTCCTGTAAAACATGTATATTCCACTGTGGTTTTCTTTAATGGAAGTAGCATAGAGGTAGCACCTTTTGCTAAGCTGCAAAATAAAATCTTCTTGTCTGGGTACCCTTTAGCATATTCAGAAATAGGTACACTCAAAATAGGTATGGAGATGTAGTAGAATAGCATCATTTGAAGCTTATTTGAACCAGCAAATTCAACTGTAAAAAAAAAAAAATCAATACTGTGAAGTCAGTTTTAAACACAAACAGGGCAAAGGGGCAAAGAAAATAAACCAGAAATATTAGGGAGGAGGAGAAGGGGCGGACTTAGCAAAATATTTTAAGTCATGTGAAGTAATAGCTGGCAGCAGTACATGAGAGTGCCTCAGCGCAAAGAAGCGAACATGTTCTTCCCCGAGGAGCACCTAGACACTGCTAAGCTGCGTGCATTACAAGTGTTATTTGGAAATATATGTGAGCTCTCATGTTGCTCAGTGAAGTTGCTGTTTTATTGGAATACACTGAAAGTTAGTTCTGTGTCTGCTAAAGTCAAAGAAAGGATGTGTGCTGACTTAAAATGGCATCAATGTTTTTCTGAGTCATTTCAACAGTGGTTGATTACAAGCGAGTAATGATGATATTTGCTGTGGATTGAAGTAAAGATTTTGGAAAGGTTTGGGATGCTTTTTAAAACCTTGCTATTAAATAATTAATCTTTAGACCCATGGGACTAAGCACAGTCCTGAAGGATGGGAATGGGCAAGTTTTGATGAATGCTGAAATTATAGGCTAGTGTGGGTAGTGCAGGAGTAGGTTCACCTATACTCTATAGGAAAAAAGTATTGGTGAACGACTGGTAATGGAGTACCCCTTGGTCCTTTGATAGGCAATCAGCCTTTAGATTTCTGTATGGGGAACTATAATACAGTAAGCTGGGGTGGATGTTTTAACTGTGCTAAATCTCACTAAAAGCTTGTGTGGGTGCACCCGAAGCACATGAAGTGTGGCCACACAGTTGCTATGAGTATCCTGCAGGAATGCTCATCCTGATCAGCTAGAATAACTTGCTGGTCCTAGCTGCTACTTGCTGAGTAGACACAGTCCAAGTAGCCCCAGAAGCTGCTTCCCCACTAGTGTCTTTAAAATTAAGCAAAGTGTCATTTTGCTTGTTTGGGGTTGTAATTTACCTTTTGAAGTCATCTTTTAAATGTATAACTTTGAGGATTCTCCTAGCTTTGCTTTTCTTTCTGCCACTGCGTTTCAGATTCCTGCCATGTGCTCATAGCCACTTTATTGTTGTTTTAACCAAATGAATGCATGGCTTTATGCATATGCCTTTGTATTAAAATATTTGGGATGCACAGCATCCCTAATTACTAACTTTGCTTCATCTTCCTTCATCTTATATCTCTTGGTAATTACATTTTGAGATGGGATATGTTAATCCCTTTGTTGAGATCAGCCATATGCTCTTTTCCTCTGATTATAATTACTTTCTTTTTATAAATCACTATGGTAGTATTGCATGTGCATTAGTGAGGGTATTTGCACTTTGGCTGGCAGGGAAAATATTACAGGTGTGAACTGTGCTCTGTAATAATCTTCACAAGAGAGATCTGATTTTTTTGACAGTTTTTCATCAAAACTGTACTCTTACTGAAGTTGAAATGATGGAGGAAATGGATTATTCCAACAAAATCTGATAGGAAACATGTTGAAATGTCAAATTTTGACAATTGAGTAATTTTCTCTTGACTTTAAATTGTAATACCAGCTATAGGTATACTTATTACCATATGCACATATAATTTACATTTAAGCTTGTGTTCATGTTGTTCTCATCTCTTTCCCTGCTCTAAGGCAAGGTTAACTAAAACAGGCAGATGTTGCTCAAACTATTCTTAAACCTGAAGCAGCTGGGCTTGTTCAGCCTGCTCAAGAGAATGTATGGGGAGACCTTATAGCATCCTTTCGGTACCTGAAAGGGGCCTAAAAGAGGGGTTTTTGACATGGGTGTGTAGTGATAGGACAAGGGGTAAATATCTAAACTGAAGGAAGGTAAATTTACGTTAGATACTAGGAAGAAATTCTTTACAATGAGGGTGGTAGGGAACAGATTGCCCAGAGAAGCTGTGACTGCCCCATCCCTGGCAGTGTCCAAAGCCAGGTTGGATGGGGCTTTGAGCAGCCTGCTCTAGTGGAAGGTGTCCCTGCCTGTGGCAGGGGTTGGAACTGGATTATTCTTAAGGTCTGTTTGATTTCATAGCAGTCTATAAATCTTTTGACAGCAGTGAGGACATGAGAGGCTTCATGACTAAGTGAAGAGTTCTTTCACAAACCTTGCTGTGTTTGCACACGTATAGCTTTCCCATAGGCAGCTTCACAAAAAAGGGAATTGATATCTGAGCAAGCAAACAATGACCCTTGTGAATGCTTGTACTAGTATGCTCTTAGTTACATCAATGTTTGTGAGTTCTCCTCACAGTATTTTCCCAGTGCCAGCCAGGAAAGATGCTGTGAAATGTAAATTGTAGTGACAGTAATTTGTTTTAAACGTTTGTAATAAGTCTCATTAACCAGAAGTCAGAATAAGTGTATTTGTCGCACAGTATTAAGATGAAAACTGCAGTGAGAAGCTGCTTTCCAGTGAGTTTGGATTAGGGCCCATATGGGGTATAATATAGCAGAAAAACATTTTGCTTCTGGCAAAATCCAGTGGAAACGTTGTCCACACAAGCCTGGTGGAACTGTTTTTGTGAAGTGGAAATAGCTGATCTTCAAAAAGTGCTATTTAATTGGAAAAGCTGCTCCCCACAATATATCAAAAGAAGGGATGTCTGCTTTCTCTCCGTGGTGTGCCTGGTTAGATCTCCTGCCAAAAACCCCACAGCTTTCAAGTTCAAATTATGAGCTGTCCCCATGCTGTGGCAGTGTTGTTGTACACAAGGAAGCTGTCCTTTAAAACTCATATGAACCTGACTGCATGGTCAGATGAACCCAAGCAGTTTGGTTGCCACAGTTTGACAGGCAGCTAACCCATGCACCGCAGCTGAGCTGCACTAAGTGACTGCTCCAGAGCTCTGCGCTCACCTCACTTCTGCAGCAGTGCTTTCAGCTTCCACATCTTATTTTCTTGCTGGAGTGGGCTGTGGGGTCAGGTCCCATCTGCCTGGTCACGTGTGGCTCTGTGGACAAGCCCTAAAATACCCTGTGATGTGTGAGGGCAGTTCTAACCATCCTGCTTGTCCACCTTGTGTGACTGAAGGGCCTTCACGTGTGAAGATTGCTGCAGCCTCCAGTGGTTTTATCCTTACCATGTGCCTTTGAGATGTGGCAGTGCAGTTGTCCTCATCTGCAGGTGACAGTCAATGCACAGTGAGCTTGTGTGAGCAGTGAAAACAAATCTGAGCCCTAAATTCCCTTTGTTCCTCTCAGATCAAACAATAAAGGCTTAGTAAGTAAGATTTGCATGACAGCATAAGGTATAAATAACTTCAGAGAAGTCCTTCTGATGGTTGGATTCATCTTACCTAGCAATTTAAAAGATGTTGAGCCTGAACAGATGAGTATCTCTCCTTTCCTAGTGGAGGGCAATCCATCCACCTGCTTTGGGATGTAGTGAGGTCTTATCCCCAGTCTGCTGGAGGGGCCTGGTTTTCTTCATTGACTTTGAAGTGGAACTAAATGAATGGGTTGGATTACACACCTGACTTCTGGACTGCTACACTGAAGTAAGATGAACATCACCCCAAATTATTTGCCGCAGAATAGCTGTGATAAAGCAGCTGCACATCATGCATTAACAGGTAGCCATGCTTTTTCTCTCACCTGAATAAGAGATCACTTGCCACTTATTCCTAAGCAAGCGGAAAGGTCTCTGGCATACTGAAATGTCAATAAAAAAGGTGCTTTTTAATTTTGAAGGGCTGGTGTTCTGTGGGTTTTGTTGAATACTGTGCTGAATCGTTGAGCTGACAGGGACATGACATTGTATGGTGATTGAATGACTGGCACCCACCTTACCCTGTCTGGATCATGATGAAATATCAGTTCGATTTATTGTGAGGAGCCTGAGATCTAGTCTGTATGTGAGCAGGCCAGGGGATTTCTCAAAGCATGAGGTTACTTTTTCCTTTGATAAATCAAGTGTTTGGCAATAAAGGCACTACCCTGCCAAAGGAAGCTAGTAAGAATGATGACCCTGCATTTGGGAATTGTTTCCATGTTGCTCTGAATGGATACACAAACAGTTCCTTATGTGGGTCTGTGATCCTTCTATTTGTTGTGGTCTTTGCTGTTGGAAGATGCAGTATCTCTGGGGAAGTGGTAGGAAGCCACTGCAGACCTTCAGGTGAGGTATCTTCAGGTGAGGAGCAGTGTATGAGAATTTATGGAGCATAATCTTTGTAATATTTTATACTTCTCAAGTGCTACAGATAATTATAGTCTCCAGATCTACAGTTAAATTATTATCCTGATCAGAAATTTAATTGCTCTCACTTGTCTTGTTCTGTATGCGCTTTTGGCAGGATGACAGCACTTTCCATCACTGTTTCTCCATCCATTGACTGATACAAAATGTGTCTTTAAAATCAGAGGAAAAAATATTAGTGGGGGGTCTGTTGCCTGATAAAGTGCTTTGTTGCTCTTCTCTGATCTGATGGTAGAACAAAGTGTGTTTTAAATATTTAATATTGTTCTTAGAACAATTTGTGAATCTTAAAGCTGCAATTTCAAACCTAAGGTGAAAGTGAGTTTGATCAGTATTCAGATCTCAGATGTCTTTTGATATTTTCCTTTCCTTTTGCATTTCAGCACAGATTTATAGTTTATAGCAAAGTCATTGGAAGCAAGACAGACAGCATATTTTCTACTGTAAAAGGAAGAATGTTGCTTCACTAGGAATTTTTATTTTCCATACAATTAATTGTCTTAGCTCAACAGTTATGATCTTGCTGAAGCAGAGGAAAAAAAAGAAACCCTCCACCAAAACAACACCCAAATAAACCAGAAAAAAAGGTCTTTGAACTTTTAATATATTCGTGTTTTGAAACTGCTGAGGAATTTAGATCAGAAGCTGTTTAAAGTAGCAAGACTGCATGTATCAAAACTGCTTGTGGTGGGATTGAATAGAGGTGGAAAGATGTGGATGTTAATTTATGGATTGAAAAGTCTGAGCTTTTTTGTTTCTAAGGTAGATGAGCCATATGTTTTGCTATAAACATGTTTAATTCCAGTAGTGAAAATGATTGTTACTGTTTTGGTGTTTATTTACACAAACATACAACAGAAAGCAGGTGAAATGAAACCAGGATGTATTGTAGAGTCTTTTAAAACAACAGTGTGGAATGCTGAGAGGAAATTTTAGCCATGAGTGCCTTCAAACAGCAGGTTGAACCAATTATTTTAACTGTAGGTGAAGTAAAGCTAGGTAGAGATAAATATTTAAAAACATCTATTATTATTACATCCAAAACATAGAAGTATCTTCAGCTCCATAGGTTTAAAAGGGGTAGTTATTCTCCAGCAATGTGCTTGAAAAGTGAGCCTCCAAATTGGGGTTTCTAAATGGCAGTCTTCCTGCATTGCCTGTGGAGGAATTAAGCTGCAAGTTCGAATGTGGAAGTGTTCTTGCTGCCTCCTTTGGAAACTTCATAGAGTAGTTTTCCTTCAGGAAAACTAATTCATTGCTTGCTTCTAAGTAATGCACAGACACCCCAGTTTGCCAAGCTTTGAATGAGTTGAGGTAAGTGATTAAAGTGTTGTGGCTCAATGTCCTGATTGGGAACAAATCCTCTGCCTATTGGCAGGGCTAGTTAACCCCATGCTATATGAGCTGTACGGTGCCTGGCATCCAGTCTGGGTCTCTTAAAGCAGACTGGGCACAGCTGCTGGGTTGCATCACATGGTATCTTGAAACAAGATTTGGGGTACAAAGCACACTTTTTAGGTACTGGGAATATTTGCATAAGAATAGGCTTTTTGATTTGTCTTCTGAAAAGTTCACAGACTCATGGTCTGAAAGTGAGAGTTGAATTTTTCTTTGCATCATAATCATCTCCATTACCAGCAGTTGTGCCACTGCAGAGAAAGGTACTGTAAATTAAATTTAATTCATAATAACTATAAGTCACACAAGAGGAAGATGAATTCACATGACTGGGAAGGTGCTGAAGTTCGCAGACATCTTAATTTTCCAGAGCAGTGTTAGGCCTGGGAATCTTTCTCTGTAATGTATTTCAGCATGGATGCCCTCTGAATTAACTGAAACATTTCTAGCCTGGTGGTGGCCTTTTTACTGCTGCTTATAATTTGCCCAGCTGTAATGCTTTGCTGCTGTTTTCACAGCCTCAGTGATCACTTCTGCCTTTACACGTTTCCCACTTTGTTCTAAGAAAGAAATAACTGACATAGAACCAGCTTTCTCTGTAGTCCAGTGCTTTACTACAGTGACTGGGCCAGTCCAGCCTGTTCATCCCTTCACCTGGATTTACAAACTCCTTTGGGTAATTTATCCCTTCTGACACTTTCTGATGTCTAAATTGGCTTTTCCAAGGGAAGCACTTCTCATTTGTGGCTGACAGAGAGATCTCTTGTTGTCAGCATGGATTTTCTCCAGCTATTTCTCCTGTTGGTTCTTCTCTGCTCAGTCCTGACTTACACTGGTTTTCAACTCTCTGTGCAGCAACTTTTCTCCCTAGAGAATCTTCTTCCATCTCTGGTAATGCTTCATCTGTCTTCCTTCCTTTGCCTATCCTTGTCTCCTTCCCAGGTTTACTTTAAGTTTCTCATTCTTTCTTCCTTTTTCAATCCTTTGCCCTTTTCTATATTGCTAACCTGTGGATAACAGTGTCACTGGGTGCACATGCTTTCTAATCCCATTCCTGACTGCAAAAGCCTTCAAAGCAGAATTGTGGAGTGGCTTTCTAATTTGTATTTTCTCAAGCTAGATTTTTCTAATGTTAGTATGAACAGTGGAAAAGTCTTCCTGACAATGTGGACTTCTGTCAGGGCTTTTTGGTCTCATATACTTGCTTTTTAAGCTGTGAGTTTAGAAGGGAATTTTCTGCCTAATGGAGCTCTTCTTTTGAATTTGGAACTGTCAGGGGTTTTGATTAAAACCTAAACTTAGACTCAAGCAGAAGAAAGGTAATAATGACTACTTTGGGGTCCTTGCTGTTGAAACAGAAGCTTGAACTCTTGGGTGCATGAAGAAAAGAATACTAGAAACCTGTTATAAACTTTAAAAAAATATATGTAGTCATAGGAATCCTGTAGTTGAACGATTTTAGTTTCAACATTCTCATGAAACTGGGGGAAGCATCGTGAGACTGGCAACTGCAATAGCATCTTAGGGTTTTCTACCGTTAGGCTGGCCTTATAATGTTGTGCTAATAAAGGTTATATCTTATGTGTATCTAGTTTCCAACTCATGGTGTAAGTTCATCACTGCTGGAGTGATGGATAGTCTAACCTAGGTGACACTGACAATAGTAGTGGTGAAAGTGTCAGTGAGATTTTCATTGTGGGCTGTGTTAGTATTGGTGTGGCTCATGGTTAGTGGATTTCTGTCCCATATGTTGCTCTTTTCTCTAGCTAAATTAAAGCCACAAGGGAAATAACTGCTAATACAATTAAATAGCTGCAATCATAGCTGTAGATGATACAGTAGATTAACCTAAAGAGGTAAGTTTATTATCTCCTTAGCATTAAGACTTGCTGATTTCAGAATGGGAGTAATCAGAATATAAGCATTTTTTTTCTGTGTCCATTGCTTTACTGTAAGGAAGAAGACACAGGACTAAATAGGACAACTTATCTTCTTGTCATTGTTGTGCTTTGATTTCCTGAAGTTACACAGTCACAGTGTTTGTCTTCACTGATGTAGCTGTTTTGACAGTAAGCTCCATAGGAAAAATCAGTTCCTCACTGATGGTGCATATGAGGTTCAGAGCTGTGATGTCTTCAAGTCCTTTGGAACTAAAGTAAACCTGAAATTGTTCTTAGTTAACTTCAGAAATGCGAGAAATGCTCATTACTGTCTAGATTCCATCAGTAGGCATGAGGAGAGTGAGGGACCTCCACTGTATAGCCCATCTCAAGGATTTTAAGGCTTTTATCACTATCTTAGTGTGAGGCATGTTTTAACAGAGATGATCATGGCCTCAGCCAGCTGCAGAGGGCCTGCAGGTAATGAAGTGAATCTCTCCTTACCTTAGTGTGAAAAATAGATCCAATGGAAATTTCTAAATCTCAATATCTGTTTTTTCTGCGCTCTGAATTCTGCAAAATGCTGAAATGTGCCTGACACCTTAAGAAATGCCAGTACAGCATTGTGGTTACTGAACTGAGCCAATTAAGCTTTGCTTTTGTTCTGTTTTGCTTTGATTTCCCTAACAGCTTTTTGTCCAAAAGAAAATAGGCTATTTCCATATCTCTTCATCTCTGTACACATATGTGACAAGCCCCTCTGTATGGATAGGTGAGAAAAGATATGCATAATTCAGGAGACATTTTCAAAATCCTCTTATTTTTGTTGCTATGTTTGGTGTTGGGTTTTTTTTTTGGTTGTTGGGGGTTTGTAGGTGTTGTTTTGTTTTGGGGTTTTTTTTGTTTTCTCCACTTATAAGTATTTAAACTATTAAAATGGAAGTAATAATTATTTGTCTTTTTGTCAAGTGAAAGTTGTGTGCAAGTGAGATACCTAAAATTGAAAATAATCCTTTTTTATTTTACTCTGTTTTGAAAGTTATTCCTCAAGCTTTTACACTTTACTTTGATTTCTTTGTAAGTGGGAGGCAACAATAGAAAGAACTCCTTAGTAAACCTAATAAAAATTAAAATTAGTAGGGCCTTTCCCCTCATCAGATTCCCTTTGGTTTACACTGTTCTTAAAAAAAAAAAAAAAACCCAAAAAAGGAACAATAATAATAAAAAGCAGAAGTTGAGAAGAAAACTTTTCTGTCCTTCATATTTTTATTCTTTCATATTTTCCTTGCCTGGATAACATATGAACAAATAAGGAGAAAGAATAAGAGGTTGAGGTTGCAAAGAAGTGTGCTAGTGCTGCTTATCTTGTGTTTGTGTTTTAGAAGAGCTGTGCCTTGGTAAAGAGCAGGTGATGATGATTCTTGCAAGGCTTTACTGTTAGAATTCCTGACATGACAGAAAGACATGGGCCTTGGAAACTAAGTTATTTTTATAATAAAAATACGAACTTAGAAAATATTTTCTTTTATATATGTATATGTATGTGTATTTATGATAAATACAATACTCCTGTGAAGTTTTGAAAGAACATTGGCTGTCCAATCCAGAACACTTCACACAACATGAAAAACCAGGGGAAGATGTTGATAAGGAGGAAAGAAGAACAAAGGAGGAAAGGAGAATTGTACATGTTTAAAGAGGCTTTGAGTTTAACCTCTTGTCTGTTTTCCCACTGAGGGAATAGGAATGACTTCATTTTTCCTCTGTTGTCCTCCATGGGGATTTCTAACCTTGACTACGTCCTGCTGATGAGGACTCTTTAACTTCCATTGGTGGCTGCTCCATTTGCCTAACTCCTCTTCTTACTGTGTGAAACAATGCAGTAACTGTATTTGACCTAAATTTCCCCTGATACTGCTTAAGTTCACTACTTCCTCCACTGTCCTCATTAATTTAGGGGAATAATTGGTACTTGCTCTTTTTATAACATCCCTTTATGTACTTGAAGATAGTTCTGTGTCACTCTCCACAATTTTCTCTGTGACATACAAATATGAATGCAAAGGGAAGCATTTCACAGGCTGGATCTGTCAAGAAAATAGAGCAACTCTTCAGGGAGAAGGGGGATAAACCATGAGAAATAGTGTAGTAACTGAGGCTGGGAGGGGCCTGGAGGACAGTGTCTTGTCTAATCCACTCTGGTTAAAATGAAGTTGTTATGCACTCTCCTCGTCTCCACGAGACTCCAGCTGCTTGATCTCCAGCTGGTTGTAGGTGCAGTTGTTTCCATGTAGCTATCTAAGGAACTCCCTGCTGTGCTTTCCTAGATAATCTGGGCAGGGAGGGTTGCATTTGGGGTTTTTTTGTGCATAGGTTTTTGATGTACCTCATTTAATCAAGCTGTTTTAGAGAGAGGTGTGTATTTTTCTGGTTCTCACTTCCAGCCTTCTGTTGAAACTGAATGTAGTTCTCAATACTTTCAAGCCTAGCAATCTGTCTATCATTTTTGTGTCCTTTACATTTTCAAGGTTATCTCTGACAGAAGAATGGATAGAAACTCCTAAAAATATATATGAAAGCTGTGGTTATCTTTTATGTTTATACGGTTCCTGGAAGACAGGGAGGCGCAGAGCTGCCTACCCTCATGGATTCTAAAGTGGGACACAGATCTGATCCTCACGTGACTGTGCCGTGATGTGGTTTGGTAGCTGTCAAAATCGTGTAAAATAGTGTGTGTTGGTTTTTAGATAGGTACTATCAAAAGCACAGACATACCTTGCCTACATTTTCAACCTTTCTGCAAGTGGAATTAAAAACCCATTTCAAACTACAGGGAGTATTTAGTCTAGAAACATAAGGCTGTTTATATTGTCATTATCATAAATGGTGTGATTGTTCCAGTTCCCTAGGTAGAGGAAATATTATCATGTTATTCCAGAGTGTGATCTGGCACTGACTTAGTGTTTTGTCACCTCAAAGGTATCATTAGTGGGTAATCATTTTCGGAAATTATTCCACTGCTCATTTCTATAGCCTGCTAGCCTTTCTGGTGAGTTTGCTTAGCTTTTTTGTTAGTGGTATCTTTTAGTGCTTGAATATGATGGATGCTGTACTGAAAACATTTGAATGCGTTTTGGTGATGGAGAGAGGCCAATGCCTTTTCACCCCCTCAAAGCAATTCGAATAGAGTGAGACCTGTTTGTATATTTCTTTTACAGCCATTTCCCATCTCTGTTTTAGAGGTATAATGTATTTTAGTGCTTTGATGGTGGGAGAAGCTCGAATTTCTTTGTCAGAGCAGTAATCTTGAGCAATAGCATAGAATACTTTCAAAATTTTGTGGGTCTCAAAGTGCTTAAATTAAATGGGACAAAGCTCACTTAATGCTCTGTTGCATGCTGAGGGTTTATCTGTACTCCTCTCAGTTCACTGATTCAGTTCACTGCTCAGCGGGTCAGAAATAGAGAGGTCACATATTGTAAGCTGTAGAGCTGAAAGACTGGTCTTAGGCGAGCTGCAGAACTTACTGTGTTACCTAACTTAACTGCTGGTATTACCTGGTGAGTAGATTAAAACTTGTTTTGAGGTGCACATATGAAATTCCCTCACAGCAGAACAGCCAGTGCTTTGTGCTGAGACCTGTTACTGAGTATCTTTGATTTAATGAGTTACTGCAGGCTAGCTGACAGCAACAACTAACCCCCAGGATGTGTGTACTTCATACACGTTTGCCACAGGTACTCATGCAAGGATATACTGGGGTTCAGATCACGCACTTTGACTCCTGGGAGACTTAGCTGCTCCACCCTTATCTGTAGGTCTGTAATCAGAATTTCAGGAGCAGAATATGGGCATTTTGCCCTGTCCTTTGATTCTATTAGGCTGTCTGTTAGTGTGGTAATTACTAGCAGGGTAAATACTCCAAACATGTTGCCCTCTTCTAGCTGGTAGGTGTGATTCCCTTGTGCTTCAATGGTATGGTTGCCTCCTAATATGCCTGGATTAAACAGGAGTTCAGGCAATGAGAGGTTAACTGATGGTAATTTTGGATAATATTTTTCTTTTGTGGTTGTATGTTCCAGAGTAACTTAAATTTATAGGCTGAAATATGTAGGGTTTGTACGTTTTTTGTAAGCCACACCCTGCCAAGTACTTCCAAAAAGGCAGAAAGTCTTTACAGGGATGCTGACATAGCTGCCTATACAGATTTATCTCTCTGCCCAGTAAAACTGACAGTCATCTTCATATGAAGTATATCTTAAAGGCATAGTCTATAATATTCCTATATTGAAAAAATTGTTTGTAGTCTATTTCTAGACATGGAAGACTGATCCCACAAACATATTAACAGGAATTCAGCTAATTACATGGCTTGGCACTCTTTCTGTTTCAAGGCTATCTAAATAAGGTACTGTGAAGTAATCTAGCTGACTAATGAGCTGGCCTGTCAGCCAGTCTATAGTAGCAGTCCCTCTTGTGTCTTACTGTGTGAGCCAGTAGTGTAACAGGTAACCACACAACTCACCAAGGAAAAATGACTGCTGTAAAATCATGCTGTGCATCTTACGTGGTGCATCCCCGTCCTCAAGAGGTAGAGGTTTCTGTTGCTTGGGAATCTTCCATACCCTCACCAGCTCTTGATTCCCTTCGTGTGTTTTTGCCATGTGCATTTTTGTTTTGTCCTACTGTTATAGGTAGTACTGATACAAGTACATTTGCATAGAAGTTTGCTTGTTGACAGATGCCTTCATGATATCTTTTCTTCATCACATCTCTGGAACAGTTTTGCAGCTGAGGGTTGTCACAGGAATTGAAGTCTGATGTGCATTTTCAGGCAGTTTTGCTGTAGACTTGATGCCACTTTGTATATGCACAGAAAGGCTGTTTGTTTTTTCTTCTTTCCATGAAGCTTTTCTTACATATCTTGAGGCCTGACTGCATCTTTCCCAGTGATGACTAGGGGAAAGATTATGACATCCTTTAATACACAGAAATAATTTGGCTCAGTTTCTTTGTCTTAGGCTTTGACAGTTTTTGTTTTGCCTGATTAGGTACTGATCCTGAGAGGAACAGCAGGAAATGTGGCAATTCTGCATGTTTTGATGAGATTTAACCATTTATAGCCCACTGATTTCCTGACTTCCTAAGATACAGGAAGGAATTCCTAAGTTATATGAGGTTTAGTATGCTAAGCTTGCTCTTTTCCTGGCTTGACCGCTGACTCTCTGAGTAACTGCAGCAAGCTCACTGCACTTTTTCAGTTTGTAAGTTTGGTTTAGAGAAACTTTTATTAGATGTCATTTTTTATGTTTGATGCCTTTTTTCATTTGGATTTGCTGCCTGCTGCTCCGCTTCAAAGAATGAAGTGGTGGAAAAAGTTGGCCACAGACCTCTTCTGAAACTCAAACGTATGAGATATGTCAGCTTTAAAAGCAACTGCGCTTAGCAGTTCATCACGCAGGGTGTAGCACAGTAGGGAGTTCCAGTTGGGTATCAACATCTGGAGGACTGTGTAGTTGTAATAAAACAGAAGTGAAGCCATATCACTGATGGGCATGCTAACCAGGGTTTTGGTGTGGTTCAGAGCATCAGCCAATCATCAACTTGGTCATCAATTTGATGTGTGTGAGCACAAAAATGACTGACTGCAAGCAGTATTTCACAGTGGCTAAACTTGTGCAGGTAGAGCAAGTATTGACTCCAGACACCAAATGGTAGAAAAACAGAGCATGCTCCTAACTTGGCTTTGGTTTCAGCTCATTCCAAGTACAGATGGTTAGAATGAGCCAAAATACACGGGGCAGGGAGGTTTAGGGTTTCTGTTTACATGCTATCTAAATTGTTTCTTTCTAATATTCTCCTTCTGGTTGCAATTTTTTCCCTTTCAGACCTGAGCTCAGGTTTTGCTGCTGTTCCTTTGCCTGGAGGCTTGTTGTCTCTGCTGGTCTTATGCTGTTGCAGTATTCAATGACAAATTCATCTGTTAAAATGATTTATTACCCCAGCTCAGTGGGCAGCGGCAGTGATCACTGAACAGACAGGCTTGTCAGTTTGCTGCACAGATATCTTTATGGTCTCTAACAGGTGCTGTGGGATGGGGAGCAGTGGATGTGTATTTGTGATTGCAAAAGAAAATATCTCCAGGAGCAAGGGGTAAGACAAAGGAGCAGGCAAATGTAAAGGAGGGAAAGCAAAGGAAAAGCATTTAATTTTTCCATGTTATGAGACATACAAACTAATGGGATGAACTTAATTGCTAGCTCACAACTTGGCTTGTGTTGACTAACTTACTGTTCAGGTCACTGTGTTTCTGCTTGCTTTTCAACATGAGCTGTGTTTTCTTCATGTACTGAGGAGAAAATGAAAGCCAACAAAAAAACCAGACTAACCAGCAGCAGTCACTGTGAAAGGTACTGAGGGTTGCAGCTTGGAGCTTATTTGGCTTGGGCTTCCCTGCTCTTCCCTACTCATCACTTCTATAGGGACAATGGAAGCATCATTAGAATTAGTTTGTACTGGTTCTGATATGGAGAATGAAAAGCTAATGCTAATACTTAGCTTTACTTCACACTCTGTTGTGGTGCAGTACCGACATCTGAAGCAGAGATTCCTCTGTTTGCCTGATAAAGATATTTCACTGGTTTTGCCATCCATTCTGTTACTGTGATCAAACATTTCTTTCCTGATCTGTGTCCTCTGTGCTGTCCTGACAAAGTACCTGCTGTTATTTCCTGAAATTCACTTTGAGGAGTAAACTTTGTGCCCTTGGTTATTTTGGTGGAGTTAAGAGGGTGTCAGCTTTTTTTGCTTCAAGGTTTCCTCTGTGCTTTTGTTCTGTGTTCTTGCTCCATTTATTTTTTTCTGGCTCAGGTTTTATTAAACTAAGTGCTTGAAAATGGATTTTTAATTAAAACCTGAGCAATTCCTGCAACAGGAGAATTTTTCTTGCAAAACCCTTTACGTTGTCACAGGCTAATTCATGCTATAAAAATTAACATTAGACATAAGTTGAGGTGTCTCTGAGAAGCCTGTTTGGGCAAATCTATTGGAAAACAGATTGATAGATGCAACACTGGGGTGGAATTAATTTTTTTTTTTTCTGTGAAAAAAAAACCACAACCAAACAAGAAGCAGCACATCATCATCTTCCAAATGAAATAGAATGAAAAATCATGTCTTTGTTTCTCTGGGTGGGTACTTCATGTGTGGGTTCATGTTTTAACATTGAGTTTCAGGGGGTACTGGGCTGGCACACTGAGTTGTTCCACAAGAGTCATGTGTTCAGCATTTCCGAAAGTGAGATGGTATTTCTTCACTCAGATTTCAACTGATGGCAAATATAAGTGAAACACTGGAAGTAAATGAGTGCCACAGTCAGTGTGGAAAGATTAATTGACTTGATCTGGTCCTGTAGGTTTGTGTCTGTGTCTTTGTGTGGTCGTTGCCTTTTTTTGTTGACAGAAAGACACCATGTGGGACCTTTCCTCCCTCCTGTAATGGATCGCATTAAATGCAAAATACTTTTCAGGGAGATTTTTGCTTTCCAAGCCTGTGTATGTTTTCAGACATATACACTAGCTCTTAAAGAATTACATTTATAAACTAAATAAAACCCCATACACAATTTGTCCGTCCTGCAGGCAGTCCAGTTGTCAACTAAAAGCTCTTTGAATCTCATGCAGTGAAAATGGCTTTTATATAGATTTATTTCTTTTTTCCTGTAAGAAATATTAAAGTGAACAAGTGATAGCACTTTGCCTTCAGAGCTACTTTGGTAAGTGCCACAGTGTTCACACAGTATGCCAACCCCTTTCTCTTTTTACCCTGTTAAATGTTGAGTACATACAATTACAAGATAAAGTTTGAGCTACAATCTCTTGAAGGCATTATTTCTCAAAACCACAAAGATAAGATAGGCAAGGACAGTAAAAGAGAAGGGACTGTAAGACTTCCAAAGGGAAATCAAAGCCTTGTGGAGTACAGAAGAGAAGGAACTGGTGTCTCCCATTCTTCTCCCTGGTTAGTCAAGGCAGAATTTGAAAAGGATAATTTGCATTCAGCCCTGCAGGATAACAGCAGCCAGCTCGTTCATGTTGGCATTTAATCATCATCACGATGTAGTCTTTAATTACATGATCCCATACTGGGTTTGCCCCCAGATTTGGTCTTGTTCACTGCACAGAAGTTGTGCACCCTGAAAGAACAGAAATACTATAGTTATTTTTTCCTTTTGCTATTCAATGTGCAGTCTCAAGCCTGATTTGCTGCATGCTGAGCAAAGTGTTCTCATGATGACTTTATTCATTTTTCCCCCAGGATTTTTCTAGTCATCATCTTCGATGTGCCTTGTGCTAATATTCTTTTAGTGCTACAGGGCATTTCTTTAGGTGTTGGTGTTTCATCTCCATTATAGTAATGTAGAACTTGGATGCACAGGTAGGAAACTAGGTATAGCCACTTATTGTGGATAATCTCAAGATAATCATAAGGGCCTGTGTATTGTGGGTGCTTAGCATTGGAGAGTATTTTGTGTGCTGAAAGTCCAGCTTCTTGTGACTTCAGCTCTAATTGTTCCTCATGGCTGCAAGTTAGAACTCAGGGGCTCAAGTCCAGGTCCATCAGAATGTAGCAGCAATTTGTGAGTGTAATTTGTGAGGGTTTGTAAAAGGTTTGGTTTTAGTGGCTCACTTTGCATCCTAAAGGAATCCCCTGATAGCAGTAGGGAATGAATCTCGTTCTTCAAGCAGGATCCAGCTACTTTAAGACTGTTGTAGGAAAACAACATTGCCAAGACTGTTTCCTCCTATCAAATGCAGACAAATCATATCATACTTTTAATAAATTAATCATACCCTTTCTCAAAACTACATAAGTTGCACTATGCTATTAAAAAAGTTGCTGCAGTACCTATTATTTTGGGGATTCAAAATCTCTTTTTCTAATTTCCAGCCTAAATCTATTTATGGCCAAATGTATTTATATCTCTGCTTGTACTGATACTGTTCTTTAGACTAAGTAACTCTTTTCCTCTTTATGTTTGCCTCTGATATATTTACAGAAAGCAATTACATTTCCTGTTACCCTTGATTTGGCTATATTTACAGAAGCTGCTGCCTTTTATCCTCTCTTTAAATAAAACCAAAACAAAAAATTACTCCTTATATGTATATCAGCCCTTTTCTGTGCTCATTTCCGATTCAATACAGTAGATGTTAAACTGTGTACAGGATTTGAGATGAGGTATTAGTGCTATCTGCCCCACAATGTAAATATTCACCCTTTCCCATGTCCATATCATACTGTTGGATCAGGGGAATCCGATGTTTGATTAAGACAACTAAATAATTGTTCTTTCCTTGGATATAAGCCTTCAGCTTTCAGAGAAATGTTAGTGGTCCTTAAGTGCACGTCCATGGTGCTTAGTGAGTGTACATGTGCATGTGCTGTCTTCCAGCTTTCCTGACAAAGAATGCAAATGTTTTCACCATGCAGCTTCACTGGCTATGGAGCAAGAATGCAGTGCTCACAGAATAGAAGTGCAGGTTCGTTGCAGAGCTGTCTGTGACCCCATAGTTGGGTGACACTGTGATGCCTCTTGAAAAGGAGGCCAAAATAAGAGTAATAGGAATATTGGTTTTTTGGCTTTGCCTCCAATTGGAAAGTATGACTTTGTTGAAACAGAGGTGCTGAAGTTGTGGACTACTGCTAAATAAAGCATGTCAAAAGCACGTTTAAAGTGGCACATTTTTTAGATTTATATTGATGTTAAAGCAAAGCATTTAAGGTCTGCTATGTGGAACTGGGATGAGCACTGCTGTCACTTGAACTATCTGAATACTATAGGTTGTCATCCTGTGGATGGACTGAAGGGAGATCTGTTTCAAAGCAATTCATAGATATTTGCTGTTTACAGAACAAGGATACCACTGCAGGTTCTGGAGGGGTGCGGAGTCCCTTCCTCATTCCTTCCCTCATCCTCTCCAAATTCAACTCCTTCTGCCTTGAGAAAATAGTACAGATTGAAGTTCAGAGAGCATGAAACCTCATGCTCTTCATTGACATGATTCATAGCGGATGTTACCTTGCTTTTTGTTATTTCCTGTTACAAATATATCTTGTTTGATGCAGAAAGGATAGAATATCCTGGTGGAGGGAGAAGTAGCTGTAGGTTAGGATTCTGAGTGTGGATCCTGGTCTGAAGTAGACCTTTGGGGTAACCTTCAGGTAATCCTTAGCCCTCCCCATGTCTCGCTTTGTAAAAACAGAGTGACAGCACCTCCTTTCAAAACAGGCATGAGTATATTACAAATCTGAGGACTACTGCAAAGCCAGAGGCCATATGAAAACAAAAATGTGTACTTTTGTTAGCCTGATACTTCTAACTAGCTTAGTATCCTGTCTGTGACTGTTGCAGCCCAGGGCTGGTGTTCTGGAAGGGCATGAGTACAGAGCCAGAATGTGGTCCTCTTCCATAATCCTGTACTTCCCCCAATGCTCCACTGCCTTTCTGACCTCTAGATGAGTCAAGCATATGCTGTCTCAGTGTCTCTGCCTTTACATTTTCCAAATAAGACTATTTAACATAAGGTTTTTTGGGTTTTTTTTAAGGATGGTTTAAAGAGCCACGATGAAGTTAGTGATTATTACTGTTATTAGTTATGTCTAATTATTTCTGTTAGGAGAGAGAGAGCAGGAAGAATCCCCTGAACATCTGTGGGAGCTATGTACCTTAGTTCCTAGGAAATGACCCAGTGTATTCTCTCAAAGCTTTTAGCTGGTTATGGGAAAAGCCAGATGAGGAAACTGTCTAGTTTCTGTGGCTGAACTCAAGCATGAGCTTTTCAGGTTTTGGCTGTGTATGTGTTCATTATGAGCCTCTCTACCCAGCCACGTGCAGATAGGGCAATAACACTGAGCCTGGGTTTGGTGGTGTAGAATGAATATGGCAGGAGCTGCCATGAAAATTCCCTTTCAGATAGAAACAAGGGAAAAGCTGCAAAATAATAGCAAGTCTTTGATGGTATGAGAGAGAGGTGCAAAAAGAGCATTTAATTTCATTAAGTAGTGGCCTAGAGACTCAGCTGTTTAAAGCCTTGATTCTCTAGTCCCTTTGGAAAACTACACAAGCTGTCTCTTGTCAGGAAAATCTGCTGGTTTACTGCCTCTATTTTGAGGTATGGCAAGTGCTTTTTTAGCGTTTGACTTGTAAGCTCAAGGCTCTGTGGAGCTGGGTGCAGATGCTGTTTCATGGTGACACCTGTTAAATAATAGCACTGGAAAATAGGGCTTACCTTTCTAGAGCATGGTGATGCATGTGCGTGTCTGGTGAAGAAAGGGGTGGGGTGCTCATGGGGACATGCCACAGCTAGCAGAAGAAAAGAAGAGAAAATGGAAGAGGTTACTGCTGAATGTCTACAATGAGGAGTCTTAAGAGGAGTCGAGGGAGGGAGGGAGGTACAGGTGGAACTCGACTGAAGTGCTGCTTTTAAAGAGATTCTTTGTACCTGTTCCCTAGGGATGCTGCAAAAAAGCTGTTCTTTAAAGATTTAGCGGAATGCGTGAGCATGTCACTTCAGAAGGCAATGCAGACTGGAGTGTGGAAAACCCAAGTGGAAGATTTCCCTGGAGGACAAGATTGGAGCAGGAATCCCTGAACTCCTTGGCAAGTTCCCAAGGCACTTCCAAGCAGTAAGTTGACTTTCAGTTTTATCTATGGAAGCTGTTTCAATTAGCATAAACTAATCACTGTTTGTAAGATTGGTGCAGTGTTTGTGGATGTACTATGCTCCAAGACATGGTAGGTTTTGCCTCTTTCCAGCACAGGAAATATCTAATTGACTCACAGAAACTTGAAGAGGAAAAAATACCTTCTGTCAATATGGTGGGAAACATGCAATCCAGCTAAAGACACTGAACAAAAGGATTTCAGTGTCTGGCTAAATACTCTGGTTGTGAGGTTTCTGGTGTTTGTAGGGTACCTGAGCACCTGACAGGAGGCAGCAAATTGTATTAAGGCACCCAGTAGCTGAAGGTAAGGTACTGAGATACATAGTATAGCAAACATCTACCTTTGCCACTCTCCTGGCTTCTGTCTTACTTGCCCATTGCTTGCTGGTTTGATTTGTTTTGTTTCCTGGGAAATCAGGTTTGTATCTGTTCTGCTGCTTTATTGAGGTGCGAAACCTGAATATTGGATCCATGAATGTAAGTTTGTAAATTTGTGGCTTTGTAAAAATGTGTGGACCAAATCCTGGCCCCATTGAATTCAGTCAGAATTTTGATTTACGTGTTAACAAGGCCAGGGTTTCTTCCCCGGTAATTAGTAATTGAAAATTGCTGCAGAGCTGTGTTTTTATAGAACAGTTTAGTAGCTGTTAAATTCCAACTGAAGTATTTTTATCTCCGAAGGCAGGAAAATATTAACTTTATTTCATGTCATTGCTTAAGCTACATTTTAACAATTATCCATTATTATAATGAAAGTCTCCCAGGTACAGAATGTGCCAGTTAATGAAAAATGGAAGATAGAGAAATGAGATAAGACAGTGCCAATACAGAGCTTGACATTCCTAGGCAAGACATCAGCAAAATTGCAAAAGCAGAGGTGTGATAACACTGTAAATAGACTGAGGTTTATTAATATCTGTTTACTCCTACTCTATGAATCTTACGTACTTATCTCCATTTCTACTTGCACATCTGAATAGCGGCCTCTGAAACACCAAAAGCAATCAGCTAGACAAAATCTTCTCTTTTTCTTGGTTCTAGAATGTCTTAAGGACATTTTCTTTCCCCTCACCCGTATTATTCTTCAGTCTGTACTATGGTGACAGTAGGTGTTCAGCAACTTGAGCTCACTGTACTTGATGGCCAAATAGATCTTTCTCCCAGATTATTTCTTTGTCTTTTGAGGAGTAGGAGTAATTTGGGTTCTGCAGCCTTGTAACCTTGCCAGATCTGTGCCTGTGCAGGCTGAACTCTTTATGATAAACATGTGGGGAAGAAAGCATGTAAAAAATGGACACTTAACAGTGTGCCAGGACAGATTTTCTGGTAGCTGTATGAAAGCTTCTCTTCAGGCTGTACTGAAAAGATGGTGTATGATTCAAAAAGCAGGTGAAAATTGTGATGTTTTCTATCTGCTATGTACTGGGAGCAGGACTTGGTGTTTGCTGTTGGGTAGTACTTTCATGAAGGAACCATGCAGAGACCCTTTGTCAGGCAGTCCTGTTTCCTCCTGTGCCACCAGTAAGGTCTGTTTCCTTGAAGAACGTGGTTTCCTTAAAAAAGCTTAATATAGACAAATTGCACTGAATTGAGTAATGGAAATATTTCACAATACAGGGGGAAAAAAAAGGTGTTTTAAACAATGCTAGTAACGCTAATAATAAAGAAATCATTCCTGTTTAGAGCTTACTTAAACCTACAGGAGGAAATGTGTGTACACAAGACCTACAGATCCCTCAAACTTTGCATTTTATCTATGATATTATTTTGCATAATGTAGTCTTGTTGCCTGTGTTCTGCATATAAATCAGGCTACTGGATTGCAGGACAAAACCCACACTGTTTCTGTGTGTTTTTTTCTGCTTTTTTAATTCTTGTGGATGTGTAATTGCGAGAGTATTGGTCTATCTAGAATTCATAACACCAATGTCATAGGCATGTGGGGGGAAAGGATGTAACAAAGTAGTCTGAATGCCCTGAGCATCCCATGCTGCCTCTGCCGATCATAAGACTCTGCATGGGGTTATGCAGATGTGTGCCAAGGCTAAGATCAGCCTTCACTCTCTGGAATATGGTGCCTTCAGAAGGTGAGGATCAAACACTTTATGTCATACCCACTGCTGCCTCTATCAGGTGCTTGAACTGGATGTGATAGGGGTACTCCTCTCAGAGAGAAATAGACTTGAGTGTTTATGTTGAATCATAGTAACTGAGCAGAGCTACTTTTGTTCCTTTATTAATCATGGTAAGGCATTGCTCTTGCAGTAGAAATCTGTTTACCTTCTGTTTCCTTTTACCCTCGTCTGCATATACTGTGTTCTCCCTGATGTCTTCCTTTCTCTGCATCAGTTTCTCTACCTACTCCATTTCTTCCTCCTCTTGGGCTCAGTGGAACTTCGCACGTGGTGCTTCTGTATCACGTTTCACCAGCATGAGCTCCTATCGGCAAGCTCTGGTTTTTGCAGATATTTTGCAGAAAATGGAGGACAGAGCTTGTAGGTTGTAAACTGCAGCTTGTAAAACACGGGCTGCAAAGAAACAGTGTTTGTGAGAGGCCACTTAAGGCACAAGGGGAAATATGGATCATTTCAGCTTGGGAGTGTGTGCTTTTGCTACTTCCTCCCTGTCTGTTGGTGATCAGCCTGTTTGTGGCTCTTGCTAGCCTGAATTGACAGTAGTATTTTTTGCTTTCCTGATACAGCAAAGACTGAGGAAGTTATTCCTAAGCCAGAGAGGCAGAAATAAATTCCAAGTGTTTGTTTTAGACAAAATGATGAAAGAAGGCAGCCTTGTTCCCTTACAGCATTCCAAAGCCTCATCTTAGGGAAGGCAGCTGAGGATCTAACAAGACACCAATATGTTCCTTATAAAATGTATGTCAAATAGAGTGTGAAAGCAAGGACAGTGATATGGCACATTAAGCACTAAGAACTAGGGGCAATCAGAGACAATAATCCATCATAGTATGAACCTTACATCCACTTGAGACCCTAGTGAGATCTGGGTTACTGTATTGTGTCAGAAATAAATGGGCACTGTTCTGTCCCTATTCAGGGTAGTCTCTGGTAGTGGACATTTATGCAATAAGGTTTGTTTGTGGAAGGGGAGGTCATTGTGAATGCTATCATCTGGTTCTAGAAAAGAAAACGTGCTTTGTCGAGAACAGCAGTTATTTTCTCTAACTAGAGCAGGAGGTTCTCTGAACCCACCAGCCAGCTCTCTCCTGGTTTTTCCAATGTAAATAGCTGAGGCAAGGTGCCAAACAGGATATGAGAAGATGTGTCTAGCAGGCATAAAGAGGACCACAAAAGGCATCATGGGGAAGGCTGAGACACTAATGGGGAGGCTGAGGTTTGGCCCTGCTCAGTGCTATTGCAATAATAGAAGGACCAAGAAGTTTAGGGCTGCTAGCTCTAAATAATTTCTTCTGAGGGTGCAGGCTTGTATAGCTAGGGACTTTCTTCTATATTTGTACTACCTTGTGTCAAAAAGGTGTTGAATAATGCTACATTAGTTTCATATTCTGCTTGGAATTTACTAAGAGTGTAGCTTAGAGTTAAGTCTGAGTCAGAGGTCCTTAGATGCTGAACAAGAGTGTTTCTTGGTAGAAAGGCTATTGTTTTGACATGATACTTGTAACTTCTGGTTAATTCATCACCATAATTTGTTGCCCAGTCATGCTGAGCAACTTGTTCAGTGAGGCTTTTAGCCAAATTGTGAATTTAATTGAAGGATATGGCAATGAGGTTATTTTGCTGTTCAGTCAGCTAAAAACTCTTGACAAAGGGATAAACCTGTTGCCACTTCCTCTTTTGGTTGATATGAGTGTTATGATTTCAAAGTGTATTTTAATTGGAAATCCTTTTAGCAATATGAGGAATCGGGAAAGGAATTTTTAAAGTACTTACATCCAAAATTGCAGGAGAGCAAGCTGGAATTTTTAATAGCAAGGCCACCCACCTGCTTTCTAACTGTGCTGCTGTTTACTGTTGTTTTTGTTGATGAGTATTGAACACAGAGATTCTTCCTCTGAATTTCTGGATGTGTTCTTGGTGTTCATGACATTATAGTTGGACTGATGTGCCCATTACTTTTCCAGAAGACTGGGGTTAAGCAGATGTAAATTTCCAGTGTGCAACAAGCCAGAACAGTAATCAAATGTTTCCAGTCATCTTTGTTATAAACAGCCAAAACCCAGTAAAACTCAGATTATTTTGTCTTCTGGGATAACTGTAAGGAAAGATAAAAGGAACTTGCTGTAGCTTGAAAAAGAGAAAAATGTGCAAGTGTGTGACAATTGTGTAATTCTGCTACAGTGTAAAGATAAATCTGTTCAGGTAACCTTATTTGCCTTTTATCCTCCTAACTGTGCTTGAGATGTAGTTATTCTGGAGCCTTTTTAAAGGAGTATTTTAGCAGTAATGTTTCTCTTTTGGCATCATAGTCACTCTGCACTGTTTTGTTCATCCATCACAAAAGTCTGGAAAATAACAACATCCGCTTCTTGTATCCTATTTCAGTATTTACCTGAAACGTGGTTGTCGAGAGCTAAAATGAATTTTGGCATCTAGGGTGTCCACAGAATCCTAAGGAAGCATTTCTGCAGTAAAAAACTTCACATGAGAGTTGAGTGAAATGTTAATTTTCCAAGTTGTCTCTTCCCTTTAACCTTGTTTGTTCTTTTGTCTGTTTTCAGCAGATGGCTGGATGACTGGCATCCTCTAACAATGTGCAGTGCTCATTAGCACTGTGTTATTTTGAGTGGTGTTTCCATCTTTCCTGTTCTTTTTTATTCCTTCACTTATCAACCTATACATTCACATGTTTAGCAAGTTGTTGGCAGTGATGTAGCTTTAAATACTTCATTATTTTCTCCAGACACTCTGCCTGATGGCTAGAAGGAAAAACCCCACCTCTGACGTACAAGGTGGTTAATGCAATATTAACCTCAGCAGCTACTTTTCTGAGAAACTCTCAGAAGCACAATTTGGTTTTACCAATCAGCTGCTAAAATCAATAAACAAATTAATGCCAGCCAACTTCTTGTAATGTTTAAAGAAAAGCTGATTACAATGTACACAAGGTATCATAATGTCAGATGGATTTATTTAAACAATGCAAATCTGTTTCTGAAATGAGATTATGAGTTCATTGATGCTCCTACGGATGTCCATATTTTCTCACCTGCTACTAAAGCATAGTGTACTCTTTTCACTCATGTGGGTCCTGTACTGGCAGATATGATGAGTGCTGCATTGGCAACTTCCATCACAGCAGAACGAATACCTCTCAGAAGTTGCTGGTAATCTTTAGTGGAGGAAACTTATCACTGAGGAATGGACTTCATGCAAAAATCTGAAGAAATTCTCGTGTAAGGCCCTGTTTTGTATCTTTGATACCTGTTGAAATATTTAAACTGCTGGAATCAGAATGAAGAGCCGTGTTGACAGTATGGTCATAGCTCTTGGAAAGGCTCCCCTTAAATCTGGTTTCAGAGATGGGATTAAAATCTTGCCCACTGTTGCCTTGACTCAGCTATTGATAAGCTTGGTGATGAAATTCCTGTTCACTCAAGTAAGGTAACAGGACAGTGCTTGGCAGCTTTTCCTAATTCAACTGGTAACATACAACTGTGTCAGGAGCAGGGAACAAGAGGAAACCTTTGAAAGGCAAGGAGATCAAATCCAGTGCCTGCAGGAGCTTTCCCCCAGTGCTCTGAACCCAAACAAAAAGCTTGGGTTTATCCTTTTTTTTTTAATTCTTTCTTTTCCTTCCCTTCCATGTCAGGAGGTTTCAGGGTTACTGTTCAGGAAATTGTGGTCTCTGATTTCTCTGGAACATTGCATCTCTTCCTAATTATTGGCAGAAGACCTTTCTCAGAAAATCACTGTCTTTGAACCTTCGTATTGAATTTGTGCTTTACTCATTAAGGTATAAAAGCAAGAAAGGTCTGTCTGCAAATCCTTAATTAATTAATCGTAGCAAATTCTGCACCTGTGTGAAACATGATTCGTGTCTGCTCCTTGACTACTATCCATAGCATTTTAGATTTGATTTTTATAAATTACCTGTGCCACCACTAGTGTGTAAATGGATGTACAATGGGTTGTGATTACCAAGAAAGTCAGTGATGTCCAAATGAAAACAGTGCATATAGGGAAAGAGTTACAGTCATAAACACTGCATTATTTAATACAGTGACTTTTAAAGAAAAGATTTTCTCTTCAAATAGAAAGCTCCATTTTCTTCTTGATGCAGATCATTGTCAGAGTCTTTTCTTTGTACAGGAGAGAATGAATGGTTCCTTGTGTCCTAAGCAATAATTGCAATAAAAATTATATTAGAAACCAAGGAAGAATTTATGTAGAAATAAATAAATGTGCTTTAACTCATGTTCAGTGACCAAATGAAATACATGTTTTGCTAGAATTCATGGATAACATCACGTGAGTGATGTGGGGAATGGACTCTACTTAAGTATCTTCTGTTCAATAGTTGCATATGTAACTAATGAAAGCAGGCATTGCAAAAGCGAAGAAGCTGCATTTGAAAAATGTCAAGTGAATTGCAGCTAATGCAGATTACCCCTGGCATGTTGAAATTAAATTAATAAATATTACAACAATCAATAGAATTATATGTCTAAATCAATGAAAAGAAAAGCCCTGGTTTGAGCTTAGATAACACTTCTTCCCAGAACATATTTCAAACCAGGATTTCCATACAAATGGAAACACTTCTTTTTGTGATCAAGTTTGTGTTTAAGTAAGTAACTTCAACCAGAAGGATTGTTAGGGTACTTTGATTTACTCAGTGTTATAATGAGAGCTGAGAAGAAAGTCTGCTGGTTTCCTTTGAGTCCTGTGATGGCTAGATAAGTATATGGATAGACTAGTTGGCAGGTAGCACTATCTTCCTATCAAAAAATGCTTTCAATTGCTTTAGCGGTTAACCATTGCATATTTCCATGGCATTTAAACTGGACTAGATAAGGTGACTCAATAACCATTTGAAATTAGAGATCAGTGCAAATATCCTATAAGATTGAAACCCATGTGCATTATCAGATGCAGACTGCATCCCTTGTGTGTTGGAGGGCAGGTGACTTTTTGTTGTGCCGAAGCTATCAGTGAGTAATGCACGTGCTGATGCAGCTTTATAAACGTTTCCTCTTGTTTGGTCTTTATTCAGATTCCTGCAAAACTCAGGAAAAACAGAAAAAAAGATAAATTTTGAACTCCAAAGGTAAATTTGGATCTGTTTGATCTGAAAATCCATGCAGCCCTGATGAGCCTAAACAGAGTTCAGATTTGAAGCAATACTTTAGTCCAGTACTGTTCTACTTTAGCCCAGGTTTATGAAAATATTTTAGTAGACTTAATCTGTATTTCCACTTTAAAATGAAAGTAGGCATCATGAAGGCAACACAGGCTTGTTTGGGGCTTTCTCTGTGGAAGTTGCACGCAGCTTCAGTCAATCATACTCCATATGCTAATGACTGTACACCCCTTTGGCTTGCTTGTTTACTCCTCTTGGTTGGAAGCTAGCAAAACACATGCTATCTTTCTGCTTTTAGTTAAACACCAGACAGCTGTCAATCTGTCTAATGCTGTCACAGATTTAGCAATCCCCAGTGATGAACAGCTGTGTCTAGGAATATGAATGAGAATAACTGATACACATTTTGTTGTCTATGTGGTACTTTCATGAGTAATCTGTCCATAACCTTTATTGATTTCTATGTCATTCTAACTTGGTGCTAGTCATTTTCCAGCTTAGAGTTCCCAAATTGCACAAAAGGGGTCTATTTGTGGCATATGGACATACAATGAGAAGCAACTGAGTTCCTTTTAAAGTAGTTCAAAAGCTTTTGTGTGTACTTTGCTTTAAGGCATGAGGGAGCAGAGTCAGGGTGATTATCCTGGTTCAGCTGCAGAGCAGGAACTGGTTTGGCTTTTTCAACTGTTTAGGCTCAATTTCCTCAAAGTAATTTTTGATGAAAGTTACTCCTTTGATTTTTTTATCTTTATTTTTTATGAAGCGATTGTAGTTCCTGCTGTCCCAGGATTTAATGTAGCGTGATGCTCCATGGGCGGCTTGGCCCAAACTTGCTGATGAATGAGTTTCTGTTTGGGAAATTGTTTCTGACAGTGGGGATGAATGAGTATCAGTTTATTAATCTGTCACCTGAAAAATGTAAAGTAATTTAGATCAGAATATTTTGGTTATGCTTTCTTATGCTTTGTTTTGACTTTCTATATGAGAAATTATCTCAACTTTCAGTTTTAATATACTCCTGCTTATGTATGTGTCTATGTATTTCATTTATATCATAGTGATATTTTTGGCAGCATTAAGCCAAAACATCTAAGAAGATTTCTTTAACATTTTAAAATCAAACCAGTTTGGATGCAGGAAACATCAGTGCTGCTTTCTAGGTTTAAGAAAGTATACTTGCAATTTGCATGAATGTGTGTTTTCATTATTTGCCAAGGTTTATTCTGTGTGGAGGTCACTTTGTTCTTCTGTCTCCTCCCTAGGTTAATTCTCTGTTTTCCAATTGCTTAGTTACAGGGAGCAAGACAGGGGTTTATGCTCCTGCATGGGGTCAGACTCATGGGAAGGGAATAGACACGAATAGACACCAAAAATCTAAAAACCTGGAACTTCTGCTGTTGCTGGAACCTGTTTTGTTTGGTCTGCAGGGAAGGATATATGTATTTTTGTATATCTTGAAGTGGCTGCTGCTACAGGGGTAGCAAATCTTCCAGATGGTGGGGGAGGACTTTTCCCATCTGTGTACCTCCTCAGTGTCAGCCCAAGTTACCTGAGCGTGCTGCAGGGTTCTTGAATTTAGCTATAACATGGTGGCCATCATTCATCTTTGGTGGCTGAAAACAGTACCATGCAGGATGATTTTATTCCCTTAAAGCTGAGATGTGGGTAGAATGTTTATTCGCATAGAGAGAACCATGTGTATGTGCAACTGTGCACTTTGTGACCAAGTCTATCTAGGGTAAAACTGTATGTTGGTACTTCAGAGCAGTAGCTCATTAGCAGGCATTATAAAGACTGCTGTCAAGTTATGCCTTAAAATTCACCCATCCTATCATAAAAATGCTTCTCACTGTAATAGAAGATAGAGCTGAGATCCCTGAGCTGCTGTACCCAATAGCAAATGTTAGACTTAGGTATTACTGGGATCTCTTTAAGATTATTGCTGAGCTGATCCACCATACAATGGCATGTTTTGCCTCTGTGTACAGGCTGTGTAGCAACTTTATCTTAGTTCACCTGTCCTATAGGGAGAGAATGGTTAGGGGAATGGAAAAAAGCCACATGTGGTTGGGTGCTTTTGTGAATTTCCACTTTGGTAGTTTTAAGTTTATGCGAGTGCTGTTGTCGAAAGTTAAGTTCTCTGTTTTTCTGTTTAAGCCTGAGGTCCAGCTGGTTTGGGTGATTTCAGTGAGAGCAGCAGCAGTTTTCTAGAGAGCCATTACAAGATTTGATAAGGTTACTTCAGCAAAGAAATCCAGGCCAGTTGGCCAGACGCTCTGCTGTGTGAGAGACAGCCCTGGAGAGCTGGTAAGTGATGCTGACAGATGGTCCCAGGTTCTTTGGTGCTCTTAGTAAGAAACTGAGTTATGTCGCGAGTAGTTGCATCCTTATTAGATTAGGGTAGTGAAATAGAGCTCCTGTTTCCTTCTTCACACTCTGCTTTCCTGGCATGTCTCCGACATCAAGAATAGATGCTGCAGTATGGACTGACCTCCTCCACAGCTACTGCTATGCCAAGCCCTGCTGCTTTTCATCATCTTCAGCAATTCAACAGAGCACTCTCTCCTAAGAGAATATTGGTGTGTGATTTCATTTTGTGTTTCTATATCACAAAATAATTACACAAGAGGTCTTCTTCACTTGGATTTAGCAGGCTCAAATTAAGGGCTTATATTATGGAAACATGACCACGAGGGTATAAATGAGCAGAAACTGTCTTGAACAAAATAGAAGGAAACAAAACCCAAAATGCTAATTCACATATTATCTTTACCTGAGAACTGTGAACCACATTAAAATATTCAATTAACTGTGATTAATTATGCTTCTGTACATTAGTCCTGTTGTCTTTTTCCTTAGCCTAGTCCAGGAAATGATTCCAGATTAATTCCTGGTCAGCCATGCAGTTCCTGGCAGAGTAAAAATCCTATTTTTTAAACAGACAAATTATGCATCTCAGATCTGCAGAGTTCTTTTTCAGCAGTACCAACGAGTGCATAGTGGTTTAGAGCTACAAGGACTACACAGAAGACTTTTGTCTCTAAATAGCATTTTACAAATCTGATGCTTGTTTAGTTACTCTGTGAAGATGTCCAGGAGCATTTCCAGAGGAAGATACAGGTTACTGAGTTTTCCAGCTGGGACAGAGAGGGGAGAGAGGCAGAATATGCTTATTAATTACCTAACTAATTTAGAGAATAAAATTGGGAAGTTATCCCCCTGAGCCTCCTCTTGCCTGGGCAAATAAAGCTGTACTTCTAATAAACTGGAATGTTACTTTGTTCTTTTTTTTTTCCTTTGGCCTGAATGTTTTGAGGGTTTGCATTGCCTGCAAAATCTTTTATCCTCCCATTAATCTGCTAACAGCATTTAAGAGTCTGTGCATTCATCTATTTACTTTTGAGGTTCTGGTATGTAAAGTAATTACCTTGCTTTGGAGCAGGATGTTCCGCTATTGCATAGTTAACATTTTCTAAATGACTCCACTAGTGTTCTTTATCAATTATGCCTCTTTGAATAAAAGGTAATGCCTCAGGCCCAGCTAAATTATTTACTTGTAGCTTGCTGAGGTGTTCTTTGTTCAGTTTAAAATTCCACTCTACCTGCAACTTTGTCAAACAGCTCTGGATTTCTTGGTGCTCAAAAGAAGGGGGGAGAGATGGGAAGTCAAATGGGCTTGTATTTTTAGTAGGGAGAGAAAAATGCATATTAAACAGCTTAGATGATTAAATAATAATATCCTTTAGTAGAATGCTTTTCAGTATTGGTGAACCAAATGGGATGACATGGTAGCAAGTTGTTGGCGTGTATAAAATGAACTAGTGTTCAGTGTACCATGCCTGGAGTCTTTGCAGCTAGCCTTAGAAGAGATTTATTATGGAGAATAGACTACTCTATCTTTCCTGCTTCTCAGCACCTTAGCATGCACTGCTGCTGTTTCTTTTTCCATTTCTTTTTGCTGTAGTCATGTTGAGTTCAGCTCTGGATGAATGGAGGACAATGGTTCTTTGACCTTCCAGTCCAACACTTCCACCAGCATGTCTGCTTGAAGAGAAAGGGAAAGTGCATGTGTTCTCCTCTCCCATTCTCTGTAGCATACCACCTGCATTTCAGCAAAGGTGTTGATGGCGTTATGCAGGATGGTCTGCACCATGCCATCTGAAAACGGGGAGGAAATAACAAGTGCTAATAAAGCATTAATCTTGGTTTGAGGAGGCAATGCTATATTTAGCTTGAATTAGTTCACATTTCTTTGAAATGCTTTTATGCCCTTATGAAAGCAAACATTTTCAGGATTGGGTGCCTGAAGTTAACCTGTTGAATTCATATGGGAGCTCTTAAATAAAGGTCTCAGGTTGCTAAATCACGTAGTTTCTTTGCAATGCTGAAATACTTTTACCATTGGTCACTGTATGAATATCTGTAATGCTTTATTTTTTTTAGTAATGACTTATACGTAAACCAGCACTTTTTATAAAGCAATTGAAGATCTTGTGGTAAAAAGCACTCCATAAAAAAATGTTATATCCTCTTCAGCTTCTTGATATATACAGAATGTATGTTCCAGAAATGCTGTTGTTTTAATTTTTAATAATGAGTAAGGTGTGGTATAGGATGAGGTGTCCCTGCCCATGGCAGCAGTGTTGGAACTAGATGATCATAAGGTCTTTTTCAATCCTAAGCGTTCTGTGATTCTAAGAGTACTTCTTCCTAGGACACAGGTTGAATCAGATATCAATTCATTTTGCAAAGAGCTTTCCTTCTATGCGTAATGCTTCCTCTGAATTTCAGCAGGCGAAAGCACTCATGAGAGTATAAGCAAGGTAGTGTTGCCAGCCAAAGGAATGAAGGTCAAGTTCATGCTGATCAAGTTTCAAGCATTCCCTAATGTACAAAAATGAAACTTCCTCTGTATATGGATAATCTAGAAATCACGTTGATCAATACATAAGTTTTTAGACTGGCATGATTATTAATTTTGAGCTTACTAAAACAATATCAAACAACCAAAGCTCACAGTTAATATGTATGTAAATGTCTTTTTATTTTTTTGGTTTAGGTTTTCATTTTTTATAG
This sequence comes from Melopsittacus undulatus, assembly GCF_012275295.1. NCBI lineage: Eukaryota > Metazoa > Chordata > Aves > Psittaciformes > Psittaculidae > Melopsittacus > Melopsittacus undulatus. Next base: position 78,242 of record NC_047532.1, read on the forward strand.
TTCATATCCCATATATATGTGATTTAGAGTTTAACAGGGACTCTTTCACTTCATAAATATTAATTACTGCATAGGCTTTGTTCCATATTAGAGCATCTGGAGAAAAAGTGCCGATCATTACTTGCTTGTGAGGATGTATTTTTGCTTAAAAATACCCTTGGATAAATTCAGTCTGATTTAGAGAACATTAGTCTGAAAGGTGTAATGCATTAATTTCAGGCATAATATTTTAATAGCAGCAACTGCAGTGTAACATGTCCAGCCCTGCAGTCTGAAATGTTCTGCGTTTTAGTGTCCTCCAGCAGAGTTTGAGTGGACAAGTGGGAGAACGATGACATCAGCTTAATGTTATATGGCAGCAACAGAATATGAACATCCATTGTCATTAAACTGTAAAAGACCAGTTCTTGGGGCAGCTCCCCAGGTAAAAGTAAATCAGAAAACTTCCCTGTCTTCATTAGCAGGATCCTCGGTTGGTGTCAGTCAGGGTTGCTCCATTGATTTCAGCACTGAGCCAGATGAACAACTAACCTTTCTGTCTTTAAGACATAGCCTGAGGTTGAAATGATTGTAAAGCATGTGGGATACTCCACCTTTGCGGCAGGGTGCAGCATGTATTGTTTCTATAAGCACCTTGGCTCCGTGAATAATTTGATTACAGTTACTCAGTGTCTGGAGATTGTATTTGCTCTTTTACCTGGTCTTCATCATCTTAACATATTTCTATGCTCACATCCCCTGTATTTGGTCTGTTTGGCTGGATAGTATAAAAAAAGGGGCATGTAGTTAACTCTTCTGTATTTGGAAGGTGAAATTCGTAGTAGGTTTCACCTGGAATTGTACATGACTTTTTATCAAGGTGATAACATTTTGCGGTTATCTCTCTTGAGTACTGGCACAGGGCTGGGTACAATCTGTCCAACAGCACATTTGCAGGGTTCATCTCAACTTTTTGAGCCTGGACTATAGCATGGGCTGCCTAAGCTTGACCTTGAAATTCTGAACATAATGTTTATTTGCTGGCCATCCAGGGAAATTCAAGTATAAACTGTTCAGAATAAAGCTCTTGACTCTAGTCATATATTTTTATGTGCCATAGCCATTGCTATTTAGATGGTGAATCTGACAAAAAAGCTGGGTTTTGTCATCAATACATTCTCTGTGTTGCTGCCAGTCTGTTACCTTCTGTTTTACTCCAGAGACCCATAATCTCACAATACTGGCATGTTTTATAGAGGATCAGTAACTGTACAGCACTACGCAAAGCGCTGTTTAAAAAAACGTAGATTTGCTCTTTGCCAATGTTTGGATAATCATATTGGAATAAGGCAAGGAGTTAAATAGGAATATTTGTAGCATTGCATTTAAGGTTTTTTTTTTTTAAATCCAAATATTTTGTCATTGTTTTACAATCCGTTTGCTAATTTATGCATGGAAGGAACCATGGTTTATGTATCCAATAGAAAACTGTGATTATTGTTGCCAAAAGTAGTTGCTTCTTTATAAGAGTGAGTACAAAAAAGCAGGAGGCAGAGTTCTGAAATAGAGCCCAGTCATCCATGAGTTTGTGAGGATAAAGTGTGAAAAAGAAGCAATGGCTAGGAGAAAGCCTTGGGGATGAGTGGTGAAGCTTCAGTCTAAAAGGTGGAGAGATACTCAAATATGGTAGAATTTGGGGATGAAAGCCTTCCTTTATTCATGTCAATGGGATATTTTTTTCTTTCTTTTTTTTCCAGTTAATTTACTGAGACTTCTCTGTATCCAATCTTTGTACTTTTGTAATCTAATCAGAGGTTGGATCAAGTTTATGAGACTAAATCTATTGACTTGTTACACTCTCAGCATGTTAAGGTGTGTTCAGAATAATGTGCCAGAAAAGCCAGTGTTTCACTGTACTTTAATGGTAAATTCTTTAATTGCCAGATACTCTTAGGAGTCTATGTAAAAATCATACTTGTAACTCAGTTTTTCTAAAACAGCATAATTCCATTGTACCCGTATTTTTTGGAAATGAAATGAGGAATTAGAAACCCCAATTGTTGACTATTTTTTCTGCAGTTTCTTTTGTATTCTTTTTCATTCCAAAAGAAAATAATGTCAAAGTCAGGATGTTCAGTACCAGTAGAAGAGTCACTGAGAACTTGATTATCTTGCCAACACAAGGGAGACTTTATTTTTATCAATTTTAAAGATGTTTTAATCATAACATTAATTCCAACCTTCTTTTTTAATGAAATGCCCAGAGCTGGTTGAGTGAAGTCAAGTTGGTAGACAATTAACTGATAGCCAACTTTTCCTTCCATCCTAGAGACAGGAGATTTTTTATCAATTAGTGTGTGATTTGTATGAGAAGATTCTACCTTTTTGGTATTTTTAATGAAATGGGAACATCTGAAAAATATTGCTTTATGGTAGGAAAGTAATTGTTTTACTGAGAGAGCTGAATCTTGAGATACTGTTGAAGATAAAGGCAATTTCATTACTGCAAGTGTTGGAGGTTGTCATTTTGGCAAAATGAAGCGAGAGCTTTATAATTTTTGTGATCTTTTCTCACCTCCAAAGGCAATGAAATAATCTGCAGCTCAGAATTGGAATTTCTGTGAAGATTTCAGGTACTGCCTTAGTAGTGCTATAGTCACCTTCTGAAATGCCTTAGCTTAGCTCTACCTGGCACTGTAATTGGCAGTGAGTTTTGCTACTTCTAGGGCAGGGTTTCACAGCGCTTAGCAAGATGTGCACTGGTCTTGGCAGCTTGTTCCATCCTGGTCTCGGCCTCTGGGCACCAAAGTGCTCAGGATCTCCTGAGCTCAGCTGTTAAATGAGAACTGTCTCCCTTACTGTTGTTGTTTCCTGCACTCTCGGCTCGTCTTTCCCTCTGTCCTATCCCCTTAATTGGACCTTTCTATCTCCAGCATCACCGTAACTTAGTATTTTATCCTGCTCTTGTATGAAGGGTGAAGGAGAGCTGGTAGCAAATAACTGTGAGCAGAAATTTCTTACACTCAGTGAGCCATGAAGAAAATAATGTTTTTATCCTTCCTCAGTAGCTGGATTTAGACTTGCAGTTGAATGTAGCTTGTAGTGAGGCTATATAATACTCTGAAATTCAAACTTGATCGTAGTCCATGATCCATCAGTGTGGGACCTCTGCTATTTGTCAGCACCTCTAACAAATTTGTTTCCTTCTTATGATTAAAAGACTGTAAGTAGCTGACTTTGTGGAGTGGTATAGGGAAAACAAGTAACTTGAGGGAAATAAGATCTAATAAGAAGATCATAATCCTCACTTTGTCACAAAACTCAGAACTGTTGGGCTCAATCTAAGTAGGTTTAGAAAAGAAATAGGGACAATATGCAGCGAGAGAATGGCAATTACTTGATTTCAAGTGTCATGTCAGAGGTGATTTACAGCCTTCTCTTAGGCTTGACCTAGATGATGTCTTCCAAGTTTAATGAAAGTTACAATTCAAAGTGCTAGGTTTTTGTTTTCTTTTCTTTCCTCCTCTTTTCTATATTGTATGTCTTCGAAGAAGTGTTCTCTACATTTTAGAACATAGAGGCAATAACAGTGCTTTATTGTGATCTACACTGTTTGCAGCATGTGTTCCCTCCACAGCATTTTACACAGGTTTAATGACAGCAGAGGAGCCTATGCAGTGCATTTGCTGGGTGAAGAGTCTTATTTTTGTTTGCGTGTTCATGATCTGGGAGATAAGTCAGGGCTGAGACATGAGATAGAGATATGTATGCATGGGATCAGGTTATAGGGTAATGTTTCCTGTTTTGATACTTAAATATATATAAAAGAAATGCACTGAATTTTCTGTCCAACAGAGAACTTCCCTCTTGTCAAAGAGCAAGTGGTCCAGGCAGTGTGGAAATCCAGAAAGATGAATAGTATTATGCAGACCTGTGTTTTTGAGACTTTGAAATCAGATTCCTTTTCAGATGTTGCAGGAAATTGCAGGAGTTCAAAAGAGACCATGAATATAAACTAATGTGGTTAGGCAAAAGAACAGACATTTTCACTTCTGGTTGGTTGTTTGGTATTAGAAAAAAAAATTGTCTTTAAAAAAGAAAGAAAAGGAAAAAGTGTAATTTTGGGAAGCCTGACCTTTCCTTTTTCCCTTTTCCCTTTTTCTGCTGCCTCTGTCCATGAGAGAGAAGGACACCATTTTCTCCAAGCTTTCAGGTAAAGTGCATGCTAGTGACAGGGCCAGTTTTGTGTTCCTTGCAATGGCTACAGTATTGTGCCTTGCCTGGCACTTTGCCCTGTCCTGTTTCTTCTCTGCCCAGATGTTCTCCTGCCCTGTGAGGCTGTGGGCAACCGAGTTCTGATTTGGACAAACATGTTGTGTAATTGGTATAATTTGATTGGAATGTGAAGCATTTGATCTTTTGTCTTTTTCCAGTATTAAAGTACCCTTTTAAGAAGTACCCACCTGCATTATTTTCAACCTTCCTGACAACTGTAGAGAAGCTTTGTTTTCCTATCCATCTTGTGCAGTCACATCAAAGGATAATTCTCATCATCCTGCAGGGAAGTAATAGGTTTAGTACATCTATTTTTTTACCCCTGGCCTGTTGATTTCTCTTTGCTTTTTTCTGTAATTGACTACAATACATGTTTTTTTGATGAAGCTTAAGAAAAAGCATCAAGTGTGCTAGTTTTCTGTCTTTGTGTGTTTGTCTTCTCATTTTGCCTTACATGAAACACATTTAAGTATTCCCAAGCCTCCAAAGTGGCTGCCATTCACTCTGGCACTTATGTGGTTCCATTTGGTGCCACCATGTGCTGCAGCAATCTGAGTTTTCTGTTCTCAGCAGATTGCAGGGGAACATATTTGCTTCTTTCTGGGAATACCAGTCTAGTAGAAATGTTTGTGCTGTACATGTCCGCTTCAGTCAAAAACCACTGCTGACTTGAGAGCTCCTGGCCTTGGGTTTGCAAGCTCTAAAGCATTTAGAATGCTTAAGTGATCCTGTTAATTTCAAAGGGCTAAGTATCTGAAAAGCATTTTAATGCTTTTATCTCTAGATGTGTGAGGAACTTAAGGTGTTCATTGCCATTCCTTTACATTAAGCCCTCAGAGGTGCACTTACCTTTGGTAAAAGAAACATCAATTTTTCCTAGTGCAGTTCCTAGCAAAATGAGTTCTGAGATGTCAGGAAAGAAAAAGTATCATTTAGTCTATATGGAGCTGACCTTTCCTTCCACAGTCATCTTCGGGATATTAGCATGAGGATAGAATATCCTAAAGCAGGGAATTTCATCTGTGTGCTGTTTGGAGAGAAACCAGCATCCAACCATCCTGTAATATTTTGTATATTGCAAGACAACACTAAGGTTTGTAAATAGAAATTCTGCAGAGTTCTGTTTCATCTTGCTTTATTTTGCTTTGTTTTGATTTGCTCGGCAGTAACATACTTAGAATCTTCTCTCATAGCTAATGCCAGCAAAACAGACATTGCTTTGCTTCATTTTACTATGTCTTTTTCCCAGCAGGGACTTAAGACTTTTGTTCTCATGTTGTTCAGTATGCTGTTCATACCTGAGTCCTCCGCCTGGCTTTGCCAACATCTTTTGATTCCTGTGTTCTGTATGTCCATCTTGTACCTTGTTTCATTTCAGCTCTCTTTGAAGAAAGTTGAAGGATGGAAGAATTCTTGGATATTGCTTGTTCAGTGTTGCAGCAAAATCTTTTTGTGATGCATCTGTCTTATCGCTGGTACTTTGAACCTGCTTTGGAGATTTCTATGCCTATATTGGTATAAAACTTCTAGTGCGCTCTAATGCTGCTGTTGAAATGAGGATGAGTGGTGGCAGTTCCTGTGATGCCTGTTCCCAGTGGAGTGGCAAATAAACAGCAGCAGCCCTGTGTTACATCCTTCCCTCTTGTTTTCTTCTCCTCTGCCTCTCTCTCTGTCTCAAGTAGCTTAACCTGTTTGGTGTTAGTAACTTTACGATTTAAGAGCATCTATGAACATTAATTCAGGTATAGGTGTAAATCAGTTCAAAGACACAGATTATTCACAATTCGTCAGATGTCTGTGGCCTTAACAAAGTGCCCTGTAAGTATATGTAAGGAAAAGCAATACTCTTGAAGAACTGCAATTACTGTGAAGCCACTTGTGTTTTGAAAAGGGCTGTAGGAATTTTGTTTTAATGCAAAGCACTTTTCACTGTTTCTGCACACTCCCCCTTCCTTATGCATGCATAGGAGAGAAATGGTGAGATGCTGGAAGAGGGGTAGCTCTGTGATGGTCCCAACCCAAACCCCACTGTAACGTTTACTCTTTGGAGAATTCTTAGCAAGATTTCTGTGTGAAAGGATTGTTGTTAAAATGATTCAACATCAGTTTCTGCTGGGGTTCTCCCACCTGTAGTTTGCAATTGGAGCTATATAAAACAGCTGAGCTACTATCAACAATGGAATTTGCACACATCTGACACCTCTGTGCAAATGCCTGAATTTCATACAAATCAGATAAGGGGAGGGAGTGCCAAAAAATCACCAACCAACCAAATCCCACAAATGCTGCATAGAAGTTTCTCCATCCAAATGCCACTGCATGGTATTTGGTTCTTCTCAGAGATCAGCTACATCTGTTGGGGTTTGCTTGTTTGCTTTTCTTTTGTGTGTTTCTTTTTAACTGGCATAAAGGCATACGCATTTGTTTTCAAGATGCTGAAATTAGGGGTGGGAATCAAGTTATACCATTTGCATACACTTTTTAGCTATAAAGCTGGGAATCCATCTTTGTAGCAAAAATCCCCAACCAAATAAGCTGACTCCTAAAATAAAGCTAACTTGACATTTTTCTATGTTAAAAGTCAAATAAACTTGACTTGATACGTTTATTTTAATACTTTTAAAAACTCATAAATCCAAACCTACCTTTTACCTGCAGAGAAACACATAGGTCACTGTTAGTTTTGAGTGATACAGAGTTAAATACATGAACTGTCAACAGTTTGAATTTTAGCTCACAAAATGAAATCTACATGTGTTGTATCCAATTAATTCAGTGTGAGTATTGCCAAGAAACAGAAAAGGTGAAAACAGAAGCTAAATGAAAAGAAAAAAAAGAAAAAGAGAAATCCATTCTGGTGTTATATAGTGCATAATAGAAACTTCTGGACTTTGTCTATAATTGGAATACATCTCTGCTGTCAGATGTACCTGGTACATAAGCACAGTCTGAAAATTCATTCTTCAGTTAGAAAGGGGAGAGAGCAACCTTAGTAAAACTCACCAGTTGAATAAAACACATGTAATAAAAAGTCATATTTTCAGTGTATTGGCTTCCATGCACTCCTGACCAGTTGGCGGCTTCCTCTTTCCGTTGCTGAATACTGCTACTGCAATAAGACAATATATAGCCACGGATATTACATTGATTTACTGAAAGGATACTGCAGGAGAACAGGAAACTCAGTTGGCCAGTGTTGCACTGCCGTAACAGGCATTACTGCCAGATAATTAACTTTGCTGTTTGTTTAGCACCCTCAGAAAGCTTCATTACCAATGCAGTCAGTTATCTTCTGGTAATGGCTACTACAGAAGGTGGAATGGCTTAATTAAAATTATTTAGGCCAAAGAGGCTGTGTGATTGGGTAACAGATACTGGAATGGACCAGAATAATCTCTCTGGGCTGCGTACCTCATCTAAGTTGTGGATTTCACAATTCAGAATGCCAAATTCTGCATCTTTTTTTCCTGACAAAAATAACAAAAATACTACTCCTAATAATAATGTATTCATTCTCTCACCCACATATATTTCATTTCTCAATAACATCTTTTTATAAAGCATCTACAGTGGGAGAAGAAAAGAGCTTAATCAACCATACAGAGTGTTTTAAAAGAGTAAAGATAGAGATGAGTCCATTGCATGGAAGAAAATGAAAAAGAGGGAAGATTATTGCTTATAAAAGTTATGCAGATATGTGTTGAGTGTTACTTAAGAGAGTCTCTTGATGGCCTCCCCTGAGGAAAGAGATTTGATTTGTTCCTTCCTCTGACAATATGCATTTCCACCTTCTTTATAGATTGTGAAAGAAGTGGAAAGAGGCACGAGTTCTTAACAGCTGGCCTTAGAGCAGGACTATCTTTGAAGTTAAAAGCTGGTTGATATGGAGATATAACTTTGGGTGCCTGTTTCAGTAGGGCTTGAAAATTGTTTTCCATACTATACAAGTCTTCAGAGCTTTGCTCCCAGTTCCAAGAGCACTTTAAAGCCCAATGGGTCCATTAGTACAGACTTTAATTGATCAGTTAATCTTAGAGCTAGTTCTGTACTCCTAGGCAAGTGAGCCTTAACTGATGTGTGCTTTGCCAATAAAAACAGCAGTGGGATGGAACTGTATAGCTAAAGTCTTTTTTTACCAGTCTGTTTCACTCATGGTTGATTTTCTCTTGTGGCTGCAAATGTGTGCAGCCTTATTGGTCCACTTAAGTCCATGGTAACAACTCTCCTGTACATAAAACATGATGTTTAATTGTAACTATGTAATAACAGCCTTAGTCTATGCATGGTACATTACTTTGTATGCAGTATTCTTCTCAAGGGCTATATTTTTAAAGGGTTATAAGTGTCAAATATTTAATGGAAGTGAGGGGCAAAACCCCACTAAAGTAAACTGCATGGATGAGAATATCCATTTCAATTCAGCACCTAAGTTACAAATTCAGGTTGGAAAATCTGACAGGCACTGGTTCCCCAACTTACCTCAAAAAACTCAGCCCCTGCATTATTATTGATAGTGAGACTTGGGTTTATATGTCACCTATGTACATTTTAAACCTTCATCTGAACTTTGTGAGTTATGATCCTTTTGAGTGAGTTGATAGTTGCTATAGAATAGACTCCAAAGGTAGAAGCTAACAAGGAGAAGGAAATCCTGGTGGAGTGAAGTTAATGGCAGAATCATTTTGGTTTTATATAGCTAAGGTCCCACTTATGATTTCTGTGCCAGGCTCTGCTTTTCTAGACTTAAGTACATCCTTAACAACTATAGCCTTTTTATCTCCTGAAAACTATAGAAAACATGAGATTATAGTGGAAATCATGTTTGTGCTCGTATCTATACCTGTAAATAATATCTTCTATTAAGAAAATAACTGTGATCTTTTCTTCTAATTCTGTCCCAATAGAATAACTGCAGGCACTGTACTGAGACCAGGTACTCTTCCTTAATCTTTGAAAAAAGAAAATAACAAGATACAAAATACAGGAATAAGCAAACAACTGAAAAAGGCATTGTTTCTTTGCTAAGCATGTGATTAAGCTGTGGACCTTGCTGTGTTAAGATATTGAAGCAAATGCTTTAGCCAGATTCTAGCAAAGCCTAGCTTTTTATATAAATAGTAAGAATAATCCAGACATATAATAGCTGCCATAAAATATAATGAGTTTAGGAATCAGAGTTAAAGACATGAGCAAGATTGCTACCTCATAATTTTACCTTAAGTCTTGCTACACTCACTGTTTTAACAAAATCTCCAGTTAAAAGCCTGTTTAAAACTTTCTCCTTTAAAAACATATAAGATGTATGTTGCTGGTTCTCCTGGGAAGTGAAAACTAGAATTAGGATTAACAGAATGCTTTCTTTCCAGTTAAAAAAAGGCGTTAAAAAGTCAGATACCTCCTGTACTCAAGGCCATGCTTCTTTGTGGAGCTGATCTGTAAGGTCTTAGTGGCATCGTGATTGCACAAAGACAACTGCTTGTCTGTGGGGTAGTGTGGGGAAAGAAAACATTTAATTTGACAGCTCCGAGTTCTGTGAGCTGTACACAGGGACAGAAAGAAAAGCATGATCTCAGTCCTCCCTTGTAATATAGGGACACACTAGAAAGAAGAGGGCAAATGCAAGTTTTCTCTAGAACATACCAAGGGTGTTTTCATCTTTGAATGAGTTTTGGTGCTTAAGGAGCACATATCAGCAGAGCTATAGTACAGATACATATGCATGTGTGAGGATGTTGCTCTATGCAAATAGTAAGGTATGTAGATGTGTGCCAGGACAATGTGGCACTCGGGGACATGGTGTAGTGTTAGGTTTATGGTTGGACTTGATCCTAGAAGTCCTTTCCAACCTCAGTGATTCTATGGCTCTGTGATTCTTTAATTCCTGTTTCCAGTTCATGTAACTTGCATTATGTGTTTATTACAATTTACAAAATTGCATATAGACAATTCTGCAGCTGTCAGTAACTCTCTAAGAGCCTTCAGCTGTTTATCTGTGCTGCCCAAGAGAAGCTTGTCCACCCTTTAACAGATCTTGTTATGATACTCAGTAGGGTGCCAGAGTGTTTCCAAGTGATTGGAACATAAACAACACCACAGGCAGCTTGCTCAAAATAATGAAGCCAATAAACTTGATTGCCTGGCCTAAAAATCCTCACATTTTCTGGAGTTGCTTCGTGACAATAGCAATGGCAGGCACATAGAAGTTCTGGTAGATAGGAAAGGTGGGACAGCATAGGGCAGGGCAGTGTTCCTACAGAGCACAGAAACTAGCTTTGTTTTTTAGATATCTACCTGCAACTTTAGAGCATCTTATGGGTAACCTTTGTATTTGCTCCCTCCTTGCTCTGCACAGAGCATTGGCAATACCACAAGGACACCTTGCTGCCTAGAGCAAATGCTAGTACCACTTAAAATTGGCTCTTATCATTAGCGATTGATTTGCAACTAAGTGCCCTTAAACATGTCTGTTCCCCTCAAATACAGTCAACTCAAAATAGAACCTCAAGTGAGAGAAAGTACAAACTGATTCAAGTACATGACATACAATTACTGTATGGAAACAATAAAACAGGGAAAAAATAGAAACCACTTCAAATCTTATTTCCTTCCAAAAGAGAGTGTAATCAAGGTATAATGAGCATTGAAATTAATAAATTAAAAATAAATGCCCATAAGAGGGAGAAAAAAATGTGTTAATCAGTTGGCAATTATATTTTTGGCATTGTAAATTAATTCCCCAAATGAATCTCCTTCTAGCTTATTTCACTGCTTTGTCTGTTTTCTTCCTTATTTTTTATTAATGATTAGTGTTTCTGAATTCTGTACATAATGATAATTTTTAAAAACCAAAGGTGTTTGTATACAGATTAAGAAATAGGCAGTGTGTCAAATGGAAGATGATGACATTTTGTCTTTTCCAATCTGTGAAGAACAGAACTGTCTGTATAATGAAGCTGTCCTTTCAGACTGTTCTTTTTTTATTTGTTGTATTTTTTTCCTGGATTAAGTGTTGTGGCATTCCTCATCTTTTCAGTAATGGAAATGATTCTCAGTTTGTCTCCCAACTACAACTAAACAACTCTCTACAACAAATCTTGTCTGTTCCAACTCCTCCATCTTCTTTGTCCTACCGTCAGGCACTCAGAGGTTTGCAGGCAGCCTAAGGTTTCAGTTAAGAGGGGAGGGAATCTTAACCAGCTCCTTCTCAGTAATGTATCTCCTGATTTAATCATGATAGCATTTTATTTCTGCCCGTGTATCAAAATGTGCAGTAGGTAGACAATTATTGATGCTAACCTGAAATGAAGAAGGAAGATAGCATCCAGATATTAGATAGCATCCAGAAAAGTGATTTGATCTAGGATGCAATTAGGAGAAAATCAACAGCAGCTGGAATACTTTGTTTGCTTTGGTTTCTCCCTGAACCCTACCAGAAAAGCTCGAAAAATATCAACATTGTGTTTTGTAGATGAAAATTCCTGGAATGGAGTGAGTGTCCATAAAGTTAATTTTCCATGGCAATGCATTTTGGAGGAGGGGAGAAGAAAACTGCATTGTTTATGATTGTCTGAAGCACTGTGAAATAGAGAAATTTATTGTGGAAGAGGAGGGAGGTCAGAACTAACACATGAACCAAGGTGTCGCTAAGATTTTGGAACACAGGCAGTTTAGGATCTGCCTCAGGGTGAGCGTTTTCTGTATAGGAGAGGCTCAGACACTGCTGTCCTGACTCTTTGGAGCGATGTTCAAGGGTAAGGTGGCAAGCAGACATGAAATCTGCTGCCTTTTCCTGCCACCCATCTCAGGAATAGCTGTTTGCCTGGTGTTGAACTTGGTGAGCTGGAGGAAGAATCATTCTTTTGCTTTCTCCCTCTGATCTGTTTTTCAAGTACCCTGTACTCTTAGAAGAAAAATATATGAGTGTGCTACTTGCACTTCTACCTGGGGCTATGTTTCCACCATCTGGCCAGAAAAGGATTCCACTGTGCTCCTTCCTGCCATCTGTCCCTTCGCCTTACACCAGCTTCCCTAGCATCTTGTGGAGCAGTGACAGGGATCTTCACAGCATGGTGGAATTTTACATATGCCCTTTCCTGCTGGTGCCCTCCTAACTAGCACCTAAGCTGCTTGGAGTCAGGTGTGGGGAGATAGAATGACCTGCCAACCAACTTGAGCCACTGCATCCAGTGTAATGCTAGGAAAGAAAATATCCAGAGATGTGTCTGGTGAGCCAAATGGTTTCTGTATGAATGTGTGTGAAACATGGACCTGTGGTGCCAGCTTGCACAGCTCTTACGTGGGAGATGAGAGAGGCATCTGTCTTCACCAGCATCTGAGGAGGTCTTCAGCTGAACCCTGGCCAGTGGTTTTGAACTATGAAGACAAAGTGCTTGTGTAGGAGTGTTTCAATAGAAACATCCATACAATTGTATGACAAGGCTACTTAAGGAAAGACTAAGTGAGCTGTAGCAGCTGGGTCACCAGGCAGTGCGTTTGTGACTTGTCTTGGCTGTATGTGCTGCTTGCAGGAGGGGAGCTTGCTGTCTGTGCCAAAGGGTGCTGGAGTGTGAAATAAAAGTGTAGGTACTGTTCACATACAGTGGAAAAAATTGCCAGCAATTAACCATGTTTTGTACATTAAATGCTTTTGGTTGTTCGGTTAGATCTGTGTTGGTCTTGCTAATAAACTCCAGCCCAGTTATGGCAAAAGATTACCACAAGTGTTATGTTCTGTATTTTCCTAGCTGTGTCCTGTTTTCAGCACTATATAGACTCAGGTTTTCTTCTTTGGAGGAGTTACATTATTCCAAGATGTGGTGTCAGTAAATCTTCCACTAGTAGGGTTCTTTGTGTTAGATTCTTGTGGCCATCATAACAAGCTATTCTGTTTCATGTTAGTCTTGTTGTCAGTGAATTTTTTACAACAGCAGTCTTAGCCTGGCTGAAATTGGATAATACTCCATCAAGGATGTTTGATGTATAAGAAAAATCCTATTATTAAATGTGTAGTGTGCCGAGAACGTGTACGTGCTCTCCTCTATCCCAACTACTCCGTACCTGCAAGCATTTCACCGCAAAACTGTCAAATCCTGTAAAATGGGCCAGGGGTGCTGGAATACTTGGCCTGTGTGCTATCCCACAGTCATACTTGCTCTGTGACTGATGTTATTACGGTCTTTCAAAAGACTTCTTTATTCTTCACTTGCCAAGATTTGCGCAGCCTCATTAAATACAATTACTGTTGTTGCAAACCATTTCACTTCTGGATTTTCAATGTCAGTGTTGCATAATCCATTACAGGGGTGGTTTTCTTTTTGTGTTAAAAAGAAATAAAATGGAACAGTTTAGCTACATGTCTGCTAACTAAAATCCTTCCTTAGCTGTGGCATAACTAAAGCAGTAGGCAATGCTGACATGCTGAGACCCACGTGCAGGTAGCAACACTTCCAGTATCATTCAGCCCCCCTCCATGCTGCTCATGCCTCTAACGCTTCTTCTTTAATCAATACTGTCCATGAGAGCTTTGTCCCTGGTGTAAACAAAGTTGCATTGCATCCTATGACCCTGCTCCTGATATAATTCTGTGATACTTTGCATGTGAAAGTGCAGAATTAGGAACCTTGGTTCAAATCTTTATAAGGAGAAGAACTTCATTTTGAAGTCTTTTTAACCAGGGGGCTTTGATGGCTGTAACAAACACTATTCTTCCTACAATAGTTCATTCATTGTACGGTGTAAGCAACTGATAATAAGCAGCGTGGGTCACCTCCCTGAAAATTTAGGTCTTGTAAGAGAGTGTCTGTTAGTTCAGCAGCAGCAGTGTGGAAAGGATGTCAGTTTAAAGGTAATATATTGTTCCACAGGGAACAGGAGCGTTTGATTTGAGGAGTGTGCTATGAACAAAAAAATGCAGTTGGTGTGATAAGGTTCTTCTTCCTCTGCTTCCACATGAGCTAGGTACAAGACTGGACTCCTGAAGGGATATTTCTCTGTTCATTTGTCAGTCTTCAAAACTTTTCCCATTGTGTACAAAGTAATAGCTTGTAGTTTAACACTGGGCTTTCTTACTATTACTCCCTTTACTTAGGTGCCAGGAAACAAAACCAAGCTGAATGGGGAATGTCTGCTTTTGATTCTGCCTTCCCATCCTCTTCATGCACTTAGGGAAAGCAGCTTTGAACTCTGGTGTTTGTTGCTGTCAATGGACACATAAGGAGTGAAGGAAGAGGCACAGGCACTGGTTAAAGAGATGGGGACCTGTAGGCAGTAATGAAATAACACAGGCAATGGATCTTTTTAGTGACAGTGGTGGAATCCCTGAAAAAGCCCACCTGGGCCCAAAGGATGCCTTTGCTAGGGTTATTCAAGAGAAAAATAGGAATGTTAGAGTTAACTATTTCTTGGGCATCTGTTTAATTTTCAGGTAGGGAACCGCCCATATTGTTAGGTAGTGTGCTGCTGCTTTTAGTGGAGAGAGCCATCTCCTGTGGTGTCAGTTGTTACAGAGAAGGAGAAACAAATGTAGTAGGCCAGAAAGCCTCAAGGACTTACTAGATTCTTTACAGGATTATGGAAAAGGGGCAGGTTTATTTTGAAAGCCATTTGTTTCCTCATTCTGCTTAGATATGAATTTAACCAGAAGGTAGAAATGCTACAGAAAGTCACTAGGTTGTGTTATCTCTGTGCTATTAGAGATTTATTTCAAATACAGCTTTTTGTCTGTAAACAAATACAGTAAAGCTTTGAGGAGGATCTAAAACAAAATCCACACATATATATGTGTATAAAGCATATATATGTGATACGTATGTTGAAACTGGACATAAACATTTTGATATATATACGTGTGTTCACAAAATAGACAATAAAGGCTCTATTTAATGATAAAAGCATGTTGATGAACTTATTAGTCTTCCAGTAAAATCCACATTTGGAGCAAGAACTGAAACATCCTCACTTTTTCTCCAGCAAGGATCAGGCATCTGGGGACACAATCGGTGACGACTCTCCTGCTGAGGTTTGCTAATCACAAATATGGGCTATCCTTTCAGATTTCCTGTAATTCATAACTGAGCCAGGTTGCCAAAGTACCTGGTACCTGCCTAGCAGGTCATGTGATGGCAGTATGTGCAGCAGGGTGAGAGAAAGTACTGGGACAAAATGAGCAGTAACTTAATTTTCCTACAGTAAACCTAATGTCATCTTGACATCCAATAAATCCAGGTGCAGCCTACAGGACAAATTGTGTAGATAACCTCTGAGAAAAGACAGCTGGTAAATGGCATGATTTTTTAAGCTGAATCACCAGAGTTCTTAAAGCTGAAAATGTGTTTTACATCATAAACTAAGATTTATTCTTCGTTCCCAAGTTTTAGGCAGACTCATTCTCACTGTTCCATTTTCCCTTGACTGTTGCTCAAACTTCAATAATTTCTCAATCCCGATAGTCTCAAAACTTGAAACACTTCAGCTATTTGACATTCCAAACTTCACATCCATGTTACTCAAGTCTGATGAAGGGTCTGAAAGAAATCTACCTATGTCTTGCTTTATCTATTCTTACTAACATCCATGTGGCCTAACTGCCTGTAATTTACTGCTTTAATATTTTACATAACTTTTCTGAGCAACCATGGAGGTTAGAGTTTGTGTTGCATGGTAATTAAAACTCCTTTGGGACTGTTCTTAAAAGGGCGGTCATGTTCTTTGAACTATGCTGTGTTCATTACTATTGACAGTTTCAGGACAGAGGCCACCTGGGGTGCTTCTTTTCAGTTACTGCTTGGAATCTGGACCTTGTCAACTGGGCTGAGATCTTGGGAAAGGGATATTATTTGTGTGCCCATTGTCAGTGTTGGATGGAAGGTCTGTGCATCCACAAAGGAGAGCTTGATAGGGTGGACACTTAAAGTTGGTTTTATGGGGAAAGTTACAGCCCTTCCCTGTTTTCTTCAGTACATGTATGCCTGCTTAAAGCTGCCTGTGGGCTGAGATGAAGAACAGTTTTACCCATTTTCCTGTTATTGTTTTATAAAAGGATGAAATCTTAGAGATGTAGCAGAAACAGAAGTGTTATTAACTTGAAACGATAATATTGTTTGTTTCCTGCTTTTCCTTAGGAGACCTTTCTGTAAATCACCATTCCTGAGGGTAAACATGTTGGGTGGTATTGGACCTTACATCTTTGAGGATGCTCACTTTTAAATGCAACTTTCACTGGAGCAAAGTGTCTGATGAATGTGTTCTCCTAAAAAAAATATCTGAAGTCGCTGTACCATAGTATTGCCTTAAATAGTACTGTGAGAAGTTAAACCACATCCAATTATGCTGTGCTTTAGCAAAGTTGTCACTGGGCCAACAAAAAAAAAGAAGGCATCCACATAAGGCTTTCTTTTAAACAAAAGTAAAACAAACTCAGCCCCCTCCCATATGGCAAAGTCAACCACATTGCAAATTGTCTAATCAATAAAACACGTGGTTAATTTTTAATGGGATGTTAAAAGCCCTCTCAAACTTGATCCATATTTCCATAAAACTGTTGGAGGCAAATTTAAAGAGCAACAATTATTTATAGAGGCAATTCCATTCTGGTTGTGTAGCTGTGGGTGGGACATGAACCTGCAGCACAAATCCAGGGCTGAAGTCCATTCCCACACTTCCCAGCGTGATTTCTGATTGACCAAGTAAATCTGTGAAGCAACTGTGATTTTCAGCTATTTCTTTTCAGTGCTGTTTCCACTGCAGAAGGACCTGAGGTCAGACAGCACAATGTGTTCTGCAGGTGCAGCCTGCAAGGGTGCCTGAAAAGAGTGATCCAGTGAAATCAGACCACTAGGTGTTGTGATGTTCATTGTTAATGATAAATAAAGTTGCATCTCTTATACCAAAGAGCCTCACAAGCACTCTTTCCTTGAGCATATCGTAAAGGGAAAGTGGGTCTTGGAGGAACAAAGAACAAGGGGCTTTGAAATGATTTCCCGGAAAGGGTTCCATGCATTGAGCCTAGCAGGGAGGAAAATATTGAGGCGTTCATGGCAGAAATAAGCAGCCAGGGTTACTGTTCTTTACACAACAGGCCTTGGAAGTCAATGATTATTTGTTGTTGGGGTAACTGAAATCAATATTTAGTTTGGTAGCAGAAATGAGGAAGAATGTTATTACACCAAGATATTCAAAGGGGAATGAGAGTGAGGCAGTTCAGTATTCAGGGAGGGTTTGGGACTACTATGCCATAATGCAGAACAGGTTTCAATCTTACTATCCTTCATTGCAATTAAATAAATGCAAGTGTATTGTGACAAGAGGAGTCTGATGGAGGAGTCTGGGTTATATGGTATACTGTGGACAGCAATACTTAAGAATTACAACACCCAGGGAGCACTGTGCCACTAAGGAAAAATATATCTCAAGGTTGAGCATTAGACAAAGAATTGGAGTCTATAGCTAGATTAAGTGTTTTGATATGGGGAATGTTGATATGCTTGTGTTTTCTTCAAAAGTATTAAAGCAGAATATTTATTAGCTTAATTTCTAGCCTGTGAAAATATAAGGAAATGAGTAGATGAAGTCTATATGGAATATATGGAAATCAGTCTGACAATGGATAAAAATAGGTACTTGAATCTCTCACAGAATGGATATTTTGGATTTCTTTCATTTTAAGTGTTAATGCTTTGCATGTAGATGAGGTTTAATGCAAGCCATGTTCAAAGTATTACTCTTAAGTTTTAAGACCTAAGTCACTGAGAATCTTCCCATGCAGACTATGTCTATCACACTGCCTACGTCCTCAGAGAATAGCAACAGAAGCTGCTAAATATAAAAACTCCAAATAATAAAACAACCAAACCCAAACCACAAAGGGAGCTGTCCTGAGTGTAATTCCTGAGAGAAAGCAGGAGCGGCTCGGGGTGTGTGATGCATGTAGGATGATCATTAATTCCTAATCTTGTGGAAGTGTGTAGTGACAGAAAACAATCCAGAAATGTGTATTTTTATGCAGTTCATATTATTACAGTACACATACAAATACATGGGCTAGAGTTCATACAGTGTGATATCTGAAATACCTGCTTTATGTATTAGGAAACCTTGACTTTGACAAACTCAACTAGAAGTATGGGATGGCAAGAGATGAAACAGGCCACTTGAGAAACTTAGGATACAGATAGGTGTCTGTTTTTTCAGGAGTTGCTTGACAAGAAGGGAGGTGTAACTTGGCCTATTTTCTCATTGGCAAATGGGAGAATCCTTAGGAAGCCACAGCTGGCTGCTTTTCCTTCAGCAGGGCTGTGCAGATGAAGAAACAGGGCTCCAGCAAAGCCAGGGAGTAAAGTCAGGACTGGCACTAGGGGTGAGAGCATGTGGGATTTTGCCAGGTGTTAAAAGGATAGGCTCTGGGAATGAACACGTTGCCTTTGTGACTGCTCAGGAACCAGTGACGATCCCAAGTGTCTGGTAACATTGCAGGAGCTCACATGTTCAGACAAGGCTATTTCTTCAGCATTCATTTTCTTTATTTGCTTCAGTGGGGGGGGGTGCTGCTCCTGAGCAATGTCCTTGAACAGCAGGAAGGTGAGCTCCTGCTCCTTGCATTCTTAACTGAGGCTTGGCATCAGCCTGGGAGGATCTCTGTTGTGCACCACATATAGTGCACATGAAATAACAGACTGATTCCAGGTACGCTTCTGTATTGGAGAGTTCATTCTGACTTCTGGATTTATCCTGCATATTTTGGTTTGTTTTTTTGTTGCTGATGATTTAATGCCATGGTGTTGCTGTGTGTGCTTCTTTGATCGTCTTTTACTCTGTGGAAATGATCAGTCTTATCAGTACCTTCAAATGATCTTTTGATAGTGGTCTGTAATATCTATTCTGTAATATACAGTCTTATGTTCTAGACAAACTTTTTCTGAAACAGCTGAATTGCTTATTGGGGACATAATTACCCTGTGTTGTAGTTACTTCTGCTGTTTGCTGCTTTGTCATTAAAAAGTGATAAAATTAATACTTTTGATCGCTGCTCGTCCCCACCTCCTCTACTGTCCGGCCTCTTGGTTGATAGAAGTTTGTTTAGGCTGGAGATCCACAGGAACATTGCTGGAAATTACTAAACTGCTATGGTGGATGTAAATCATTTGCTTAGAGAGAGGAAGAAGCTGCATAATCAATTATTGATCTCTCCTGCTCTGTACTTCCTCCTCTGATTGAATCTTCCAAAATACTGATACAGACTTAGAGCAAGAAAAAAGTATGAGATGGGGATGAATGTGCCTGACCTTGCCATGGGGTGGAGGCAGTTCAAGAGCTATAAGACAGGGAGAGTGCAAGAGAAGAGGTGAAGTCATCTGGCAGTATATGACTGTCATTGTGTAGCTGCTGAGAGAGAAACTTTCAGAGGGACTGGTACTAGATGTTCCCATTTTGGGTAAGAACCCCATTCAGAGCAGCACCAAGATACATGAACCAAGTCATTGCCAAACATGGGGCCAGAATTAAGGTTCTCTGTAGTGCATGACTGCTTTCCTGTCTGGTCAAAAAGACTGAATCCAGCAGCTGTCTGGGATGTGCTGGGGAAAAAACATAGGTTGACAGTTTATTAAAAAGGCTGACTGTTCATACCTCAGCTGCTTGAAAGGGTGGAGAGTTTTTGTAGGTGCTCGCTACCTTTCTGTTGGAACGATTGTTTAATGAGATTTGACTGCTGTACTGAGGGTTATCTTGAGGATATATCTCAAGAGGTACATGGGATCCTTATGTTTCTTTGTGGACCCAGGGCCGCAGTCTCTGGGGTTTTGATGGTTAAATTGAGCCCTAGAGTTTTGTTAGGAGCATCTTTAACAGGTACAAAGGAAAGGCTTTTTAAACAGCCTTAACTCATTTGAAGTTGTCACCTTGTGGACAGGAAAAAATAAAGTGAAGCAAGCCGCACACATACCACGTGGCAGAGACCAATCCACCTCAAACCAAAATCAATTTTATGCTTCCTGTTATTGTGTTAGATAGAGGATTGAAAACTTGCTTTTTCAATTGATTTGTTTTCTACTGCAAAACTAATTATGTCCAATGCAGTTGTTCCTCTACCTGCCTCTGGAGGAGAAAATATATTGGCAACGGTGGCTCCTGTCCTTTGCTCAGGCAGCTGTGTCAATATCCCCATTGCTTCATTGTTTGTTGAAGGGTGAAAGATCCCAAATTTCAGCCAAGTCCTCCATGCATTCATTCTTTCAAAATGCCCTTTTCAGCCCTGGCAGCCCCCAGACACACGCTGTTGATTGCAGCCACCCACAGTGATGCCTTCAAAGGCAGAGTGAATACATGGATGCACATCAAGAGGAATCTGGCCCTAGGAGTGGTGGTTGCTAACGCATTTTGCCTTTACCAGGGATTTTCAGAGATGTCAAATCAGGGACCTGAATTTCTGAGGGTTTTGGAACTGCAATGTAGTGAGCTGTAAGAGGAATTTTTCTGCTATTTTTGGTTGGGTTTTTTGATAGTTTGGAAAAGTGAGAGCCTGGGAGGAAACCCTCCCTTTGTTTTAGCAGTTTTTAAGCCTAAAATGTTGCTTTTCTGGAGGTGTTTGGTAGACACACAGATAACCAGCTGTTCCTGGGGTTCCTGTCTGGATTACTGCTGTGCAACTCTTCTAATGCCAGTGGTGACCGCAGAGTGGATATCGTGGTCCATACTAGCCTCAGAGATATGGTGGCATAGTCCAATTTAGAGTTTAGTGAGCCACAGGCTTCACATGTAGCTCTTCCTCTTAAGGTGTGAAAGTTGCAGAGTGCCACATGTTTCACTGAAGATGGCAGCAAACTCCCATGCCCATACTGGATCCTCCTAAATACCTATAGACATACTGGATAATGCAGCAGATCTGCTGAGAAAGAGCTTTCCACAGGAACAAAGTTGGTTTCTAACTAAATGTAATGGCCTGAGATGGACTTTTCAGAGTAATGGTTTCCCCAGATAGTAAGGGCTGCATTGGGCAGTAGAAGCTTCTGTTGACATTGCCTTGCTAAAGAGCAGGTCTCAAGGCACCAAAACAGCTAGGTAAGCTTGTCCTCTGCAGCAGAGCCGCAGCTGCCACAGAGCTCGGGTGCAGTGTGTTGGGAATTCCACAGCAGATCCCCTGTATAAGAAAAAGCAGAAGGGTTTTAATAAATTAAATGTGAGCTTCTCCAATGCAGTCACTTCATTTGCTGCTCACTAATACATATTTTGTTATTTTCTGTTTGTTTCACGCTGTCCTCTGCTTTCAGTTTTCAAAATGCTAGGGATGTTTGCTTTGTTGGCAGGTAACAGTACTGTAGATGCCAATGGCGAATCCAGAGGCATTTGGATATGCCAGAGTGCTGATCTGTTTGGTGCGTGCTCCTTCTTAACTGGGACAGCCTGTGTAGAAAGGGAGGAATTGGCACATGAAGGATGAAACAAATAAGCACAACACACTTCTTGTCCCTAGAAGCAGTAGAGCAACTGGGGATTTTCTGAGAGGTGAAATGTTGATGAACTGGTCCTCTCTGAGGACTCAGGGGCTTTTGAAGCCCTGAACACTTCCTGTGAGAGGCTCAGTGCTTCAAAACCTTGAGCTTAGATGTAATTCAGCCTCAGATATGGAAAAATGATGTTTTCATGCTTTTTCATGCTTTTCTGGTGTATGTGACACTTTGGGGTCCTTAGAGCAGAGGTGAACAATTCAAGTATTGATGGGCAGTGGAAGACTTCAATTTGCCTGTCCTCCCTCAGCACCACTCCTCCTGCCCCACTGCATGCAGCCTTCTGCTATGTGTCATCTTGTGCTGTATCTGCTACCTGCAGTGCCCTGTTTTTCCACGATGTCCCTGGCTTTTGGCAGTGCTTTATTTTTGTTGGCTGCAATTGGCCTAGCTTACGTGTTTGCTGTGTCATTAGTTAATATATTAATGTCATATTTAAATTGTAATGTAATTAGCCATTTCTCTCGCTTTATAACTTATGGATATAAGGCAAGCACTGTCTTTCTCTGTTGTTTAATACAGCATTATTTGGAGTTACAATTTTAGTCCAGAGGTTCAGTAATTATTAATCTCTTAGTTAGATGCTATATTGCATGCAGACGTCCCTTCCAACCTGAATGATGCTATGATAGTAATTACTGCCCCAGCCATACTGTCTTTCTGTGACCATGGGACTTTCTCTAGAATTATTATTTGTGAATTTGAAGAAACCACCTAGCTGTGAGTTGTGATACAGTATTACTTTTATGAGATTAGTAGAAGATGTAATTTATCCTGTTGATCTTCAAAGAATCACAGATTGTTGGGGCAGACATCTGTGCTTCTAGTAATTTTTACAGGATTAGAGTGGGCAAAATTAATACTCTCAAGTTCCAAATGCATTACTGGGTACCAAAAATCACAACTCTCTACACCTAGATATCAAACCCAGTAACTCTTCCTTGATATCTTCAGTACAATTAAACACGTTCAATACAAAAATCTTTGCTATACCAAAATTGCAACAAGTAGCATGAGCATAGAATAAAATAGATTTAGTATAAAATAATGCAGGGATTTCATTCTTGATTGCATGTATAGGTTTGGTGCTTAAATCATTAAAACATCACTTGTAGAGAGCTGAAATTTTTAGGTAAGTTGAACTTCCTGCAAAACAACCACAAAACTGCAAGTTTAAAATACTTAAGTAATCTGGGGTTCTTCAGACTATAAAATAGTTTGGTACAGGTCATTCATTACCATGTCCATGTTAACACGCATGTCACCTATAAAGAAAAGTGGCTATTGTACATCTTTGTGCAGAAATAGTGCTATAGATGAGATGCTTCTCATTTTCAGTAACAAAGACAGTGTATGTGGATAAGTCACAAAGTGTGCTTTCCTCTTTAAGTTAATGGGGGTCGTTTTTAGGGTGAAACAGATTACCTGAAAGGAAGAGCACCACCTTGTGACACCAAGAATAATGCTGCTGTGGTACTCAGGAAAGGAAAGGAGTAGATTTTTTTGCATTCATCATCTAACAGGATTTGTAGAGCTGGGTTTTCTCTTTCATTTGCCGTTTCTTTTAAGTTCTAACAAGGGAACTGATTTTTTCCAAGGGATGCAAATTCAGCAAAACAGCTTTATTTCATCAATATGAAAATCTCATTTTCCAATTTAATCTCAAATTTCACATTTTTAATAGATTCACTTCAGAGAAAAATTGCTATGAATTCTTAGCAGATTTTAAAACTGTCAAATAAACTATCAGGCCTTTAAAACATAAATGTGGTTTTCTTTTACAGACTTCTTACCCATTCTTCTTTCAGAAACTGTAAGGAAAGAGGGGTTTTATAAGCTCTCTTCTTAGTAGCATGCAGGGACCTTCCTATTTAGGCTTGTACAGCTAAAGTGTTTGTATGCTCACATCCAGTTTGTGGGGAGGCTCTCAGGGAAGCAGCTCCATCCTGGCGCACAGGACCATCAGCCAGACCTGTCTGTTTTTCCTATGCTCAGCTGTCAGATGGGATGTTCAGTCAGACTAAACCAAGTTCTCACTGCCTGGACAGAGCATGGATCGGGACAGGGTCAACACTACTGGCACAAATTCCTTCTGACAAAGTTTTGCATGAGCAGGGGCTTTGGCAAGGATCAGTTGTTCAGGTACAGTGTTCAATTATCCATGCAGGAGAGCATGAGCTCCCTCAGAGAACTGGGGGGAGGCTGGCTTTACTTTTATAGCAAACAGAGTTTTGGCGAGTTTAGAATATGTTGACTGGAAAACAACAGGCTTAATGGGTGCAGGAACATCAGCAATAAGCATAGGTGTGGGGGTTGGTTTTCTTCTTTTTCCTCTTTTTTTTCTCCCTGAAGTGTAAACTTTTCCAGAATCTAGAGCAGACACGTTTGTTGGTGAGGACATTTTATTACTATTGCCTGAGGCATTTATCTCCATACCAGATTAGCATTTACTGCTGAGTTCTGTTGTGTTGTTTACATAACTGTGACATAGCTGAGCCTGGAAAGCTGGATCTCACCTGCCTTTCCAATAAAATGTCATTTTGTGCTTTCTGACTTGTCTGCTTAAAAGCCTGTTGGTTTTTTTCAAATGCTTATTTATATTTTAATGACAAATCCAGCATTTTGAAACCAAGCCTAAAGCGGGCTCAGAGGATAAAACCAGGAGTTCTCTTCCTTACTCATGACATGCTTTAGTTTAGTTTAGCCAAAGATCTGTCAACCTTGTTCAGTGTGAGTAAGATCACACCAGAGAGATTTGAACGACTGCAACGTTCAGCAAGATTGTTCCACTAGGACAGACTATGATCTGGCACTGTCAGGTACCAAACTAATCCTGCAGTGTTAACAGGATTGGAAACTTATTTGTACCAGGTTAAGACTGGCTGGTGCGGCTGAAGTCGAGAAGTGCACAGTGATTGAATGTAATCCTGGATACCACTATTGCACAGTGCCTAGTCCAGTTCCTGTAGTTTGAAAGGCACTTCATGGGTTATGTCTCTAGAAAGAAACAGGGACAGAAGTCAAAGATACTCCTGAAGCTGTTTGCTAATGAAGGAGAAAGGACAGACCTAGAGCTGAGTAAAGGGAGGAAAAATATTGCTTGAGTTTTACTCTGCTTTTGCCTGGGACGAATAAAAGATGCTGTGATTTACCATCATTCCTAATTTCCTTGGCAACGTTCTGCATGTTAGGAGGTGGCTGTTTGAAAGTCATATGAAAGGAAAAGCCCTTGGAAAACTACAGTCTGATACAGGACTTTTTTCTTTCTCTAGAACAAAGCAATTATAAACATGTACATATGTTTAGTTTTGTTGGGGTTTTTGTTTTGAAAGAGACTATAGAAGGGCCCATTTATGTGTTGCAGGCTAATTCCATCTGCTGATAAAATACACATTAGAACTCTTTTAATCCAATAAGGGATGTCCTGCATCTTTTACTGATTGGTGGTATGAAGTGCACAAAATAGAATGGTAGCTATTAGCTTGCTTTAGGAGACTTACAGATAAATAACATGTTTTGGTCATTCTGTAACATTTGTTGAGAGCTGTTTTTTAGTTCATGTACAATTCCTGTTCCATTTTCATAGAAAAAAGAGAGAACATGGTCTGGGGAGTTTAACATTTGTACAAGGTTTTCAATTGTTTGACTGATTAAAACCCTTGTATCAGGTACACAAAGGTATTTTAAAACCCCACAAGCACCTTCTGTCAGCAACCAAATAGTTTGTGTTTTGAGGAAAGATGCTTGCACAGCCTCTTCTGCCTTTGGGCATTGATCCAGTAAAACTTTTGAAGTCTTCTTTGTTAAAGGAGAAAAAATTGAAGCCTGAGTTTTGAACAGAACTGTTAATAACCTGAATATTCCAGCAGATCAGGGAACATTTCAGTCTGCTTCCTTCTCCTCTTGGGAACATTTTATTTTAGAGTGGGAAAGGGCAAGACTTTCAAAGAGGTGCTGGGCCACGATGCTGACAGTGGCTGCTCCGCTCTGTTAGAATGGCAATACCCAGCTCTATTGGCATGAGTTTTGAAAATGATGATTTATTTTGGTAAAACTGTGAACACTGCAAGCACTGCAAAGGGAGGAGTCAGCTGCCTGGGCTGAGAGCCCTCTTTTCACCTGTGATCAAAGAAATCTCATCTGACCTTCAAGCAGCTCTCCTCACGTTACCTTTGGACTGGCAAATCTTGTCCTGAGGTCCTCAGCTCCTTTCATCAGGTGAACAGGAAGCCTGGCCACCCAGCTCTAAGCTGCAAGTGTCCTGCTGTGAACGTGAGGGCTGCCAGTGTGGTGGTCCAGCCTCTGAGTCACTCATGGCTCATCACTGAGTATTTTTCCACGCAGGTGTTGTGCTAAGTCTGTATTTAGGAGGCAAACTGAGACAATTAATTTTCAGGACACAACTGTCAAATCGATTTTTCTCCTTTTCGTTGCTGAATTTTGTTTTTACCAAATGCAAACAAATTTTGCTGCCAAAATCTACATAAAATCTGGAGAAGAGAATATGAAAGAAGTTATTTAGTGTTTTTATAGAGTAATGTTTTCTGTTGTTCTTTCCTGTGTTTTTCTGTTTGTAAGTTTTTCCTTCCCTTTTAAATAAACCATCAACAGAAAATATAATCTTGATTGCACTCCTCTGTTGGCACAACTCCATTTACTTTAAATTCCCATACAGTTGAAAATCTTCTTATTTTTAGCAAAAGAAATCAATGAAACAAAAAACATTACTCCCTGTGAGTTCTTTACATTTTCAGGACTAGAAGTCTCACAAGTCAGGGGTAGGGAGATTTCCACTCTATCTTTCTTTTTCATTTCCCACAGGCATATTAGGCAACAGAACTAGCAGGTGTGATTCATAAAAGCTGGGAAGACTGTAGCTTACTCGTGCCCCTTCCACTCACATGATAAAAGACAAACAGTTCCTTTAAAAGAAATGTTTGCAGAAACCATCATAGGAAGATCCAAGCCTAAATTACTTTTTGCTGGGATAGTCAGGATCAGAACAGCACATGCTGGTCTCTCTGCCTAAAATGCCTCGTAAAGTGCATTTCAAGTTCATTTAGAGGCTGTCCTATGAACAATCCCATTAGAATTATATTGGTCATCTTCTCCTTCCTGCCTGTGTTCACTGTTACACCCCTTCTTTTTAAGAACAGCAAAAACTGCTTATTTGGACAAGCATTACTGCTGTGTGTTTCAATTGCATGGTGACTTCCTGTGTAGAAAGAAGTGAGTAGCTATGTCTGCATTTGTTCTTCCATATAATTCCTGCAGTCATCACTGTATTTGATCTGTTTCCATGGTCTAGTCTATATTCAATTCTTTCTCCTGCACCTATGACTTGGTGAGCTTCCAAAAGTAGTCCAGCCTCAACTGTGTTTTCTTCATTTTGGTAAGGCTTCCCTTAGGAATGTGGGATCAGGGGTTCTGGTTACAGTGAAGAAATGCTTGAGTCACTCTCTTACATGATATGTTTGAGTACTGAGAGGAATTCATATCATATAGCACCTGAAACCCATATGCATTTTCTTGTCTATGCAGGGCATCCTCTCTTTCTTCCTATCCCTTTCTAAATCCCTTTCAAATCTGTTTTACGATACCATTTCTGATACTCTATCTTGTCTCTATGACTACAGTAGATTTTTGCTATTGTAACTACTTTCTCACAGATGACCCTGGCATAAAGAAATTTTGGATAGGTAGAAAACTTTGCTAGAGGAGTTCTGGGGGAATCATTACTCATAATGCAGTGGTCCCTCCTCACTAGCAGGCACTTCTCATTTTCTTACCATATTTTCAGGCATGGTCTCTGAACTGAAACCTCATCTTTTCTTCCTTTTCTTTGGGGAAGAGGAAGACCAGGAATTCACATCCCTATTTAGTTAGCCAGTTTTACTAAGGAAACAAATATATCCAAAGACTTGGTGGTAATTTCAGAGGAACTCAGACAGATGTCTGCAAGACTCTTTCCTTTTAAGAGCATTTTTTGTTGCAGTTATGATTATCTGGTTCTGTGGGATTTCTTTTTCCTTGCTAATGGTGTGCCTGTGACTGTCTTTCCAGTCTTTTAGTTAGGCTGAGCTGCAGAATTTTAGCTCATGTATATGCCAAAATCTGAGACCAGAAGAGAGGTTTTATTGGACCAATGAGGGGACAGCAGAAAAATTCTCATTTGTGTGCTGCTGCTGTAAAGGCCCCAGATGAGGAATTTTCTCCTCTGAGATTGGGCCCAAATTGAAGATTTTCAGTAATGAAGTCATGTAATGCTCATTTGTTTAATAGTAAACTGCCCAGTAAGTCATTTATGTAGCATGGCACCATGAAGTAATTAATCCATAAAAACTGACTCCATCCCCCGGGAATCTGGATGTTTGTTTTAGCATGAGTAAGCATTTTAAAGCTGAATAGTACCACTAACACATTGATTAATTCTGTCCTACAAATCTGTTCATTACATAATATTCTCATCCCTGCAAACATTCTAATCTGTTCCTAATGCATTCTTCCAAAATATCCTGTCTCCTCCTTTACACTCCCCCTGTTGTCCTTTGCATAGTAAAACTAACCATGAACAAGAAATGGTTTGCTAAGTGTAAAGCAGTCTTTGGAATATGAGATCTTTGATCTCTGTGGGTTTTGAACTTTTACATTCTAAGGTTTTCCAATTAAAGCATGAATCACAGAACTTCATAGGAAAGCAAAAGGTAACTTCCTGTCTGTCATCTGGATTTCTCAATTTTCCCTATGTACCAGGGATTAATGTTGCACACAGTTCAACACCAGTGGCCTTGCTGTTACATTAAATTGATAATAGCGGTGTCTGGGAATTAGGGGTGGTAAAATGTACACTGTTTTATGTGTGCATTACATGTGTTAGCTTTATCCATGTAGTAATTTAGCAAATCTCATTTTGTTCTACAACTGCATGTATTGACAGCAGAAGTATTGATGGTGTTTTAATTTTGGTAAAAAGCAGGGGGAGCAGGGGAGAAGACAGCACTGGAATGAGAACATTCTCTTGGCATCCAGATTTATGGATGTGGTAAATAGAAACAGAAGAATTAATTTAGTTAATGCTTAATTCAGAAAACAAGTTAATGTCTGCCAGGGTCAATTGCATTATTGAGTCTGAAATGTAAAGAAAGACAACATACAAGACGACAAAATGAAGAATAGCTCAGTTTTCCTTATACTTGGCCTGTAAGGTTGGGTTTTCCTTTTTACAGAGTTTTAAAGGGCCTTGGAGAAAATGCAGGTTGCCAAGATTAAGTCCAAATAATGCTTTGTTCTTCCATGGTGCTTTCTGTGGCTTCTTTGCCCTCTCGATGTGATAAGAGCTTTTATAACCTTGAAGCAGCCACAATTAGATACAAAGGATCTTGTTAGGGAAAATGTCTCTTTTCATCAGTTAAACTAAGGAAATGATGTTCCAGACTTGGCATCTGGTGTGTTGTGCCTTTCCTCCTTTATCCAGTTGGGTTTCTCTAATCTTCTAGCAGCAGAGAATCTCCAGAACTCCTGAATGACAAGGTACAGGAAAGCTGAACAGAAATGCAGAGGTTTGCCACAGTTCCTGTGTGGGTTAGGAGAAGAGCAAGGAAAGTGCTTTAAAGTAACATGAAGTGGGTTTTGTGTATTATAAACGTAGAAGGAATATTTAATTTGCTTTTAATCCATAAAGTTCAGCTTCTGCTTGCTGCTAGAAATAGGTTGAGTAGGGCTGTTCCTACAGTTTTGATGGATTCTGATCTTCCCTCAGGGCTTTCAAGCCCACCACCAAGCCACAGCCTATGCTCTGTTTGGGGCTCACAGTGGGGTTTGGATTCTGCCTTGTCCTTCATTTGAGTGGGATCTATGTTCTACTAAAAAACCCCAGAACTCCTGAGGACAGAGGACGACCTCTTCAGCTGGTTTCTAGTGCCCAGGAAGGTGTACTAAGCCTTACTTATGTAAATAAAAATTGATAAGCTGTGCCTATTTCACAGTCCAAGTTGGAACGCTTGTAGGTTAGGGAGAACTGGAGCTTCCCAACCATCAGGAACTTATTTAAAAAGCTAATGCTTACAGCAAAGCTGAAAATGGGAGGAGGAGTAAGGGAAAAGCGATCACTTCTTTCTTCCAGGTTTAAGAGACAGGCTTGTCCAGTTCTTTGAAAGAGTTTGTGGAGATACATACCATGAAGGATGAGCTGCCCTGAATCCCAAGCCAGGAACATCACACCATGTGCCAGCCCGACTGAGGTGCTGCAAGGAAAGGAGGGTTGAGGGGGGGATGCCTACACTGATGAGGGTCATGCTGACCCAATATCAGCTCCCTTCCCATGCAGCATGTGGGTCTCTGAACAGTCTGAGGCGCATCACTCTTCCCTTGTATTGTAGAGGGATATTGGTGAATTTGGGTTTGAATCCTGCTTTAGTGCCCATGTGCCTGAACCAGATATTGCTGTGATTCTCTGATTGCAGGCCCTAACCTTTCATCTACTCAAAGCCTTTTTTTTATTCTCTATTGGTAGATCTTATCCATGGGTTCAGAAAGTTTCCAGCCATTCTAATTCTTACTTTGTAATGAATCTTGTCAGACAAAGTGTGGTGACAAAGACAAAGAATTCTGCTCTTGCCAACTAAATTTACAAAGGTCACCCATGTGACATTAAAGGAGTTGCACAATTTAAGTGCCATTATAATATGCTGGTTTTATAATTAGAACTATCAAAGCTTATTCA
This sequence comes from Melopsittacus undulatus, assembly GCF_012275295.1. Taxonomy (NCBI): domain Eukaryota; kingdom Metazoa; phylum Chordata; class Aves; order Psittaciformes; family Psittaculidae; genus Melopsittacus; species Melopsittacus undulatus. The sequence continues at coordinate 108,716 of NC_047532.1, forward strand.
TATAAGCCAGCCTCCTAGTGCTCTAATTCACATTTGATCTGCAAGGCAGGAAATTTACATGCATTAAATGGCCACACATTACAAAAGGTGGCTAATCATTGGGAACAAAAAAAAAATCCTTTTGCATTTATTGTTTGTACAGAACTCAGTTGGTATTAATATGGCTATAATTTGCAAAGCTAAAAAAGAAATCCATTGTAATTTAATAGATTCATGTCCAATTGTTGTTAAGTGCTGCTATACTTTTTTTGTAGCAGGAGGGATTGTTGCTGTTAAAGCTGATGAATCTTGCTTTGTGAAATGGTAGGTGAGGTGACATTTTAAGGTTGAAACCAGCAATTGTAATTTGGAATCAATACTTTATGTCCTAGAATAATGTAAGGTACTGTCCTGTCCTAATTGGCTGGAAGCTAAAGCGCTAATGCCAACCCAGCAGATGTATCCCCAGCCTGTAGTTTCCCATGAAGATTTGGTTTGCAAATAGATGACTTTCTATTTATGGGTAACGTAAAGCCTAATTGTGAGTCTTCAGAGTAGCAAGAGCTGCAATGACTGCAACTTTAAGGGAAGTGACTGGCTGATCACACTGATGCCAGAGCATACCAATGAGTTGCATCAATGTATCTTTTCCAGTATGTGAAAATCTGTGATAATCAGCAGAATGTAGACAGTAAATATCCCATTGTTTTTCACAGTGAAGTGTTGCAAAATCAGAGAAATATGGCAAACTCTAATTGGATTGAATACAATTATTTCCTCTCAAATAGATTTCTGATTGCAAACTAATATAATCCAGTGATGTCCCAAGTAATAACTGCAGTGCACAGATGATGCCAAATTGAAAGACTGAGCGAATGAAAGTATTGAAGTGGTAGATTAAAAATTCATCCTAAAAATACTTCTGTTTCAGTGTGTGTTTCCACATTTCACCTCCAGACTACCAGAATTTGTCATCGGGTGGCATTTTATTTTCAGTCCAGCCAATGTTCCACTTAAAGCTTTTGTTTGTTTGTTTTTTTGGGGGGGTTGGGGAGAGGGTGAGGAGAAAGCACACCTTGTCTGTAAGTAAATCCACGAATTTATTGTTAGTATATTTGAAGTCTTGAGAGCTTGATCATCATTAGTCCAGGTTTAATTGACACAGAACAAGAAAGAATAATAATGCATTTACAATTGCTATACACACACACATTTAGTTTCTAGCCTTTTTCTGGCATTATGCTTGCCCTGCTGCTGTTAGTCTAGATCCTAGTCATTTGCGTGGTGACACATGTGTAGGGAGGGACAGAGTTGTCAGCATCTGAAGTCCTTTGCCAGGAGGAGTATGATGGTGAATATGTTGGCATTTTCTTCCTCTCTCTCGGATAGAATTGAGATAGTTTTTGTATCTTTGTATATTTATATTTTTCTTTTATATTTTTCTTTTCATTGGTCTACTGTTCCAGGTTGCATCTGAATTATTGTACATTTTATGTATATTAAATATTATTTCTTTGTTACCTCTAAAACCAGTTTTGTCCAGCTCAAGAACTGCATGTTCTTAACTGATGAAAACTGAGCTGTTTGGAGCTGTGGAGTCTCCACTGCCAAGCCTGGATCCCCTCTCTCGTCTTCCTGTGCCAGTACTCCTCTATGGTACATCCTGTATCTTCACTTCCCAAGGCTTCTCCTGTTGTATCAGCCTTGTGTTTCTCTACACTATGTTAGCGTGCTAGAGTCATAAATATTTCATTTTAAGGCATAACTTAAGGCCTTTGGTATGCAACTGTGGTTGTACCACTCCAAGATAAACAAAATAAATTAGCAATAGACACCTGAACATCAGGAAAAAACTGCTGTAACACTAAACCAAGTAAAACAAAGATAAAGGCAGGTGAAGGGAAATCTGGACTAAGCAGACCTGACAAGCCTCAGTTCTGAGGCCTTGTAAACTCAGAACAAAACTTACAGCCCATCAGCAATGGCAATGACAGGGCTACATGGTTATAGCAATTATAGATGAACTGTGTTAAAGGTACAGCTGTTTAATATTGCCTGTGGAGAGGGACTGTGTTGCTTCCACTGTGAAGATAAGTATTATTAGAAAGATTTCTCCCTTTTGATAGACCTTGAATGTATGCTGTTTGTTTAACTTGCAACACTTGACTAAGAGAAAAAATTGAATGTGGTTGATGTTAAGCATCTGAAAATGCATAAACACACTTAAACTTACATCCTGTGATGCCCTACAAGCCATAGGTATGCTTCCAATGAGAACCATCTCAGCTATTTGTGTGTCTGTCACTAAATCACTAGCCCCATTCAGCAGAGGTCCTACATGATCTTTTTTCAGCCTTTTGCTGCTGAAGTGGCAATAGAAGCGCTTCTTGTCCTTGATGTCCTTAGCAAATGTCAGCTCCAATTTATCTTTGTGTTTTCTAACACCACACTTACCTGCCTAGCAATGTTTGAAATTCCTCCTTCCAGCCCTGTTTAGCCAAGCCTGATACCTGGTATGCCTGTTTGTTTTCCTAAGTACCAGAAGGGACTGTTCTTCCCCTCTGAGGATACTGTCCTCAAAGAACTGCCAGCTTGCCTGAGCTTACCTTTCCGAGCCACGTTTCACGGGACTCCATTGGTAGTTCTTTGAACAGGCTGAGGTCTGCTCACCAGAAGTCTGAAGTTTGCACTCTGGTGTTTCCTTCCTCACTCCTATCAGGATTTTGAGCTCAGCTGTTTCATGGCCATTACGGCCAAGGCTGTCACTTCTTTCTTCATGACCAGCAGGTCCGGTTGTGTGTCACCCCTGAGCTGGCTATCCTGTACCTCTGTCAGAATGTAACCTCACCCTCCAGAAATCTTCTGGTTTTGTCCCTTCCAAGAGGTCAAGCAGATTTAGGTCTTCCCTAAGAACCAGGGTCTGTAATACAGAGACTCTCTGAAGTGGTTTTGAGAAGACCTCACCATCTTTCTCACCCTGGTGGGGTGGTTTGTACCGAACTCTCCCACAGGGTTCCCCCTTCTGGTCTCTCCTCTTCAGCTGGGTGTAATATGTGTGAGGGGAGAATAGTGGGTTATCAGGAAATAGCCTCATCTGAGCCCTTGGTTCTTCATGAGACAAGAAGACTGAGACCTTGATGGGTATAAGAGCTGGCAACTGGAGGTCATACTAAACTGTGGGCTGGTAAAACATGTTCGTAAAGCCGGTTGCACATCTGCCAACAGAGATACAGGATTTCAAGTGTGAAGTGTGTTGACGAAAAAAGATGGTTTTCTCTCAAGAAACTGTTGAGTTTTCATTGAAACCCTTTGGTCTGAAGCAGAAACTTCCTGTTTGTGAGTCATCTATGCTTTCTGGAAGAAAGAACTTTGCTTTCCAAACAGCTTTGATATGCACTAGAGCACAGAATCCTGTTTGGTTTGTGTGTCAATAAACCTAGCTTATGTATAAAGGTATCAGGGAGTGTCCTCTGCTATTGTGTTTGCTGCACATAAAATGCAAGTGGTTCATTATGCAGGTAAAAACAATGCAGTTTGAAATTATACCAGTGATAAGTGTGCAAATAACAGTGGCTTGAATAGAATGGAACTTACTCCTGTTTTTTTAAGGTCTTTTTAGTAAACCTTGATCAGTCATATGAAAAAAATGAGAGCTGAAAGTTTTCCCTCCTGTTTGACTCGGCCACAGCTGAATTCTGAACCGTTTGAAATGTGCTTTTCTCTGTCAGGAAGGTGCTAAAGTTTAAAGTGTGCTTAATGTTTTACTAATTTTCTTTCATAAAATTTCTTCATTCAGACAGCTTTGTCAGCTCTCCCTTATCCAAACATCACTTTATGTAGTACTTGATAATATGGCTGTCAGTGCATTGAAAACATGAAACACGAATCTCACTTTATGAAGCTAATGTTAATATGAATTCATGTAAGCTAGCTGCAAAGTACTTTTCATGCAAAAGAAGAAAAAGAGACAGAGAGAAAAAAGAAAAGTGTGTATCTTAGTGACATTTTTCACAGAAACAAACTCATTTTCAAGCTTGACTGAAAAGTGAAAGTGTGATAGTGGTTTTGCATTTCATCATGAACATTTCAAACACATCTGATTTCTGCACATGCTATGATTGCTAACGTGTGAAGTCACTTAATTAAGTATACGTTTAACCCTTCTTTTCTCCAAGAGGTGCTCAGGAGAAAGTGAGCTTTTAAACTAAAACAATCCCATATCCAGCATCTATAGTTACCCTAGTTGTGAAAAACTGGCAAAAATTACTGTAGAATTATTCATTTCTGTTGTTTGTCACAAATGAAAATAATTTTTTATGCAGTAACAACTATTGTATGTTCTTCAAGGGACAGTAGGTGTGAAGGTCAGCGATAAATTCTTCCTGCTGCGATGTGTTCTGGGCCCTGAAATCACATATAATGTTCATTTTCTTTGCGTTATTTTGTGGTGGTACTCAGTTGAGCTAAAGATTGATTCAAGATGATCTTTGCTGGGGCAGGGAGTTGAGAGGAATGGAATGGAATCTGTTTTTATAGCTTGTAGCTGAAGAGGCTTGCAGATTTGGCCTCAGTTTCCTTTTTCTACTGAAAATCATTGTATTGTCGCATGTTTGAGGTGAAGGAGAGCGGATGGAGGCTTCTGGTAAGAGCAGGGTTTTTTTGTATTAGTCTCTGCTGCTTTCTCATTTGAAGCAGGAATTAACAGCATCCTAGAAACAGGTTCCTAGTGACTTCATAGGGCTTTAAACTGGGCAGAATGGTTGTTTTCTGAACTTGGTGCTTGTGAGTGATGAGGCGTTCCAAACCAGTGACTACAAACCCTATGCTGCCACCAAGCAGCTGTGCCATAACCTCGTGTGGCTCCATGACATGACAGATGCGAGTATTGCTCACCTGTGCCTCACTTGCCATTGCAAGTGACTTCCAGCTACATCTTATCCCTGATACCAGCCATTGATAATTTGATTCCTAACAAAGCTAAGAGATGCTTAGCATATTGGTACCCTTTGAATAAGTCTGCTAATTCTAAAAATGCTTGCTTTGTATGCTATTTCTAACCTACCAAAAATGAGAGCAGTCCTCCTGCATCTTCCCAACTGTGGAATGATATTTTTCTTTGCCTTTGGCTTCACTGCTTTGTTTCATACCTATATAACAAACAGATTTCTGAGCTTCTTTTCAGGACTTTTAAAAATACCAATTGGTGTGCTTATTGTCCTCAATCCAACACATGACCACACTCCTTCCTTTTAAGCAAGAATTTCTTCTCTTTCACTGCCTGGGCTTTTTATCTAATTGTTTCTCCCTTCTTGTTTGCTTAGTTCTTATACTCTTAGTATTTATTCATAAGAAATTTCTTAGCTTGTGCCTTTGTTACTTGTCTCCCATCCATAGTATTCCATTCCCTTCCTCTCTCTTTCTCCCCCTCTCCCTTCTTTTCTCTTTCCCCAACTCCCACCCACTGTAAGTGACATGATGAATTTCAGTATTGCTGATTGGTTAAACCATACCAAATGTGAACCTGTAGTGACACAATCGTAGTAATTTTTGTGTCAACCATGTTCAGTCTTACCATTTCTGTGTTCCTTGGTGTTTATCTACTTAAAATCCTAATTAGCATACAAATGAGCATCTTTCATTCCCTGCTATCCACCATCAGATAAGAAGGTGTCTCAATATTACAAGAAAGACATGGAGTTTTAGGATAGATTACAAGGGTTGACAAGAGCAGGCAGTGAGCCTGTACTGTAGATAAGGATTGTATTTTGATCTGCAGAATAACAGGTTTTGTTTAGTATTCAAATCCGTTCTGCTCAACCCAAATGACCTAAGTGGACACTATGCTATGGAGGGGGCTATTCAGTGGGGAAGATCATCAGCTCAAAGCAGATGAAGTATTGTGAAGACAGTAACAGCTACGATGGATAAGTTAGGAAAATTTAGCCACTCTTCTGGACCAGTTGCTTTAAAAACATACAATTCAAGTAAATATTGATGTATTCACAGGTGTTGGTTCTGTGGTGATCTTCTGTAATGTCTAGAAGACATTCAAGCCAATATATACTCTTAGTAACCACTGGGATATGAGCATACAATTATGCAAATGGATTAAAAACTGAAAAAATCTATACATTGTATCTGTTATTATGGGCACCCCTTAGATTTCAAAGCATTCCTGCTGCAGACTGTATTTGATGAATAACAGCTCCCTTCAGAAATATCACTACAAGTGATTTTTTTCAGGCAATTTTGAGTGTAGTTTAGGGGCTCAGGTTAAATACTACTGCTAGAAAGCTGATCTATTGTGTGCTGCAGTGTCAGAGTGAAAAATGCAGGAAAACACCATACCTGAGAAATATCTTCTATCACATGCACCATTGCTGGTTACAACTGCCAGCATTCTGCTGGGAGAATCACATCAACTCCTGGAATAGCATGAGGTGTATTTCCACTCTTCATGTGTAAGTTATTCCTCTTGTAGTAGTAACATACAACAGCTCTGCCCACTTAGAAGTTTAGGTGTAAAATCACAGGTGATCCCAAACATTCCCTGAATTTGGTGATCTGAATTTGAACTATTTGTCATTGTGTGATGGGAGATGTCTGAGTTTAATTCTTGTCTGTGTTGAAGTCAGTCACGATCTTTGGTGGGTTTAGGACTTCTCACTGTATGGCCTTTTGTTTGATTTACCAAATCAAAGACCTTTTTCTGTGGGCTTTTGGTGTGGGGTTTTTTTTGGGGGTGTGCTTTCATCAAGAAGTTTAATAAAAGAATGAACTGGACCCCAAGCCTTTACTCTCTTTTGAGGTTCCACTAAGTCCCTTGAAATATTGCTTTTTAGTTCTTTTGATAGCACCAATATGAAACTCTGAAGCTTTGCTTGTTTTCAGCTGTAGAAAAACTTGCTTTTGATCCTCTACTTTCATTTTCTTGTTGTTGAACTTTTTGGAAATACAATATAGTAGAGTCTACATGAGAATTGAAATTGCTTACAGTAAATTTATATCTAGAAATACTGTATTGCTGGGAAATAGTCTGTTTATCTTGGGATCAGGGCAGATATGATAAAGATATGAAACATAATCACCAAAATTCAATACCTCAGGCCAATTTCAGTTCAAGGCTAAGTATGAACAAATCCCACCAACTTTTCAGAGAATGACATTGCTCTTCACCAGACATGTTTTTATTCAGGTGCACTTTCTGGTAAGATATAGCATACGTTTCCTATAAAATGTTTCAGAAAAACTTTCTCTGCAGTATAGCTCACAGAAAATGAAGCCTTATGGATTCTATCTGTATCTGTACAAACACAGACTTTATCATGGAGTTTGACAAGGCAAATATTTATCTATAATGCACATCTTTCTAACTCTGAATAACATTAGCATGCCTGTAACCGAAGTCTGACTTGAAATCTGCATCCCACCAGGTAATCTCAAGCTACGCTTGTGCTGGGGTTGTGTGTATGATTTACATATTTATCGTAAAAATATGATGCTGCTCCTATCTCTGTTGTCCAAGGTATCTAAGGTTTATTACCTGCTGATAATTTTCAGACTCAGTTTCTGGAAGCTTCTGTTTCCTCAGGATATCACGTACTTCTCTACCCTGTTGCTTTATAGTGGGATGGGAGAAAGGGTTATTCATATTCCTGAAAAAGAAATAGTCAAAGTCTCTTAAGGGTGGCTATGTTCATTTAGCTCTCTTAATCTCACTGTACATGTGGATGTGCTTGAAGTTGTCTGTGGCATGGTACCTCTGTATGCTATCCTTGTACTATCCAAGCCTACAAATGAATGTTGGAGTGGAAGGATTCATGGAGAATACATTATAGGAGCCTAATTCTAAACAGAGATCTACAAACCCCCTAGATTATGCAAGAGTCCCCACATCCCTGTGAAACATTACCTAATATTCATGTTCACATACACTGTGGCCTTGCCAAGTTCTTCGGCTTGCTGCCATCTTCTGCTTAAGATGAGCTGCATTTCAAGGATGCACCATTTTTAAAGAGTGTACAGTTTTTGTACAGTATAGCCTGAGAAATGACTGGGAAATGTGGGATATCAGTGCCAAAGGGTTTAAGAGTGTCGTTCTCATTCCCATGAAAAGTATTCTAACTACAGGGTGGCAGATCTGGTATAGAGATAATATCCTTGCAAATTAAATTGAGCAAGAGATGAAAGATCAGTTTGGACCTAAGAGGCAATAATCCTGGGGGAGCTTGACTTGCAGCGTGGTACTTGGAACGAAGAGATTCACTTCTGCCATGCTGCTATCTGTGTTTTCCTTCTGGAAGAAATCCAACTGTGGCACACTGGGGTCTAGGTGGAACAAAATCTGCTGAGTCCCAGGTTTAGTTTCTCACCTCTAGGTTTGCTTCAGACTGTTTGGGGCAGAGCTGCCAAGCTGTCAATATTCAAGTGCTAATGTTTTTGTGAGTTACATGGAAAACTTTTGTGGAGCAATACTCTAGACTTGTGCAATGTGACTCAAAGGCTTGGCTTCTGCTTACTGCAGTTTTATTCTGTTGGAGCTCTGTAGTCTTTGTAGCAGTAACTTCTGATTTACAACAGCATGGGGAGTACCATAAATAAGACTTGATGTTCCCTGGTGGAAAAGCCTTATTGAGTTTAATAGCATATAATAAGATTTCCATTCTTTTCTTTATTTCTTTTTTTTTTTTTTTTGCTTTGTTTCTCCTTATTCCTTTTATTTTACTAATTGAATCCTATCTGAAGAGATGGTTAGAGAAAATTGCTATGATTTTTGTAGGGGTGACTAGTCTTCATCAAATATTCATAGACTCAAAGAGTGGCTTTTTTTGTCTGAATCCCTTGCAAATTGTGCAAGATTTCATTTAAGAAGTTGATAGAGTTTATTTCAGTATTTGCTACTGCAGAGTGCTCAACACATACAGTTTCAACTGTAAAACTGAGGCATTACAAAGCAATCTGTGAGCCTGAATTCTGTTCATATTTAAAGTACTGTAAATATCTTCTGTGGCTCTCTCTCTTATTTACATCAGTAAATGAGATGTGATTCAGTCTTGCACCTTGTCTTGAGGAATTGTTGGGCACATGGATTTCCCTAAAATCATTGTCCAGATAAATCTCCCCAAACAAATGATTTATGAACTCACTCAAGCAAAACGGATTATTCAAATAATTACATAGTAAGAGAGGAAGTTGGAGCAATGATACTTCTAATAATGAAGATGCCCACAGATACTGATGCTAAGGAAAATTATGAGGGATTAAGACCAATTCCTTCTCTGCTGTGCCACAGTCCTGCTAAAAATGTGAAGAGCTGTGTGTGCCTTAAAGAAAAAGGGTGAACGTTGTGTTTTTTAGCAGACACAGTAAAGTTTGGGCTGCAATTTAGAACAATTTAGCTCAGTGGAAAGCAAGCATGTAGGTTACACTTTTAAAGGTACAGGCTTAATTCACTGATGTAAATCCTTGTTAATTAGATCTGAGAAAGTCTGGAAACACTAAATGGAGGAGGGGGAGGATTAAAGTTCTTATTTTTTTCTTTTAACCTTTTCTTTTAAATTTATTTTATTTTAAGGTTCTACAAGCTTATAAGCCTAAAGGGAGCTTAAATACGTCTAAAAGCAGATCTCCAAAGCAATTAAGGCACTTTAACTTTGTACATTATTCCTTCTCCTCAGCTAGACTGCTTTAGATTAAAGAAGTGTCCAAGCGTAAGTGTTTTAATGTTGGCAATTCCCAAGTGTGTTTTTCCTCCATAGCCTAGCAACTAATTCATGCAATTCTTCATGGCTTATTCCACCTCCTCTGGATTTCAAATTGCTGGTGAGCAAACAAGAAAAGTCTGGCTCTTGTCTTCATTCCTTTCAGTGAAGCTGAATGGGTACAAAAGTAGTTGCTTATAAAATTGCAAATGTAACAGTAAATGAAACTAATCTGCAATGACTTGAAGAAAGTACTGTTTCTGCATGATGATAATGGGAGCTCTGAGTTGCAGTTCATAATTGTGATGAGTCTAATACAAAAGCCGTAAAGGGAAAGACTTTGAAATGGAGAGAGACAGAGCTCTGAGAACGTTTTCATTCGGCTGCTTACTAAATAATTAATTAACCAAACATTTAAAAACAAAACAAAAACCCAAACCAAAAGCAGAAAACAAAACAAGAAGAAAAAAACCCCAAACCAACCAACAAAAATGCCAAAAGCATCAAAATCTCTACCCAAATTTGCTAGGGATGTCACACTTTTTACAAGACACTGAAATACCCAGTTAACCTTGTGAATGGGATGGCTTGTAACAGCAGGCAGCGTCTACATCTGCAAGTATACTTCTTTTGTAGTATCTCTTCTAAACAGGACTACAAGGTTAGCTATTACTTCTCAGTACTGAATTCTGAACGCCAACTTTAAGCCATGTTTTCAGTGGTTGTGATGGCCTCTGATGGGTGAATCTGAGACAACTGAAGTATCAAGGACGTATGCTATCAAATACTGGTTTTGACCATGGGGTGCCCTGCAGGCTGGTAGGTGAAGTGTCAGAAAGTTTCCCAGCAGTTCACACAAGAGACACTCCGGTGTGGCACAAAACGTGACTGGGAGGTGTAGCTGAGGAAGCAGTGTGTAGGGAGAGCTGGTAAAAGGGAAGATGCTTCTTTCTGGAAGCAGCAGGTATACTAACCATAGATACTACTGTGCATTTAGTTTTGGGACCAATTTGAGACATCCAGACTGATGCAGCAGTCCTGACAAGTATCCCTTCCCTCTCCCTCCTTTCTGTGACTGTTTTCTTACACAGTACATAGACTGGTCTGCTCCAGAGCTGAATCAGGGATAACTGTACAGGTACAGCATTATCCAAATGTACTACAATTATTCAATTGTACCACAACTGTAGTAAAACCAGTTTTTGTCCCTAAGACTGTGCTTCACTTACTGCAAAGGGTGTAGTGAGGAACTGAATGTAGATGACTGAAGAAGAGATGGGACAATATGATGGTTAAAGGGTACTGACAGCTCTCAAAAAAAAAATAGATTCTTACTTTGTCTCTGTCGTAGAGCTCTACTGCTACTCAAGTCATTTAACCCAAGCCCTTCAGAGGTAGCCAGTAGTTAGCATGCAATTTAGATTGTGCAGTGTGCAGATGGGTCAGGATTCTGTTGAAACATGCATGGCACTATGGAGTGTGCTTCAGAAGCATTCTGAAAAATAGGGAATAAACATCTCAAATGACATGTCAAGACCTAATAAGTGCCACCTGCAGTTTAACATCTCCTGGTAATCATCACCTTACAGGGATGTTCTGAGGATCTATTTCTATTTTATGAAGAATTTAAGTTTTATACTGGTACTGGAAAAATGTGTTAGTTGTGTACTGGAAGAATCTCTCAGTTCTTCCTGAGCATGACTGGAAGTAGATGTTATGGAGAAGGGAGTAATGTTGGGTGTCATCAGGAGTGGTGGAGAAGGGTACATCCATCTGGGTGTTTGCCTTGTGTCAGGAGGTGGGCTGTGGGCTCAGGTAGTGGCAAATCAGAGCATGCAGAAATTTGTCAGTCTGGCCCTGCTCCCTTAACCTTTTTCCTGAGGAGAAAAGGAATCAAAAGATTACAGGGATCTGTGATCTTTACCCATGTTCCCACTCACAATGGGTAGCAACAGGGGTAGATCTGCAGGTTGCCTTTCTCTCTTGGCAGAATCCAGCTAGGTGGGACATTATGCAGTCCCCTGCCTTCTGAAAGCCTGAGAGCAGGCTTATGAACTCCAGAGAGTGCTGGAGAAATGTTGGGGCCACTGGGGAAAAAAGGTGCTGCTATGAGGATAACGAGGGTAAGATTACTGAATAACTGAGGACACTGTATCCTATGCACTGAATAAGGCAGGATCCCGTGGGGAAAAAAATGCCATGTGATTATGTTCTCTACAGATTGCATCATAGTGCAATATGGATAAAAGAGCTAGAGGATGTACAGCAGTTTTAAGGAAGTGGTTTTTAATTCTGAGTACCCAGCCATTGTGGTCTTAATGCTCTTTTTAAACCAGTTAGTTTTCCCCTAGACTTTGCAGAGATGTTAAATAGGCTGCTATTTGTAATAGCTAGTTAGGAAACTTTTGTTCCTTTTTTAATGTTGAAAGGACAGTTTGTTTTCTAAAGGTGGATGTTTCCCCTAAGAAATATTTCTCTGTGGGGAAGAACTGTTAGCTGAGGGAAGTGCTTCATTTGATAGTAAAGCTCTAAGTTATCCTCCTAAGGCCAGCACTGCAGACTCTTCACATACTCATTACTCCAAATGTTCTTTTCCCAAACGTGCTTTTGTGCATCTTATTCTTCCTGCATTTTAGGAAACCTTAAGATTTCACATAAGCACTCATTCATGTGCTCATGGTAGAAAAGACAAAGGCATGGAAAACCCCACTGGTTTTGGGATACCAAAAAAAACCACCACGAACCCAAACCCCAGGAAAAAGGAAAAGCTCATTATGGGTTTTAGCCAGTGAAGCATGCTTATATTTTGCACAAGTACTGTCCTTTCAGATTGGTTCTCTGTGGACATAAGTTCAAAGAGTAATAACAGACTCACATCTGGCACATATGGAATGTCATTGTTTGTTTTCTCGATGGCAAACAATGCACAGAAATGTTATAATTGTGTTCATCTAGAACTGCTTAGAAAATGCCCATCAAATCTTGAAACAAAAGAAACATTTGGGAGAAATTATTCATGGCTAAATTTTCCCAAACAGTATTTAAAACATTTAGGCAAGATTAGGTATGTTGTAAGGAACCCCTGTGTCCTACTGCTTATTATGTTAATGGTCATATCATAATGTACAAAGTTACACAAGTTTGTAAATACATACTAATTTGCTTTGCAGTAATACAAAAATCAGTTTGAATGGCTTTGAAGACCCACAAGCTGGGGAGTCTCATAAGGATAGGTTTCTTTTATTTTTCCTTTGTAGTTAGTAAAACTGTATTATTTGGAGAGACGTATTGAACTAAAGGGACATTTTAAAAGTGGTAAAATATATGAAGATTGCTGGCTTTAATTTGAAACTCTTAACCTGATGTGGGCAAAAAGAATAGAGATGCTTACTGCATATTTTTTTCCACATAAATGTATGTGAAGTGAGAGTGTCAATTTTTACACAGCTCAATAAAAGACTTCCTTCCAAATACCATTATCACATTCTGAGCATCAAGCAAATACCAAAATTAGACTCAGATCTAGTGTACAGAGCAGAGAATACTTTCTAAAATCTATGTAATTGCACAGCATGAAAATAATGAACCCCTTAAACTGATCAAGTGTGAAAATACCTTTTAAATTGAAGCATTGTTTTAAATGTTAGCAATAAACCTAGGAGAAAAAAACTGTCCTTCTTATTTCAGTGTATTGACTCTTACTAAAAGCTTTTCTTCTCTGGAAGTAGCAAAAATAATTCTGTCACCTTGGGCTCATTCAAAAAGCTCGTTCAGTCATCTAGAAATTAACTGTCATCTATAGCAGCTCATCCTGTGGCCTTAGTCTTAGTCTATGGATTAACATGCTGTGGTTAAGATTTGCTCTGTCATCATGTAAATTCTATGAATTGTAGCACTTCTCACTTTCCTTGCTTGTTAAATAAGCCAATACTACCAAGTTCCCAATGCCTCCTTCTGTTGTAAGCTGTTGAGTGTGTTCTTAGAGAATTTAATTACTGTACCAATGAAGTAGTGCCTATTAAATTATTGGAATTTCCCCTGTGTGTGCCATAAAAACATATGGACAGCACCATCTGTGTTCTTGTGACTACAGATTTGTATGTTTATTGTTTTTTATCAGGAGATCAGTGTCATTTGAACCCAGATCTGGTGTCAGAGCTTATATCCAGAATTCTGACTTCAGCCCATGTACGCATTATGTGGCAGCTCTAGTTTGTCCTGCAAATCTGAAGGCCAGGAATGTGTCTGTTCCCTACTGCAGACTTACATCTATAGCATATGAGCTATATGGAAAGGGTGAAGTTTGGTGATTCAAGGCTACCTACTTTGGAGATCTAATTTCTTCACTATTTTTGTGCCTATGGGGAAATCTTCAGTTAATTCATTTTTTTCCTTTTGCAAAACAGTGATAGTACTAGCTGTCTAATAGGATTGCTGACAGAATTAACTTTGCAAAGAATAAGCAGTAAGTGATGGATTTAGTTTGTAGGCAGGAGTAACATACGTTTGCTACCTTTAATGCCTTGGTCTAAGTTTTGTGAGGTTCCTCTGAGAGCATACATGGCTCCTCTGGAGCTGCTATTGAAATTCTGCTGGAAGTAGAAGCTTCTCTTTTCTTAAGCATCCTGGAATCAGGAGTGTTCATGCTGTCTCTCTTTGAAGTTAATGCATGTGGGTGCTTCAGGTTCTTTAACTTTGGCTGTTGCTTGGCTGGCATTCGCACATACAGCAATACATACAACAGTTCTGGGACTTGTGCATGTGCTTGACTTTGTACTTTTTTTGTTGGCAGGAGTATGTACCATTAATAGTATTGGTCTTCTCTATGAGGCTATGGGTTTAAACAGAAAAATACTCTTTTCATATACAACAATCAACTTTTCCGCAGTTGTTAGCATTCATTCCTTATTCACACGCATTGTATGGTCCTTTCTCTCCCAACTCCCAGCTGTGATGTGGTTTGACAAATAATTTCCTTCTTTTTTGATCTTGTGTATTTAAGAGGCAGTGGTCTTGTGCAGTGCATTGGCGCTGGAAGCTGCTGCAGAAAGGTGAATAAGAACATAACATGAATGCAGTAGTTGATGAGTGTATGTCTCTTCCAGCCCCTACTGAATATTGAAGGCATGTGTAGTTGAGGAAGCACCACAATAGCTTGCCAAGAAGTTAGGAAGTTATACACTTGTGATACAATCAAGGTTTGTGTTCTTTCCTGTTTTCTGTAGAAAACCAGCTGTCTTTGCTAAGAACAATTCATTTTCATCCTTGGGGCAGCTGCCACACCCTCTGTATGAAGTTACTGCTGAATGCAGCAAATGGGAGAGTGGATGTTGCACAACCTGAGGGTCCAAAAACAGTGAACTAAAAAGTCTTCCAAGTCATGTTAAGCAGATGTGCTGCTCTAGGAATAGAGCTAGTCAAGAATTGCAACAGAAACACTTATTTTTCATGTTTCTTTCAGTTTTGAAAGAAAACTTGGGCACTGTGTAATACAAGGGTGTACATCCTGGGCTGTGAGAAGGATGATCTGTAACCTCACAGGGAGTTCTAATGCTTGTCTTCAATACTCTTTGTAAGAGCTGGGCAACTCTCTCTCCTTGGGATATTTAAAATATATATTCCATGCAGTTTGGAGGGGAGGGGGAGGTTATGCCAAACAAAACCTGGATAATTAAATATTGTATTTGGCTTTATAAAACACTAGCCATAACAGAAATCAGCCTCCTGTGGGATATTGTGCTGTTTAGAGTTGCTCTCCTGTGGCTAATACATAAAACTGAGGATCTCAAAGCACTTGTAATCTTTGGGGCTCATCAGAAAAAGTAGTGAGATTAGTTTAGGAATCTTGGCTGAGCTTCAAAACTGTTAATGATGTATTACCTACTTGATTTTCCCCTGCATCTTTGGTTATTAGGAAAGGTACAGTTTTTCACCACTTGCTGCAAAGTGCTGTGCATATACTGGTAAGCAGTGGCTGCATTTCAAGCCACAGCTGATTGCATTTCAGAGGAATTTATCAAAATACTTCTAGTGACTCGTACATCAGTTTGTTTACAGTTCTTTGTGGGATCCATCATGATAAAAATGTGCTCTGTGTGGTCCTCACCTAATGCCCGGTTATATGGAGAGTGTATTTCTATTATAAGCAGAGAAGAGGGTTTAAAGGAATATTATATGTGGTAGTATTATAAAAGATGTGCTGCTTCTTGCCAGTGTGCAAGAGAAGTTACAAAATCTCAAGATGTAAATATTTAAATGAGAAATATAAAAAAGAAAATATACACACCAGTGTAGAAAGTGTTAGTGATAGTGAATGATTACATTAGTTTGAAAAGAGATAGGGTTGACTAAGCCCCCTTATACATATTAAGTGATTTGTTTAATGAGAAAACAGAAATGAAGTCCTACGAGTGCCAAAATTATGCCACTGCTAGAACGTAAACTTTTGCCTTGTGTGACTCCCGTTGCTTTATGGTACTGGTCCAGCAAGTAGCACATAAATTGAACAACAACTTTAATATAAACACTTGTGCATGTGCTTAAATACTTAACTGATTTAGAGCCTAGCTGTTTGTAGTTAAGAATTGCATTGAGTAGCTTTTGCATTTAATTTTCTAGACTTGAGAAAATAATAACTCCTAAGGTGATGTAAGGTCTGTTTATATAATAGAACATAAGTTATCTCATTAATGTGTATGGTAGCTGTGGCCAGGTTTTTGTTTGTCTTCATGGAGCCACATAACCTAGGTCATTAAGTCCAAATCCCTGCAGCGTTCAGTAAAGCCATGCCAACTTTCCCATAAACCTCTCTATATCCCATTACAAAGTGACTTTTTAGGAGGCCTCCTTTACCTGACTCCTTTACTTCCTACATAGCTCAGGAGCTAGCCTGACACCAGGCTTGTCCAATCCAATAAATGGGAGCTAGGCATATCCCTGTTATTAATCCAGGTATCCTACACTGGATGAAACAGTGTCAACTGCCTCATGCATTCAAGGAAAATGAAATGTTAAGGACAATATATTACTGCATAACTGCAGTAAAGCTCTAAAAGAAGTAGAGCAGTGTAAGTTGCAGGCTGTCCTTAAAGAGATAAAATTCATCTCTACAAATAGCTAAATTTGTATGTGTAAGACACCTTTGTATGTGTAAGACATTGCAATTTGGACAGGAAATTTGATAGATTCTAAGTTTATGTCTTAGAATATGCTCCCTATTCTCAGCTTCTTCTGAAGTCTACAGCTGAATAAAATCATCAGGATATTTTTTTTCTTGTGCTTCCACTGTTAATGGAATATTTCTTGAGTTCCAGTTTCCTGCTGTTTCCTCTCACCACTTGGAAGAATTCCATTTTATTTTATTTCTAATTTTTACTTAAAACCCCAAAACTTTCTAGTCTTCCTCCTTCTCACCCAGCGACTTTCTGTGGATCTGTATCTTCCTTACAGGATAGCAATGCTCACTTCAGTCAATCCAGTCACTTCTCATGCTCATGAAACCCTGTCCAGAAAGTGGACACTTGGAGTGATTAATTTTTAGTGGAAATTACAGAACAGAGTGATTTGATACACTTCCAGAGTGATGCCTAGCTTCTTGCCAACAAATGAATTCCCAACCCTCAAAATAAGCACTTGTATACTTGCTGTCTCTCCTGATTTGGATAAAAAGGCAAGTTCAGGTAAGCTTGTGTCATGCATTTATTCATGCAGCTGGTTTTGGCTATCTTACAAATATATACTGTACTGCATCCAAAAATCCTCCACTAAAATAATTTTGAGGTTGCAAAGTCAAATATGCTGAAATTGTGAAGTGTTAAACGTAAGTTTGCCTGTGTGACCTTAATTCATTCCCTTTGCACGTTTGTTATAGTAAAATGTGCAATAATGAAATTAAAGATTATGGGATATTTTTTCCCCATCCAAGCCCCCAGCTTTGCCCAATGAATGATTTATTTCATATTGTCTTCACATCTTCACCTCCTTGATCCTTGTATTGAATGCAAAATTATTAATTTATCGAGGGACTTCACTAGGAATGGTTCAGCACAGAATCTGGAGGTTCAGCAAACATTCATTAATTTAACTCCTAGCTGGGACTGGTTGCTATTAATATCGCTTTTTATAGACCCAAGAGACAGAAGCCAAGGGTCTGCTAAGTTTGGGAGGCTAATTTAAGGCATGAATTTTCAGGCTACTTAGCATACAGGATGTTTTTTGCATTCAAACACACTACTCCCAATCTTTTAGTTACAGAACTTGTGCAAAAGCATTCGCAGGTATACAGGCAGAAAACCATGAATATGTATTAGGGTTAACCTGTGACAAATTTGTTTTCAGTACCCTGGTAGTGTTAAGCAGAAGTGTTGGGGGCAGCATTAGTGGTTTACTGGAGCACTGTTTAACTGCCTTCTCCATTCAATAATCCCTCCTTTTTTAGCATCTTCCTGCAACCTTGACTTCAGATCTTCTAAAGTGGTTGACAAATATCAAGGTCAGGGGATGTGAGGTGATCCTTTCCCTCTCCTCAGCACTTCTGACAACATACCCAGAGTGGTGTGTCAAGTTCTGGGCTGCCCAGTACAAGGAAGACATCCATCCACACACTGGAGCAAGTCCCGTGAAGGGCCACAGTGTCATTTACGGTACTGGAACATGTCTTATGTGAGGAGATGCTGAGAGAGCTGAGAAGTTTTGCCCAAGTCCTTTATTCAATAACTACAGAAATGTATTGTCAGATTGCCTTTTTATTTTTTATTTCTAGTCTTATATAAGCTGCTGCTCATTATCATTTTTATTGAAAAATGCCTTAGTTTTTTGCCTATCTCTTTTCTTGGATTCGCCCTTATTTATTTGTCCAATTTCCTGACATCTAACCTATTGACCTCTGAGAAAAATGTGCTTATAGTCCAATCTATTTTTGTTCACTGATTTAAGGTTTCTAGCCTAAACTTAATTCACCCTAGTAGTGTGCTGGGATTTTACCTCTTTTGTCCATGGCCTCTGGGCTTAGAATATGTTCAAGCTCTCAACCTTAAATCAGATGAACTTTTAGCAAGGGAATATGGCTACTTTTTCTCTTTTAGATATTGGTGAGCTGGGTTGCTGTCCTAACCTCCATTTCAATGCTTCATCCAAATAGCTCAGAAGAGAGAGGATTTCTAAGTTCTTCGGCTTACTAATTCTCTTATCTATTGTGATCTGCAAGATAAATCTGAATCTCTAGGATGCAGGAGAGATTCCATCACTGTCTGTATTTCCTGCATTGCTAGCTGTATGACTGAATAACTCACAGATAGACTAAAGACAGCACATTTTATAGCTAAAATTAAACTTCCTTGAGCTGAGAAGAAGGAGGTAAACTCAACCTTTTCAAATGAGCATTGTGAGCAAATAATGAAAAATGTTTTCTAATAACATACTACTGGCAAAATGATCTTACCATGAGTAAATTATCAGCAAAACAACAAATGAACTCCACATGTCCTGGGTATTGTTCTGGTGTATTTTTGCTGCAGATTAATGTGATTTCCCCCTCCCCCCCCCTTTGGTTCAGGTGCAAACATACACTGGGATGATTAATTGCATGTCAGTGGGACTGTATCATTTAGTGGTATGAAACTCAGCTTTGCATAGGTATGTAGCTTTGCAGCTTACAAGCAACTATTCCAGCAAAGGCAACAAAAGTGTTTGTTAGCTCAGACTTTAGGTGTGTGCTAAACTGTGCGGTTGATCTCAGTGCTTGCGTATCTACATGAAACATTCCCTAATGCCACTGGAAGAGTCCCAGTGACTGTAACCAGGCCTGTATTGAAATGTGTATTTTGGTCTTCTTATATCTTCTTGGTCAGGGTATTTCCTAAAATCTCTCTGTACCTGGCAAATTCCAGTTTGGTAAAACCTTTCTTGTCACTTGGTTGCTTTAGACTCTGCTTACCTAGACTTTTCTGAAGATTGATCCCCATGTTTGCAGCTGCTGGAAGGCTGTGATGGGTAAGAAGAGCTGTATGGGGTGGGAGCTCAGTTGTGCAGGTCTGCAGAGCAGCATCAGGAACCTCTGAAGGCCTTAAGGGTGTTTGGCTCAGTGTTTGGAACAGCCAGTCCTAGCTGCCCCATTTCTGCTTCACAAAACATCACCACACATGTGTGCCGTGCTAGGTCTTTTGAAGAAGTCCTAGTTTATCCCTGCTGCTGGGGTAAAGAGTTTATTTCCTCTTCCTGCAGGAATTGTGTAGAGCTGAGTCCACCCAAGTAAATTTTGCATTCATTTGTTTTGTTCCTTACAATAACCAAAGGTATCCACTGTTCAGACACTTCCTCCTTTGCAGCCAGATAGGAGGCAAAGGTAACTTGGTGTATAGACCGCTCCCCATTCTCCCTTACATTATTGTCACTGGCTGGGAGCTCTGTACTTTTTAAGGAAATAACTTTATCAGCTCTTTTCTCTCAGATTTGCATCCCATTGAGATCCTCTTTTCTGCACGAATGGGATCTGATAGATTACTTTGCTATGTATTGCTATCGCTTGAGCAGTTAGCAAGACTTTTCCCATTAGGTGGTGAAACTGATGGGATGAGTCAGGTGTTACTTTATAAAGAAAGTATTCATTCTCTTGCTTTCCTGTATATAGTAGAAATGAAGAAGATGACAAAGTTTTCTTGCATAGCTATTCAGTTCTATTCCAAGAGAATTACTGTGCCTAAAACTAGAAACTCTGCCTCTTTGCTTCCTGACACTTGCTCAGGTGTTCTTATAAGTTTCTTCATTGAGCTGCATGGCCTATGCACTGCACCCAAAACTGCTCTAATCTCTGCATTTACGTTAGTTCTTGGCCAGCTTGACATAAGCTCTCCTGAGACTTCCCATGCTGACTTGGTCTTGGGACAGTGGTTAAAATTCCTTGAGCTCCTTCCATGTGAAATGGATTTTATTGCTTCTTCATTCACCCTGAATGAAAAGAGCTCAGCATATACGTCAAATGCCAGCAGGTCAGGCATTGGTGATGGTCATGAACAACTTTGTGAGTGACACTGACCATTTTTATTCCCTTGTATTACCAGTGCTTTGGGATACCAACCAATATCAGGACCCAACTGTGCTGCTGTCTGTACAAGCCCTAAATAAAAGATGATTTCTGCTTCCAAAGGGTCTGATAAACTTAATGAGCACTCTAGACAGGGAGTTCATATGTAGAGGGTGTGATGTGCAAGTAGGCTGACAACTGGGAGAGTTTTAAAGGTTGTGCTGCTATTATGAATATTTTAAATGATGGCTCAGGAGGGTAGGACCATTATTAGGCAAACAGAGTAGATGCATCTCCTTGGTTCTCACTTGATTAACATTAAACAAGGAACACTGGTATTTTCTTGTTACCTTTCACCTTTGTGAAAGATTAATGTGTATTGCAATCTCTGTAGGTTAAGCAGAGGCATTTTTATATGCCCACATGCTATAGCTCTTTCACTTCACTCAAGCATAGATTATAATACCATATCTTTACCAATCTCCCTTCCCAAATAAAGATCAATGGCTCCAAGGCCACATGCTACCCTTGATAGCTAAAAAAAAAATCACCCTGCCAATCAGTGTGTGTTCTTCATGCAGATTTTACACCAGCTATGACTTAGCATTCATGATGCTGAACTGTGCATGTCTGTTGGATATGGAGGAGAATAAAGACTGCTTTTTAGTTCAGAGAGTTTAATTTTCAGCAGTTATAACAAATTCTAGCTGAGAAATGTACTGTTAAGCTGTTTGGTTTTTGGTTTCATCCCCACCTGGTTTGAATGCATTTCTTACCTGGTTTTAATGCATCAACAGAGCCTTTAAATATCTCAGGAAACAAACATGGGTGAAGAAGAGCATTTTGGCGCAACTGCTATCTTTTCTTCCAGTATTTCAAAGCAAATGCTTGGAGTATTTGAGCTGCCTCCTCTTCCCCTGTTTGCTAATGTGCATCTTATAGTCTTAAGTAATTCTCATTAAACCCTGTTGCCCATCTAAACATCCTGCTTAATAGAATTATGACATAATATTATATGCTCCTCTGGCTCTGTGTAGTGCATGCTGCATCAGTGTAGGAAGAGCTAGAAAACAGCAAGCACTGCTGTCCCAACTACATTTTCAAACATTTCATGCAATAGAGCCTGGAGAACTTCACAGAGATGGGCATCTTTCAGTGGAGCCAATGTCTCCCCAGGAGGTAAATGCTTAACTCTAGAGCTGTTTCCATGATAAGTTTTTAACTGATCTTTGTTATATTGATTCTTCTTATGTAATGAGTATTTTCTCTTGGCATTTTTGATTGGTTATTTATTTATTTATTTTTAGAAAAACAGTTATTACCAGTATCTGGCACATTTAGAAATTACTTTTGAAGGGCTGAAGACACAAAATAATACATCCGGTTTCATATTTATTAAGATAATACCTGAAGTTTCAGACTTTTTACATCATTTTAGTCATCCGGACAAAGTTAGAAGACAGCTATTTTGTAGATATTTTATTTACTAGAAAGTGCATAAATATTTCTTTAATAGAATAAATATTACATGGAGTATAGAGTATTCTCTAGTATCTTTTGTCACGGCATACCCATACTTTACAAATAGTCCTGTGGAACCCCTTTGGAAGGCCTGAAAGCAGATGCCAGAAGTTCTGAGATATATTCCTGTTTGGCAGTGTTTCTTATGGTTATGTTGCATAATGTGTTTACTCTCTAACATATTGGACCCATTTGTGAAATAGATATAATGCAGTGAAAGCAACATGAAGATATGTATTGCTGGTTATGGTGCCATTGCCACACAAACTTGGGTAGTTTCACTAAAATAGCTGAAACAACAAAGATTTCCATCAGGTCAAATCTAGGTCTCTAAAGAGGGTGGAAATTAATGAAATACATCATTCTGGACATAGAAAACTTGCAGCAAAAGTAATGCTGTGGACTGTGCTGGAAGAAGAGAACTGTATTCTACTGTTGGTTGGTTCTCTGCAATGATGGCAGTGTGATAACATTTCTATTTAATAACATTCAGCATAATTTCTGTAACAGCACACATGTTTGTGTTTTAAAAAAGGCTTTCACCCTTATTTTGTCAAATACATTAAAATTCTTCAAGCAAAAGTGGGAAAAAGATCCATCTTATCAGCATGGTGTCTGTTGTCATGTGAGGGTTTTGTTACATTATCTAGTATTTGACAAGATTTATGATTCTTGCTCTTCTTGACTTTGACATGTTACCTATTGCTTTTTCATGTATCATGTGTAGGAACAGTAGACATTATGACTCTTAAAGAAACACTGTGTTTGATAACCTACCACATTCAGAACGTTCAGTTTGCATTCATAAATACAAACTGAATGTTAATCTCCATTGCTAAATACTAGTTAACTCCCTATAGCTTCAGTCACCCTGCATAAAACACGATGAAAATGATATGGTTTACGTAAAGGCTAATATGTAATGAAATTCTTTGAAGCAAAGAACATGGGAAACTTTTCAGGACCTTACTTGAAACACTTCAGTCCTAGAGTTTCAATGCTTATCTATCAGCCTTAAAAACCACAACAAAAAAGATAAATGGACACATGAAATCATGGTACAGGCTCAGAGATGAGTGATTGTAGTAAAGATGTGCTACTAAATGGAATAAGACAGCTTTGCAAGGCTTGTATAGACAGCTGTTGGTTAGAGAAATGCATCCCTGTGGAGCATGAGAAAAGAATTATCTGAAGCAGCAGGTAAAATGTCATATGCAGATTGTAAAAGAAGTTGAATGGGGAAACTTGTTTTCTTCCTGGAGAATTTCCAGGAATTTTTAGCATTAGTGCAATGAAAGATTGCCTGTGAGGCTGTTACCTCCAAGATACAATCCTGCAGGAGAAGATCTCTCCTTGCCCCACTTCTTCAGTAAGGAAAGAGCATTTCCTGAATCTTGTTCAGCTGTTCTGGCCTCAGAAGAGCTCCCATATCCTTACAGTAGATTGCTTGAGAGTTTCTGGTGAATAAAAATGGCTTTGGGGGAAAAAGATGCTTCATTTTAAAACTGTACATCAGGAAAAAAAACTGTTTCTGCTCTAATCTATTAACCATTCTCTGGAAGTGGCAGTGGGTATTACATTGGATTTCCATTTATTTAGCAAGATGTTAAGAAGCTGTTTTAGCTTCTTTCACCCTGCCAGTGCGAAGGCTTGAGGGTCACAAGAATTTGGGAGGGGATACAGTGGGACGGCTGACCCCAACTGACCAAAGGGATACCCTGTCCAATAGGACATCTTGTTCTGCATTTAAATGAGGGGGAAGCTGGCCAGGAGAAGCTGCTCAGGATCTGACTGGGCATTGGTTGGCAAATAGTAAGCAATTGTTTTGTGCATCACCTGTTTTGTATATTTCGATCATTATGTTTATCATCATCGTTATTTTCTTCCTTTTCTGTCCCATTAAATTGTCTTTATCTCATCCCAGGAGTTTTCTCACTTCTGACTGGGGTGAGAGGGGAGTGAGGAAGTGGCTGTGTGATGCCTGGCTGCTGGCTGGGGTTAAACCACAATAGAACCTGAGACCTGATGAATTACAATTCAGCTGTTCAGAGAAGGTGTAGGAAGGAGATTTCTTTATCATCAAATAAGGGATGGAGGTGCACTAGAAGGCTTCACTGTGATTTTCACTGCTACATACAATTATGCCCAAAAAATACCCCAAAAAACAACTTGGGCAATAGAATTCAATTATCCACACTTTTAAGTCAACTAGCACTAACTCAAAGAGTTTCCATGCTTGTTTAGGGACATGATATGGGGTAAGATGATTCCCAGTAGGTTGTTTTGATGTAGCTGCCCTGTTTGCAGGATAAGTTTGCTATTGACATTTGACCTCAATGCCATGGAATTGTTCAAGACACATTTAATTTACATGCTAGTGTAGAAGTCTGTTTCCAATGAGGAACCTACCATCCCAGCTCAGATCAGCCATATGGCTGTCTACAATTGTACCATACTAATAACTGTTAACTTTATACACTGGCTTAGCTGCACCTTTACCATTTTTCAGTGCAACCAAAGACCTGACCTCACCACTACTGTATGGTGATAATATTGCACTCTCTAACGTTTGTGAAGCTTTTCAAGTCCAACTTACAACACCTGGAGAAATGAGTAGTGGGCTGATGGCTTTCAGTCAGCATTGCATATAGATAGTCACTTGAAAAACTTAGCAATGTGATCATATTTGTTCAAAAGGGTAGATCTAGCACAGATATATGTACCTTTTATTCTTAAAGAGCTTGGCCCCTCTGGATGAAGTTCGTAAGAATTTGGTGACTTATCATTCCTCCATTATAGAGGTCAAGCATGATTACTTTTTGCATCTGTGCATTTATTTGCAGTGTAGGGCATCTGTAAATTATTTTATTATTTTTTTATACTTCTTTCCTGCTAAGAATGCAAAAATGACACACCTAAGTAAGCCATTAATGAGGCTACTTGTATAATAGCAATCCTGAGTTAGTTCTTTGGAGTCATATTTTGATATGTGTGCTGATGATCAAGTTCCATAGACATAAGCAAGGTCAGAATGAGCTTCTCTTTAAATATACAAGAAGATAAATGCTTGAGAGACAGGAGAAAGAAGAGGTAGGAAGGAAATCCACTAATAGGTAGTTTTTACCGGACATCAGTGAGGTTTATAATGCAGATTCACTGTTCTGTTACTTGAGGTTTGGAAGTGACTTCCTAGTATCAGTAAACTATATTTTAGTAGCAACTGTTAAAGGTGTATGTGTCTGGGAAGTGAATAATATTCTTTGTGAACACAATTTTCTTGCAATGCTCTATGTTGCAGTGTGACTGTTGTAGTGTACTTGAAGACCTAAATGTACTTCCTAGGTTACTTCTGTGGAAGAACTGAGTGGTGAAGGTCCTATAATTCAGTGTTCTGCTAGAAAGTATTATCTGAGAGTAGCTCATAGGTATTCTGCTTTCAGTTAATGCTAAATTAATAGCTACCTCTTTTTAGGAACAAAGAAAAATCCTGTAGTGCTTATGCTTATGAGCCTGTCAGCAACAGTGGTAGTGCCTCTGGGATAATATATTTAAGAAGGGGTTGCTGCTGATGGGGAGACCTGCATAGCAGCAGCTGCAGCCAAAAGAGTGAGGATATGAGAGTGAAAGAACTGCAGATTACCAGTATGGGTGAAGGAGGAGGGGGAGGTACTCCCCCTGCAGCCCATGGAGGTGGAGCAGATAGCCACTTGCAGCCCCTGGAGGATCCTATGCTAGAGCAGGGGGATGCCCAAAGGAGGCTGTGGCCCTGTGGGAAGCCTGTGCTGGAGCAGGCTCCTGGCAGGACCTGTGGTCCCATGGAGAAAGGAGCCCACACTGGAGCAGGTTTGCTGCAGGACTGGTGACCCCACAGGGGACCCACACTGGAGCAGCCTCTTCCTGAGAGACTGCACCCCATGGGAAGGACTCATGTTGGAGAAGTTCACGGAGAACTGTCTCCTGTAGGAGGGACCCCATGGTGGAGCAGAAGAGTGTGAGGAGTCCCCTCCTTGAGGAGGAAGGAGCAGCAGAGATGTGTGTGATGTACTGATGTAACCCCCATTCCCCATCCACCTGTACTGCTGCAGGGAAAGAGGTGGAGAATTCAGGAGTGAAGTTAAGGCTGGGAAGTAGGGGAGGGGTGAGGGGAAGGTGTTTTGAGGATTTGGCTTTATCTCCCATTATCCTACTCTGTTTGTATTGGTAGTAAGTTGATGTGATTTCCCCAGTCAAGTCTGACTTGCCTGTGATGGTAATTGCTGAGTGATCTCACCCTGTGCGTGTCTTGACCCATAAGCCTTTTGTTATATTTTCCCTCCTTTGTTCAGCTCAGGAGAGGAGTGATGGAGCACCTTTGGTGGGCACCTCACATGCAGCCAGGCTCAACCCATCGCATGCTGCCATGCTTCTAAAGGTCGCACTCAATAAACAAAGCATTGTGCCTACTGCCTGTTGAACTGCATTTAAATTAGTGGATAATTATGCAAAGAGTGAGATTCACACAACACAAAACATAGGGCTTGCTTATGCTGGAATAGTCAGAAAAAGCATCCTCTGTGACTGTGTGTGTTTGGTAGAAGAGCTTTCCTATCCCCTTGACTTCCTCTGTGATATCAGTGAAAATATTGGAAAGTTACTGAATCATAGTAATTGTAGCAGGGCTTTCATGCATTCCTTTATTTGCAGGATGCACCTTCACTTGCAGTAACTGCAGAAGGGTAAGGTAATTTTTGCTTATCGTTTTGGGCATGGAGTGCATTTGGAAATGCATTATTTAGAATGAAACCCCATGCCATGGAATTCACTGCAGACAGAGATGTCTGCACAAACAGACACATCTGATATAGCTATTGTAAAGGGATTAAATGTTTCTTAAATTAGACTAAAATGATCATAACAGCTTCCTTTGTCAAAGGCAGCTGTTCTGTCTGTATTCCAAAAAAAGAGTGGAAGGAAGAATTGCTGTCACCATAGAATATTAAGGCTCTGTTTTCAGAGTTACGGTGTCTTTAGTAGTATCGTAGCAACTTCTGAGGTGTCTGTGCTGTTAGATGATTAACTGCAAGCTACATTAAGGTACAAATGAACAGGAGAGCATAAAGCATGAGCCAGTCTGAATCTGCACCAGAACTGCAGGTGAATCTCAAAGTTATCAAGCTTCTGACTTACTCTGAGGGTGGGGACTTCAGCCACTGCTGGGTTACAGTAGCCAAAGCCCCCCTCAAATCAGTAAAAGACAACTGAATGGCTTTTGTCTT
The DNA here is from genome assembly GCF_012275295.1 of Melopsittacus undulatus. Taxonomy (NCBI): domain Eukaryota; kingdom Metazoa; phylum Chordata; class Aves; order Psittaciformes; family Psittaculidae; genus Melopsittacus; species Melopsittacus undulatus. Next base: position 136,192 of record NC_047532.1, read on the forward strand.
GCTCAAGATTTATGTTCCCAAGTACAGTGCATTGTAGTGATTCACTCTGAAGGACAGGAAGGCAGAGAGCAAAGTGGGAAGAACTACAGGAAAATAATTATTGTCACATGCAATCTATGTACATATGCACATAAACGATACCTTGATAGTCGTTCGTATCCTAATGTATGAAGTCCTCAGGCAGAGAGTGAGACAGTTTTCCTGCCCCAGAGCAGGCTTTCTTGGTGTGAAAAAAGAAATGTATCAGGCAAATAGTGACTTTCGGACAAGTGGTTTTACTGCAAGAGTGATTGGCTGCTTTGCTGCCATAATGACCAGTGGTAGCTGATCAGCTCTGCAGTGGATCCCCTACCTTCTCATCAGAGATTAAGGAAGGGATTGACTGATACCCTGATTTCTAATGGGGATGGGGAAAATGACTTAAATCTATTAGCTCCATGGGGCGTTTCTGCTTTTATAGACTGGCTTGAAGGCATGGAAGTATCACAGATAATGACACATTAGTATGGCACAGTGCACAAGCTAATGAGCCTTGCCTCTTGGGGACAATCATTAGGCTGAGGGCAGTGCTATTTTGACATGAGTACTTTGCTCCCAGTGTCATAGTTAACTCAAAGATGCTGGCTGGGTGGGAGGGGGCAAAGTCTCTGAAGTATCCTATATTATTACATGGTATGGACAGGCTAGCAGTACTTCTAGTCCTGATACTTAGATAATCTAAATTAGGTTAAATTAAATTTATACCAAATTAAATTAGGTTGCTTCTGAAATTGTTATATACTGGATCCAGTTTCTAGTCAAGTGCGTCATTCCATGGGCTTCACTGGGTATTAAATCAGCTTTCAAACATTTTCATGTGAGAGAAATAAGAACCAAGTGGTAGAGGGAAGGAGAAGGAAACGTAGAGCAGCCCCTGGCTTGGCACATTAGGAAATTTTAGACAGATATTGCAGTAAGGCCATGCTGTTTTATCTTCAAAGGCAAAACAAGTCAAGGCTCAGTTATGACAATCTATGCAGAGAGAGCTGCAGGGCTGGTTAGATGATGAGAGACTGATTTTCATGAAGAAAGATATACCAGCTGACAAGAGCTTTAAAGAGTAGTGCATAATGTGCTAGTTTTTTTCACCCATATCCCTGTAGCTATAGAGACACAGGAAGGATATCCTACAGAAAAGGGTGTTAGCTTTGGTTCTCAAGAGATCCCATTGGAATTCCTTGTTATGCCCCAAAGTTTTTGTGAAAACTTGAGCAAATCACGTAGTCCTGAATCCACAAAGGTTATTTACATTTCTTAGTGCTGGTGTCAGTCCGTTGCTCTCACTGATGTCCCAGTTACAATGTTTTTGCATCAGTGGGTGCTGGGCACTTTCTGAAGAGTGCAGTAGATAAGCACCCTTATGGATCAGGCCCTCAGCTGTCTTTTGTTTTGATGCCCCTCAGTAAGAGAGGAACAGAGGTGCTGCAGATTGCAGCTGTTATTTAGTCTATTTTAAGCACAGGGGTTTTGGAGAACGGTTGCAGTACTCTGGGTTGGTTTTTTTCTCTGAAGGAGTGGTCGGTCCAAGGGCTTTTTGAGTTGCTGTGGGTTGAGCTACAAAACCTCAGATTCTCCCAGGTGTCTAAGGTGTTGGTGTCTAACTGATCTTAGAGGAGCTTTTTGGATACCTGCCACCATGATTTCAGGAGGTGCTCAGGGCCAAGCTGCCCTGTGTTGAAACCAATGTTATATATATGCCTGGAAGCATGTGTTATGTGAGCTGAGGGAGTAAAAGCTTGTTTTTTTAGGTGGTGGTTGTGGGGATGGTGTCAATATACACTAAAATGCTCAGTATCTTTGCTGATCAGTAGTGGAATCTGAAACTAGAAAGTGTTGGTTTAATTGACCTTCACTGTCCTTGTTGTATTTGACCTAAGCTCGAACAGATGCCAGTACATCAGAAATAACCCAAAGAATTTAATTAAGGAAAAATGTTAAGTAAAGGGGCATGAGCAGAAAAAAAGTAAAAGAAATGCAAGTTCACACGTTAACTTCTAAAGAGGTAGGGAATGGGTTAATGTAAGATAAGTGTCAGGATAACTTTGAAGTGTTTTTTTCTGCTAATAGCACTGAGCCCAAAGCAGCATCAATGTGTTAATATGTCTTGATCAAGTTGATTATATAACAGCTTGAAGACATTTTCCTTATCTGCTGGCCTCATCATCATTCATTTGCAGTATGTTTCAACAGACTACACTATACATCAGCAGTTATGTTCTATATCCAATAAAATTACCACATTAAATGTTTGCATTTATATATGTATATATATCCATTTGATGAGGACAGGAAACTTTCTATCATTCTCTCACTTTGCAAGTGCTTTCATTGTGAAGAGAGTTTCACATAGGAATTGTTTCAGGTATCTTGATTGTGTTCTTAGACTTTTGTAGTTTTGACTTAAGCAGATATGGTTAACTCAGCAACAAGCAAATGCTTGACAAGAACACAGAGATATTACTCAGTAATAGTTACCTGCCTTATCTGGCTTTAGTGGAACTTCCTTAGAGTGTAAGGGTTCATTTATCTGAATAATGGTCTCAAAGTGTGGCTCTGAGATATTCCTGACCCATGGTTCACAGGCAACATATACTGTCTGTAGGAACTTCCCCATTACCCCAGGGAATAAAAATGTTAAAACTGATGCTACAGGCAGAGAAAAACACAATAGTGTCTGCAAAATACTTCTGTGTTATGGCTGTGTTAGGTTTCACTGTTATGGGACAGAAATGGGAACAGTATCTATGTGGAAGTGGGCTAACAAAAGAAATACATTTTAGCTTGTACTGTGCAAGTGGGTCCCCAGCTCTTTGGGGTTCTCTGCTACACAGACGATCATGCTGGCACAGACAGGCATTCAGGAGGCCATACTTAAATGCTATACATTAAGGGACCGTACTGTGAATGCTATGTTTTATAGAAAACAGATGAATCACTGCTTTCAGCAGCATAGTCCAACTCAGATTACTATTTGGAGCTTTAAGTGGTGCTCTGTCATTTTGGATAACTTCTCAGTTTGCATCAATAATGAAATCATAGAAGGGAAGAGGAAAATGAAGCATCTTTTAAAGGTTAGGAAATAAACAGAAAGTACTGGTTTGGGTAGGAAACTTTTAATGTTAGCAGTCATATCAGAACACATGCAGTGCCAGTTCCTTGTAATTACCGAAAAATGGAAACTGTAGGCATGGGGAAAAACATGAAGTTGGAAGTACACACGATGAGAGACATAATGTCTAAATTAGTATTATTTTTGTAGTTTCCCCTTTAGTGTGTCTCTCATAGAGGAGAGCATGTTTTTCACTACTTGGTAAAGTTTCTCTAATTGTTTTGTTTGCTTTGCTCAGATTCTGGAGAAGTTTGGTAATCCTAATATTACTGCACGGCCCACAGACTGTAGCCCTAGAATGAAATCAGCTTTATTATGAGATGTTATCTTCACACCAAGGGACGTTTCAGGGAAGTAAATAGCAGTTTGTGGAATAAAGCAATTGAAAATATGCAAGTGCAGTCAGCAAACAGATGGTGTTTAGAATGAGCTGGATTCCTTTTTCATAGCTCTAGCTCAAAATATTTGATTCAAAAGTTCACTTTGCAGTTTTTTCTCCCCTAATCCCTTTGTAAGGTATAGCGGTCTTGAAGGTTATCTCTCACCTCAGCTTCAACATAAGCTTTCATTTCTTAGTATGATCTTACTTGCAATTAGACCATATACAGTACCAGATATGCTGGTCTATTAAAAAAAGAAAGGGAAAAAGAAAAAACCCAGGAAAAACAGACCCGACCCGGTTCTGCACACAGCACTGTTTGCATTCAGGAAATTATACTTTTATTGTGCCAATAAGGCAATGGGGTGTTTCTGCAACTAGATTAAAAAGGCTAACAATATTCCTGGTTATAATGAACCCCACTTGCACACGGAAGGCTGTTTTTATCAGAAGCATAGAAAGATTTCAAACACCATGATAGATTTAAAAGGGTTATTCCCAGTGGAAGACAAATCCAGTAAAAACTAGCCAGATCCATCAACTGATAGTTGTAAATATTCATTTGCTTTCCTTTGCCCTATTGGATTAAAGGAACAGAAGGTTCTCTGTGGTCAGTAACTAGCATATGCTTGAATTCTGGACAGATTGGAAACTGAAGAGGAGATTTGTGTTATGTATTGGCTTGGAACAGTACCTTGCTTTCTAACTTTTAGAGATGATCACTAAGGAACCAAAACTGCAAAATTAGAAAATGTACGGAAAGGCCAAAATAATGAAAGGGATGAATAGAAGCTCATTCTGCAGTGTCTGTATCCATGTGTGCTTATGTGCTACATGCTAGGTTTTATTCCTGAATCACAGGGACACTGAAGGGAACACCAGTTGTATGAGGGAGGGAGAACACTTCAGATACTTGTCTCTGTGATGAAATGCTAAGAAACCCAAGGAAAATGCTGGCCACTTGCTAAGTCTGGGGTTGTTAGGTGGCCCTTGTGTGGCTTGCAATCAGGTACAATAGCAATCACTGAGCACCATACCTCTTGTTAGCTAGTACCATGTATGTGCATTCAGCAGACAAGGTTTTTGCACATTAACTATGGATAAAACTTGCCTGAACACACTTTTCTTTCCGGCTCTTCCTCATCCATCCCACTGTTTTCTTCAGTTTTCACTGTAAGCTGTGCTGTACCATTTTGAACAGGTAATGGTAGTGCCCACATCCTGTGCGCACAAGCACACCCACTGATAATATAATTGGGAAAATGAGAGGAAGGGGATGGTGAGAAGCAAAGAAAGAAAGAGGAAGTGGGATGGGGGAGAGAGGAAAAAAAGCAGGCAGATGGAGAAGGGAGAAAATATGAACGAGATGCCACGATATATACAAATCTTGGGGTTTTCTGGAGGGACCTAAGGTGCCAGTACCGCAAATGATGAAATATCACTCTGGCAGAGAATGTATTTGCCAACATTATTATTTTTGCACTGACTTTCTGGTTGAGAGGGAAAGACAATCTATCTGCAATTGGTATCCATCACTAGAGGTGGTTTTAAGGGTGTTTACTTGTTTCTTCCATGCTCTCACTCTTCCGTGCAAGTTTGGTTTTTGTTTGGCTGTTTAGTTTTTTACTTTTCAGGATAAGATACATCTTCCTCTCCCTTTAATTCATCTGCCTTGTGGTTTTTTATAGCTAGGTGTCCCAGGTTTGACTGCCATAACCAAATTACAGTAAGGCATCCAATTTGGAGTATCTGCATGGTAGACACATAGCTTCACCACAGAATTGGGTTCATAGGAATGAAGAGAAACATAAGTAAACTGTCTTCATGTACCCTAAGCTATGACAACAGTACACCAGAATGAAAAAAGCTGTTGCTAAAATACATATCTTCTGGTTTTCTAGTGTACTTTGAAATGCAAGTTCTGTTTTTAAAGGAAGTGCTAGTAGTTATTTTTCTAGAATGAAAGAATTCCAGAGAAAGATTGTTACTAACTGGTGATTGGCACAACTTTGTTGTCTTTTATGGATAGTGGTTGCTACAGAAGCAGACCAGAAGCCCTTGGCTAGGGAGCTGTAAACAAATGCATCAATTTGTCTACAGATTCCAATGTAATGCAGTATGCTATGTCTGTCAAAACTGGATCAATTAGGTTCAGTATTTTTTTTCTACTGATGGGTGCGTAGGACGCAAATATACATATGCTGCTTAAGGATACATTATTTACAACTAGAATTAGAAGTATGCAGTCAGAGCCACAGAAATAGGGTACTTATCAGAAGCTGTGCTTGTAACTCACATGATCTGGGAGAAGCAAATGTGGAAATACATCTTCATAAAAAATTCACACAGTCACAAATTGTGCCATCTTTTTCTGTACTCTACGTTCTGGTTACTCCTGGAGAGAGAAGGTCTTCTTATTGAAAGTAATTGTTGTTGGTTTTTCTGAAGACATAAAGTATGCATCTTCTCCCCTCTGCTGCTGCCTTTTAGAAGTAGTCAAAGAACTGAAATTAATTAAGTTCTGACCTCATGTCAGCACTGTATATCATAATTAATAGAAAACAATGTCCTTAAGGTCTAAGATCTGCACAATTAAAACCAGGAATCTGTGAAAAAAACCTCAAGATTAAAAAGAGAATGTTGGGAGAAGAGAGTCTTTAAAAGCTGAATTCCCCTGCATGGGGAGATGCAGTCACTGAAAAGTTCACCCAACATATTCAGATGTATTTACATAAATCCCTTTGTTGTTCTGTGCAATTACCTTTCTGTTTGTCTCCATGGAGTTCCCCGTCTCTAAACCTTGTGTGCTTCCCTCATTCATTTCACACTTACATGTTACAGCCCAGACCCTCTCAAAAACAAAGATCCATTTGGATAACAGAGGTGCGTCCTGGATCCAGCCCTGGTGTATGCAAAACAGCCTTCCTCTATCTTATAGCAGCTGTTACTGGCTGTTAAGAAAAAACACATGCCAATCAGGACACAGTTTTCTCTGCCTCACCTTGCTAAAACCCTCGATATGTCAACATCTTCTACCATGAAAGAGTTTTTCACTGCATTTTACTGATTTTAGGTAGGCATTAGACTGGTAAGGCTGGAAAAATGGGTTCTGCACTTTGCTGCTGATGAACTTACCCCATGGTTGTTCATTCTTATTACTCTAGCCTTCAAGAAATTAAGCTTTTGTGTCTTCTATTTTGCAAGTAGTCTGCTTATTTCCAAACATGTGTCTTTTGCCTTTAATGCCATCCTGCTTATCTTCTCATCTTTAATAGTTTAATACAATTTTTGGTTTGCATAGCTTGAAAAATAACCATGTAGTCTAGTTTCAAAAAAATCAATATAACTTTTTTCTCCTTTGGAAAAGGTGCATTTCTCCTTTTTCCATTTCCACTTTGCCCTTGAAAATAAGTGGAAGAAAAATGATATACAGGAGAAAAAAAAAAAAAAGGATTGACTATTTTGTTCTTCAGTTTTATCACAAAGGGGAAAAAAGCAAAATTAATTAAAGCAAGCCTTGATTTTCTGTTAAGAACATTTAATTGAAAAAAACCCTGATTTAAAGTGTTTTGATGTCTTTGTTGTTTTTTATTATTCCTCTGGGCTCAACTTTAATAGTTCTTCACACAGTATCTCTTTCTACTGATTTCAGTCAAAACACCAGTCCTTCTCCCCAGATGGTGCTGAAGGCATCAACTTTATTTTTATTGTCTCTTTCTATTGTCTTTACTGTGATTTTGACTTCTCTTTTGGCTAACAGCACCTTTTTCCCATGGTTCCTTTATGCAAATAAATGGTTTCCTTGCTGTTGAGTCTTTTCCCTCCATGCTGTCATTGAGTTTGAGTTCCTCAGTCCTACTGGCATATTTTTCAATGGATATTTGGTAACTTAGGAATGCATTTCCTCAAGATAGTTAATTTCAAAAGGTGTTTGGTAGGAGGTGATGTGAACTCATAATTTAAAGGAGCCACAACCCAAGTGCACCTTTCAGTCACCTGTATTTTAACAACTCTGCTAGCTTGGTTTTCACTGATATTGGGAATGGTCTCATCTGCTTGTGTGCTATCCCTGTCTTGAAATCGGATAGCTTTTTGCATAGTCCTGATGCAAAGGGCTTTTAGATGTTGAGTGTTTGGATCATCCCTCCAGTGTTTTTTTTCTTCCACTGAGGCGAATTTCTTTAGCTTCCTGCCCATGACAATCTCTCAAGCTCTTTCCAAGGCACATGGAGTGTTACCATCTTGTCTCCTGACACAAAATCTAGAGATAATATCTGGCTTCTGATTTCCTTTCTCAAAAATTGTGTGTAGTCTCCAGCATAGGTTTATATTTTATTATTCTAATTCTATCCACCTGAAGTCTTATCCTTGTCCTTAAGAAGTACAACAGCTCAAACATTAGACTGATGTTCTGAATGTGTTATTCAGAGGGCTTCATCCAGGCCTTCTTGCTTCAAGAAATTTAAGATAATCCTCTTTCCCTTCAGTGTCCTATACAGCTTCTGTTGTCTGTATATGTACTCTTATATTTTCTTCCTTTTACATTCTCTGTCATGAAGCCTTTCTTAAATTTCTCTCCTCTGTCTTCTGAATTCTTTTTACATGTAGTTGTGCCCAATTCTGTATTCAAACCTACATTTCCATTTTGCAAAGCTTATTAGTGTTAATCCATTTCTGTAAGAATATATCCAATTGTTATGGGACTAATTTTGCCTTCTTCAGTAACATTAAGTAATGCAATAAGTAGTTCCTACTGGAATCTGTAGAACTTCTCTCTAGCGTAAGTGGCTGGATCTGGCAGTTGTGTGACATCCTATGTTTGTCTTAACAAATACTGGTTACTACCAATGGGATGTAGCATTAATAGCAAAGAGAACATGGAAAAAAATATTCCATAAAAATGTTAAAACGAGGACATATAAAAACTGTCAGCTGTTTCACCTGGAACACATACTGTCATTCTGGAAAGGTAATCACTAGAACGAAGGCAGAGGATCAAGTTATTGAACTGTGAGTTCACTTTAACTTGCCTGATCATGTTTTTATGCAGCAACACGAAACTGAGAAGTTTTGTACAGCATTACAGGGGCAGAAGCCTAGAGGTACAACAGCATGGCAGATGTCAACAGCCATCCCTCAGCTGGCTGGGGCTTCACTTGATGTTCAGCATGCTGCCAGTTGTAGCTGACACTGCTGCTTTCTGGAAGGGAAAAGAAAAGCTGCTGCATTTGTTATCTCTGTTGTTCAAGCCACTAAAATAGGACTAGCTACAGCTTTTGTTATTATTGTGTTTTAACAGAGAGCTTGGAAACAGTCTGTTTACAAAGTATGTAGAAGCTACTAAAGCAGCATTTCTCTGGTAACTTCCATTAAATTTGTCTTAGTATTTCCTCTGCTGGCTTTTTTTTCCCTTTCCTCTCTCCAGCGGATTATTGAACAAGAGAATGATTTCCAGAACAGCAGGGAGAGGCTTCTGGCTCATCCTTGCCTCTTTCCACACATCTGAAGCAAAGTTGAAAAATGTCAAGAGATTTCCACTCTTGAGTTAGTCTCCCATAAAGAATATGTGAAATCTGTATTTAAGATCATACAAATACAAAGCAGTTAAAGATGCTCATCATAGGGAAGGAGGTGTGCTTTGTATCTATCGTTTCAGATCAGAAGGAACTATTTTATCATCTATGCTGGCATAGTATCCCTTAGCACCTATTAACTTTCAGCTAGTTGCCCGTGTACTGAGCTCAGGTTTAGGGCTGACTAAATTACAAGAACACAAGGAAATATCTAGTCTGAAATATCTGGTCTGAATGTCTGGAAATCTGGTCTGAAAACAGCCATTGTTCTCCTTTGGAGTGTGCTTTGGTGGTTGACCAGACTTAAATTAATAAAAAACGAAAAGGTGTGTGATTTTTTTCCTCAATTTATCTGTTTTCTCTGTCTGAATATTGTAACTGCGCCTTTCCTCACTTTAATAGCAAAGATGCCATTCTAGTATTATACATTTTCTTCCCATGGAGATATTTATATGCTGGCATCAAGTCAGCTGTCAGTCTTTCTTTCTGATAAAGTAAACTGACTGAACTTCACAGGTCTGCTACTGTAAAATATTTTCTCCAGTCCTGAAGTAGTTTGTCTGGGATTTCCCTTCCCCCACTCCAGTGTTTGTAATGTATTTAAATGTGTCTAGTAAAAATGTATGCAGTTTTCTGTCAGCATCATGAATGTAACAGAGGTTAATCATTTCCCTATATGCAGTCTGCATACTCTAGCATCTAGTGCATAAGGACTAGCATTTCTTACCCCAGTGTGGCATTCGCCACGGCTTATCTAATATAAAACACAAAATCTTCTTCGAGTCACTGCATTGTAGGATACAGCTCCCAAGATACAGTGCTGATAGGGTCTGTATCTCTTCTCCCCAGATGTGCCTTCATTGATTTTACTGTAGTAAATGTATTTTGTTTGAATGGACCCAGGACACCAAGTAACTTGGTTTGTTCTGCCTGATTCATCTGTCATACTCATTACTTCTTCTTTGGCATATCCTCAAGTTTTATCAGGTCATTGGTTCATTACTCATTTACACAGGTTTAGTTTGGGAATAACTCCACAAATGTCAGTGCAGATACTCTAGGGCTGACTCATTGGCTCTGTATATGAATAAGTTCTTGGCCCCTGGGATATAGTTGTTTGCTCCAATAATAAATCAGAATACTAGAATAGGATAGACTAGAATAGAATAGCCGCCTTAATGCTAACTATAATAGCTCTGACAGAGCTTCCCCAGCTCTGAGCGTGTGACCTAGTGTGTCTGGGGGGGAAAGTGAATCTTCTTCCTGAAAGACCTTTTTTTTTGCTCTGAAATAAAAAGGAGGAATCAGAAGCTGGCATCAGTTTTGTGATGGAAGATGAATTAGACTACATCCCACAGAATTTAGAGAAGGAAATACAAATGTCTTCTCTGTTACATTGCCTTCCAGTTTTCCTTATCCAGCTCTACTTGGCTACCTATGAAACCCAGGACATAACCTGTAGCAAGAGAGAGCTACATCATCTCCTGGAATTTGTGACTTTTTATTTAGTTTCTATTCAGTCTAAAAAAATCACAAACACTGTATGAACACTCATCCTTCAAACTATAGTACCTCCTACCTATTACATGGGTGTAGTCATCCACTGCCAAAAGTACAAAAGAAGATGGGAAACGCTTTCCAGAGCAGTTAGTGCAAATGATATTAATAACTGAACTGAATAGAAAACTTGCAAGCACATCAGTAAGCTTTGTACCTGAATTAACTTATCCAGACATCAGAAGTCATAGGCATCATAAAGCAATAGGGAATCAGGTATTTTGTTTTTCTAGTTACTATGGCTGCATCCATACAATAAAATGAAGCATTCCTATGAATGTCCCCAGGACTGTAGCTGTAGCTGATACAGAGTATTCTCTAGATTGTACAAAGAATGAGAAAACTGGACTGTGGGAAAGAAACACATTGTGGAAATAAACAGTCATCTTGCCTACACAGGCTGTGGTTTTGTCAGATGGCTCCCAATTTTCAGGCAGGCAGCTTGGTTCTGCTTTGAGCTCTTACCTTCTGGACAGATGCTATTCTCCTAAGATTTTGTTGGTGAGGAAAGGGGGGAGAATAATTCTCCTTGGAGAACTGCTAATAGCCAAAATTACACTGCCAATGTGGAAGGCAGAAAACTAAACTGAAATAGTTCTTCAATAAGGTCAGCTGAATAATCCCACTGACTCTCTAGAGGGCTTGGTAAATAGGATATTCTCTCTTGGAAGTAGTCTGGCCAATGTTCCTATTTATATGGTGTAAAATACTCTTTTTTATTTTTTTCTATCCTCATCTGAAAATATAGGACTGTATTTTACCTGCTTCTACCTGCCTTTGTTATGCTGCTTTAATATGTTGCTTTTACTGGATTTCCAGTCTGTCATGTTATATTTTAGTCAGTCCATTTCTACCTAATGGCATTAAAGCTGTCCTAAAAGCCCAGAACCTGGCAGTTTTCTGCACCTTCTGCATTAGGTTTGAGTGTTTAAGCTTTCCATCTCAGTGCTCCAAGCTCTTTATAACTTCCACAAATACTTTTCCCCCAAATTTCTGCCACCTGTAAGAAAACTTACTCAGAAAACAATCTCAGCTAGATATCAAACCTCTGTGAAACAAAGATTGCAATGTCTGCACCCTACAAGTCTTTTTTATTTAGAAAACATAAGATTCAGAAAAAAAAGTCCTGAAAACTAACCATTTTTTGCTGTCCTCCCAAACTCCTTTTCCCCATCTCAAAGGGGAGAAAGAAGAAAAGGAAGGATGACCAGTTAGGATATAAGAACTACTCCTTTTTTCACCCTTCTTCTCCAAGCTTTCATTCCAAATGGTTTTTGCAGTTGCTGCAGCCTTGCTAGCCACAGACAACACAGGTTGTGGTGTGCTTATTCCATTTGCTTTCTGTCTCAGCTGCTGCACGTCTGTCTCCTAAAGTAAAAATTTGTGCTAGCAGTCTCCCTTTATTCCTTATCTTATATACACTCCACACAGCATTGCCAGTGCTTATAATAAACTAAATGAGATACTGTTTGTTGTGATCACCAGTAACATGAGAATGGAGTATATCTGCAGAGGTGATACCTCTCTTCTTTTGCCTTGGTTTTCAGTTGCACAGAATCATCCAATTGCATTGGTACATGTCATGGGGATGGTTTTTCTCTTGATCATATGCAAAAGCCTCAGTATTATGCCACTACCCTATAGGTACAGGATTGTATTGTGTGTGCTGATTTAAGTAAGTGACATAAAAATGCCTTATGGTACTCAAAGTCCTATTGAGGGCATGAATAGATAAATACCTGTTGGATAATCTATTGAGTCTGGATAAAGAAAGGAGGATGAATACTGATAATCAGTGGTTTAAACAGCCCAAGGCACATCACTTTGAAAGGAATCATTGTAAAAGCAGATTTCCATTATTATAATTTTTTACCTTTTAGTCACAGTGTTACCTTCCAAAAAAACTAGTTTGTTGCCTTTAATGGCTGAAAAGTTAATGTGACTGAAGTCACTGGAGTAAAGGGTTACACTGGGGTCTCTCCTAAGTATGTATTTAGCTAATAGCCAGCAATGTCCTGAAAATGGCTTGAGCTTTGTGTAAAGAGTATCAGGCTTTGTCACACAGTGGTTTCTCATTCTGAAAGAAGTATTAATGTCACCGGACAGAAGGCCCCACAACACGAGTTTTAGTTAGAGCCTCAGCAAAGCTCAGAGAACACAGAGCTGCTTTTTTATTCCCTCTGATTCTGAGAGTGCTCTCTTAAACCATTGACCTGTTTGTTCCTTACCACATATCGAAGGGATCATCTGAATTCCACTGGTGTAGGAGCTGCACAAAAGGAGGATTATAAATACATTAATATATCACAGAAGCTGTTAAAAGAATAGGATAAATGTATGTGTAAGTGTCCAGGATATATAGAGATGTCCAAGGTTTCATTGTGATACTCATTGAAAACCGTGGCCATCCTTGAATGCTTATTCCTTAAACAGTAATGTGATATAGTTACGGTGTAAAGGCTGCTTCAGGTATACTGGGTAATCTAGATCACAGGGGAGTCAAATATGAGCCAATTTTACCCCAGACAAGCACCTGAAGTGTGGCCCAGCATGTGGCACACACTGATTCTGAATACACAAAGCATAAATTTCCAAGGTGAATGTCTAAGAATGCCACTTCTAAATATGCATCTAAATCACAACCCTAGAAGAACTCTTTAAAGAAATTAAACCCTCTTAAAGCAAATAACATCCCATAACAAATTATTTTTTTAAGAAATTAAAATGAATTAATTTCAAAAGGCAATTACATGCAAATACATTAGAAGGAGAATAATTTGCACTAATGACTGGGATACCCATTGCAAATTACTGAGTTTCACAAATTACTGAGTCAATAAGCAAAACAAATTCAGGCCAAGAGTAATGCATCACAAAATGTCCAGCATTTTGTTTTTCCAAATGCAATTTAGTTTTAATTATGATATAGTAAAGCAATGAAAGGCCACCCAGGGGAAAAATACTTCTAAATGCTTGAGAGACCTGTGGCCCAAATGATGTAATCTCAATGTAGAATCCCAGCCAATAAACATCTCTTTGAGCTATTTAATTGGTTTGGGGTATTTCCTATAATAATATAGGGAGTAATAGAAATGCTAAATTACTGATATTAATCATAAGGTATAAACCAGATGAGTCTAAAAGAGCAAGGTCTATGGATGCTACAGAAGCAGAAGTCAGATTTTAAAATGAAGTATCACTGTCTATGCGTTTGCAGGTTCCCCCTCACCATGATAGCTGAGTATTGCACAATCCTTGATGGATTCTCTCCTCTCATCATTTTGAAGCAAGAAAATTTTTCATATTGCAGCTGGGGAATAACTATGTGGAATAGATTAAGGAGGTCACATACAGAGTCTGCTGATGAAGTGGGAATTGACCTGAATCCCCTGAGTCCAGTGAGCTACCTGTTAAAACAGGTGTTCATCTGGTAAAGAATCTTAAGGCAAAAGAATAATTCTTTTGTTTGTGCTCAGATCAAAGCCTACTTCAGTTCTGCAACTTGTTTATCTGGGAGAGGTCTCTACAGCTGAAGCTGGAATCCAAAAATCCCCAGGAAAGATTCATACACCTGAATGGTGGCAATCCCCACAGTGAACCTGCAGGTCTGTGTATAGCACAGAGCAGTTATCAAGTAGCCGGATGAAGCTGGCCTTCAGCTCTCTGGTGGTGTGCCCAGCAGATCCCACTTTGAAGGGAGCAGGAAAAGGGCTGAATGATGAAATCATAAAACACAGAGGTGTAAAGTAAAAGATTAAATGGTATCAGCTGATGCATTGAAGTTCAACCCCATTGTATTCTTCCACTTGTGCGCACACGCTCTGCTGTTATAAATCTTTCAGCTTCTGTAAATGAACCAAAGCTGTTCATTCCTGAACTTCTACTTTTCCATCATGCTCTTTCTCAAAGTTAGTGATGCTGTCATTTCTCTGCAGTTTGACTGGGAATCAGTCTGTGTCAGAAGAATCCCAGAAAACACACGTTTCCCATGGGCAGAACTTTGCAAGGTACAACAAAGCTGTTATAATGCCTTCCTGTAACAGTGTCTCTTCACTCAGTGGAAAAGGATTTCCTGTACTTGATATTAAAAAAGTTTAAAAAAAGAGAGAAAAAAACCCTTAGAAAGTAAATGAAACTTTTGGTTCTAGGCTGGGTTTTATTCATTTGTTAGTTTATTTTGCTTTGTTAGTTTTTAGACTAAGGGAAATTAAAGATGCAGGGAAAAGGACCCCCAGTAGAATGATGGGACAACTTAGTGAATGCCAACAGGGGCCAAAGAACTCGCTGATAATGGAAGCTCCCACAATGATACTGCTTGGGAGGAGAAGCAGGATGGGCATGTGTCATACATAAAAATAATTTCCTGTAGGTTGAGCTTGGAAACAGTTACTTGGGACCATTTGAATGACTGTATTATAATTGTGTGAAGCAGCCTTCATTGTGATTATGTTGAAGCTCCAAGGCCATGAGTAGAGAAGTCAGGTACTCTTAGCTGCAGTGCTACACCAGTGTGGGCTGCAATGCGAACTGGTGCTACTGTTACTCCTGTATGCTTGGAAGATGACTGGCTGTACCTAAACCCTCAGTGTTTCTGACTTTGGGTATTTGCTACATAAACTTACTTTTTTTGGCCTATGACATGGTTCCTTGTCGTGGTTCCCATCAAACAATTTCTATTGTTAATAATAATTTGGGTGTGTCTGGCACTTTCAAACCTTTCCTGAGTTTTACTTAAGATGTTCCTGAAAGGTTGAAGACTTACAGGTGATTGTGAGGATCAGCATGCAAATTTCTTTCCTGCTTATATGATCAACAGACTATCATATTGAATATAGTTCACTCTGTAGATGTCTGTTAAAATCAGGTTGATTTCGATTGATATCGATTATGCTTGCCCTTGCATCTGGGTTTTTTCATGTTTCTGCAGGTGGTCTGATAGCTCTCAAACAGCAGTTCCTGTATTTTGGAGTGTTATTCTTAATGTATATGCGTGTGCATTTCATGTAAGCTCTGAATTGCAGCACTTGCATTACTAAACCAGTATGTGCCAGGTCTTCCTCCAAGACTTCACCTGTCTTACATTTTTACTTGTGCTTTTTTAATGCTACTCAACAGTTGTGAACACAAGGTAGTAAAGAGCAATATATGAATACTGTGATAATTACAAGGCTCTATCTATGTGTCAAATAACAAAGCAGGGCTGAAAACAGCAGATACTGACAGTCTTGTTTTATCTGCAGCCCAGGAGATGCCAACAGAGTGGCTCAGTGATGCACTGTCAGGATTCTTTTAGGATTCTCCCATCCTTTACTATCTTGTCTCTCCCTAGGTTATTATGGTCCCACTTACATGTCATTATCTTACACTATTAGGGCTCAATACATAGTAAACCACATTTATTTAAAGAGGCTGTTAGAATATTCACCTCTGTCATTGTGTGGTCTTTTTATGTCCTTTCTAACTCAAGTGAAAGCATTTAGGAGTTTGGTCTTTTTTTCTCCATTGCCTGTGCTGCCTTATTTCTCTTTCCCTTTGTTAAGATCTCTCCAGCTCAGCTGACTGTGACAGTTCAGTTAACTCTGACATTTTGGGGACATAGTTTGCATGAAAGAAACTACAAAAGTTAAGCTTTATCTTCAGAGGCTGAATTCTGGAAAACTCTCCTGAAACAGCAATAATGCAATAAAGATAGTAATTCCTGCAATCATTAATTGTTATATAAAATCTCTTACGTCTGAAGAATGTTATTTAGGCTGCAAAATCAAGCACCAGTGATGTCTGACCTAGAGGTTACTCATTCAGCTTTTTCCTTTTGAGTATCTGTCCTGTGTGTAAGCTGGTTTCTATAGGAGATATTGTTTATTCCTGTAATTAAGTTGTCACAATTCCTACAGAGCCATAAATGATGTTTTACTGGCACTTGAAAAACTGTATTTTCTTATATTTTAGGGGGCCTTTGTGGACTTACTCTAATTTAAAACTACACCCTGTCTGCATATAGTATGTTTTATAGAGAATAGATATGCAAGGTTTTCAAATAATGAAGTTTGATCAGATTCTGGAACCTAGGTGACCCTGTTGCCACCTCAAGCCCCCTCTTCTCCATCACACTAAGTTAATTTGTATTATCTGTGCTTCTCCATATACTGCCTCTGCCCTGTTGCATGGAGTGGCATGAGCTGGTGTAGCGAGGAGTAAAACTCTATAATGAATGGTGGATCAGCAGGATTTTAGTAAATTTTAAGGCTGTATTTGTAACAACCACTTTATTTCTTGCTGATCACATCACTGGTGTTGTTATGGTCACACCTTCCTTCCTTTTAATAGCAAGTTCTGTGCATTCAGAAGCTGCAGTTGGCTACTTCAGTGGGTTTTGTCCTGCTAACAGTAGCAAAAGAGACTTTCAGACTTGTTTTGCAGATATTTTTTGCTTTGCCTATACAGACAACTGATCCAAAGATGCTTTGACTTAATGCTTCCTTGCTTGTGTTTCAGTTCTCTGAATGCTAAAATGGCTACTCATGAACTTATTTCAATGGATTTGCTCATGCAAAAAGCTAGTAATTTGCAGATGGGTTTTCAGGGTGGGGTCTTGTTTATATTCTGCTAAGCAGCAGCTGAAGCCTTTCAGTCATGAGGCCATTAAAATAATTTTAACCACCTGGCAACTCTGTGTATGGTGAGGAAAAACCAACCTAGCTGCAGAAGGAGAAACACCACCTTTGGAAATGGGGAAACAAAAGGAATGGCAGGCAACCTTCTTTCATCTTAAGACCAAGGTATGATAGTTCAGACTCTGCCCAAAGCTGTATGGTAAATGTAACAATGTCTCTCTTTGTTAAGATGGTTGTCTAGATAAAGTAGTGGTAATGGTTATGCTCAGATCAAAAGGTGATAGTTGATTCTAGGACTGGTATGGTTTTTTGTGGTTTTGTTTTGGTTTTTGTCTCATTTTGGGTTTTTCTTTGAAATTCTAGTAGATAACTGTAGTGGTTGTAGTGATTTTCCACTATAGGTTTTTATTTTGGTCACTGTTAGGTACCCAAAAAGTATGCATAAGAACAGGCTGTAAATCTCACTTCATATGTTTGATTAATCTGTTGCAGCCTTCTTTCTCTATCATATCCTTAGAGGAGAAACCCAAAATACAGCTTTTTTGTACTTCTGAATACAAAGGGTGACCAGAGGGTGAAAGCTCAGTTACCAATATGGACACATTGCGTTTCAACATTGCTCTCCCTCTTTTTCCCCCCCTTACCCTGTCATCAGTTGTGAGCTGCTGTCAGTTGCCATAGTTAATACTTTGCTCCAGGCTTTTTTTCCTTCTACTGAGATCTTCAAGACGCTCTCCTTTTCCAGCCTGACCTGGGCTCTGCCTCCATCTCTGGCCTGATCTTTGCATTACATCACCTTGGAATAACCCACCTTGTGCTGGGAACACCTCCCTGCAGCACAAGTGCTGTAGCTTTCTCATTCCTTCTTTACTTTTGTTTGCTTTCTTGCTCTTCACACATTCACTTTGTGATTTCTTCCCTGCTTATTCTCCTCAGTGATCATTTGTTTGCTCTTGGTAGAAGGACTTGTCTTTGTGAGCGAGTGCAAGGGGGGTGGCTTAAAGCTTTCTGATGCTGCATGAATTATGAAAAGGAGCTGCACTGATGTACCCAAATGGCAACACAAAAAAAAAAAGGTTGATGTAAACCATTGCTCCTACAAACACACCTGATTTTTCAGGCTATGCTGATGTTGCCTTCAAGTGCTGTGATTTGGATCGATTCCTAAATAAGAACAGCCAACGTAATAACACATTATCCAGAACTATAGCTCTGCAAACTAAATGTTTGCTAAAAACAGGACTGAAAGGGGAGCAGTAGTTCACATAATGCTTTGGAATATTCTTAAGCAGTATCTATAGCTGGTGAATTTGAGCTATATTTGGGTTTCATTGCTGTCTTTTCAAGCAGTGTCACTAGATTTGCAGACAGCTCTCTGTTTTTTTTCAGGATACTGATGTTCCTCCTTTTGTTTCACAACTGTCTTCACTGAAAAAAGTGTGGCATGTAATGAAATCTTGAGTAACTTAACCAGATGGAAATGAGGCAAGGAGCAGCCATTGAGTGTGAACCCTGGCATGTCCCACTGCAAAGAAATACCAAGGAGCTTTTCTTTTCAAACAGTGAGGGAAACTGAAACAACCCGACTGTAGTAGAAGGGGATTCAGAAATAACAGCAGTAGCTGTAAGAGAGAAACCTAGTGGAGAAGTACCTGTTTCAGTCTAATCTGGGGAGCTGAGCACCTTTGGGAGTAATTCTTGCTCAGGAAGCTGAACTTAGGGTGGATGCATTGGTTTGTACAGTTGGGGTGTGCATTCTTCTATGCCATCTGGGCATGAACCAGCTTCCATTGGCAGGTGTATGCTGCAGGAGCAGTGTTTCTTATCATGGGTATCTTGGGGGTCTAACAGAACCAGACAAAATTCTTGTTTGAGAGCAAGAACTATAGAACAGAGAGTCACTACTGTGATTCTTCTGTTTGCCATCCTCTCTTCCCAAATCTAGTTGATGCTGTGAAAGGTAAAGCGACTTATTATTATCACATCATTTTGTCCATTTTGTTTTAGTTCATGTGTTTGTTTCATCTGTTGCAGCTAAATAAAATGCTGCAGACATGCTGGCATAGACAAAAAGGGTGATCTAAGCATGATGGTGTTAGCATAGGTCTGGCAGAGTTGATCCAAGTTCTTCCTCTGCCACAGGCTTTCTGTGCTGGCTTGAAGAATTCATATGATTTCTCTGGACTTCAGTTCCTTGTCTGTAAAATCATGATAAAATTGGGTGATGAATGGGTTTTTTCAGTTCATCAGCCAAATTGTAAAACCAAAGGACGAGGTGAGAATTTGATTGAGAACAGAAACTTCTTAGCCAATCAGACTGAACAAACATAAAGGTCATTTGGAGTGTTTCATTCAGTCTGAAATGAGCTGTTGTGATTCACTTTAAATATATAAAGAAAAAAACATCTTTTACTTTGACAAATGTTGTATTGAAATGCAAATTTAGTTTTTGTGGCAAGATCTGAATGAAAGATTGCCATTGCCAAACAGTTTGCTGTTTTCCTGTTTTATACTCTAGCCCTTCTCCATGCTTTACAGAGCATTATTCACCAGACTTGAAGAAGTAGTCCTGTTTGCTCTGAAACATTACTGTTTGGACAAGTAATAACAACAGTAATAAATTATGTAGTTCTATACAAGCTTGTGTTGCTCAGGCATAAGTGTTTCATTGCTTAGTACAGTCTATGTGTGTATGTGGAGGATGCTGGATGAGATCACCTGGATACTTGCAGAGAGGTATTTGCACCTGGCTAGAAAAGCAGACAAATAATCTTCCAAGAGTAATTCTTGTTTTGGAAAGAAGTGTGCCTTAAGGGTGGAAAGGTCAGTGCCACTAATCCACAGTCTGGATCTGGTGCCAACTCTGACTTTGGTCTAATCTCATCCTGTTAACATTAAAGCAAGTTTTATTGTGTGCAGAATCAAACTCTTCTGTGTGACCTTGATAAGTCGCTTAACCTTTCTGTGCTTCATTTTTCCCTTCGTTGATTAAATAAGGAATCATTTTTCTTTCTTCACAAGGGTGTCTTTCTGTAGAATTCACTCAATTCAGTGTGCTTTGAGATAGTTTCTCTCTGTAGAGCTTCAGTAACATAACATGCTGATCAAATTCAGCTTGGTCAAACACCTGGTAAATTTAGGAGATGGGACTCAGAGCAATGACCGTGCTGCAATCTTTCCCTTCTGACTCTTTTTCCCTCTTTCTTTATGCTTTAATAATGAGAATGAGCTTTTATATGGACTATTAACACTCAACAGGGTGCTGGGAAATGAGATGTCATTAAAATATAAAAGACAAATAAGTTGTCTTTATTTTTTTTTTAAGTTTAAATAAGTAAAGTCAGTGCCTCCCATAATCTGATAGAATCAAATGCCATAATCTGATAGAATCAAATGTAATCACATAGAAATGTATAGCAATGATAGCAATTTATGGCATGGAAATGTAAGAATAAACTGGTAACAGTCTGCTAGTTAAAAGGTTATCTCCGCTGCACCTAAAGAGGCAGAGTTCTAACTCGCTGCTGCCATACAGCTGTTTCTGTAGTCGTGTTTCTGTGAAAGCAATGCCGGAAGGTTCTCTGGAAGAACAAAACCAGAGGAATAGCTGTCGTTATATGAGCGTCTGACACAGTTATGTAACTGCAGCAAGGGCTGAACAACGTGTAAAGTGAACAAGTGCCCGCCAAATGCAGAGAGGAGAAAGCTGCAAGGCCACTTGGAAACTGCTGTGCTGTATTACTCTGCACAGACGCATAATCTTTAGCCTGGTTGGAGACAGAAGTGCCTGGGATGCTGTAGTTTGCCCACCTTCATCCATCCATAACTAATCTTGTTTGCTTACTGAGGGGTAAATGAGAGCCATGCATACTCCTGCAGGATGCCTCTCTCTCCTCCCCTCCCTCCCCCCAGTGTTACAATTTCTTTTTTATGTATAGGGCGTTGGTGACAAGGCATAGAGAATGTGTCCATAGAGAACATGCACAGGCTGCATTCTTACATTTGCTCTCTAGATTTACAAAAACACAACAGTCTACTCGAGAAAACCTTGGGAATGTGTATCTAATTTGTAACTAAATACATCTGCTACCTTTTCTCTGCCAGTGATTTCACTGGTTTGGACTGAAGTAGTATTGATGCTGAGCAGAAAACTGTCCCCTTACCAGTATTGCTGATTCTGACCACCAGCAATACTATACGCAGTATTGCTGATGGTCAGCTCCCTAAATTGTCAGCAACAAAAAAGACACAAACCAAAAATAAATGTCAATTTCTGATTGTTTCTTTTCCTAAGAAAACAGTGTTTCCTTTGACGTGTTTCCATTTCTTCAGTCTTTAGGAGGTTTTTGGTTTTGAGGTTTTCTCTGTGGCTTGCCAGGCCAGGAACAGATGAAGTCTGAGGTTCTCCAGCTGCCATAGCTGGGCTGAGTAGGAAGCCCATTTGATTCTTGACTGGCTATGATGAAAGTCCCAAGGTGAGTCCATGCTACTCAGCCCAAAGTGGAGTCTCAATGAAATCAGTGCTGCTTTTCATGGAGACTAATAGTTTGGCCTGGATCCAGCAGCAGAACTGAAGTCTCTAATGTCTGAAATAAAAGTGAGGGAAGGAGATATCTTTTTTGCTAGAGTAAAAATGGCCTGTCCTATGCTGAATGCTTCCCACTTCTGGTAGGTCTCCCAAAGGAATTCCGACCAGCAGTGCTAGGTGGCTGAAGCACTCATGGAAACGTGTAGGTCCTGGAATGCTTCTTCACTTCTTGATAGTTATACTGAGTGCTTTCTAATTTTGTAATTTAGCTCATCCTTGGGTAGCAAATGCTTTTTCAGCAAGTAGATTGCTGAGATTAAACATCACCCAAGCACCATCCAAGCCTCTGAGGCTGCATCTTTTCCCAGCTGCACTCAGTGGATGGTGTGAGCAGAGAGCCTGTGTTGGTACAGCGTGGGCCCGCTGACAGCGGAATAGTCCTTGGATGGCTCACCCCTAGGAGTGCTTCGTGTCGCAGGTAAGGGTGCGAGCCCGCAGCCGAAGGGCCAGGCAGGAGTTAACGGGGAGCAGCTGAGCGCAGGCCGGCGCTGTGGCCGCTAGAGGGGACTAAAGACCGGCTCTGGGTTGGCCTGGGTCAGGGCTCTGCTTCCAGGCGAGTGGAGCATCCCCAGGAGCAGGTGGGGCAGGGCTGGAGGAGCTGCCGCAGGCGGGGGGGATGAGGGTCCTGCCTGTCCGTAAGAGCGAGGCTCGGAACCGGCGCCGGGACGGGATAGGGAGGTTTGCTCACTGCAAGTCAGCAGGAAGAGAGAAATCAAGGCTGTGTGTGCAGTTCAGCGGTGCCGGTGGAGGTCCGGTGGAATACCAGAGCTCTTGGGGAGCGGCCATACTATCCTGCTCATTGTGGGAGCCTAAAGCCTAATCTGTGTTTTAGGAAGCACATCCAACACAGGCGAGCTAGTCACCTGTTCTGCAGTAGAGGGAGGTAAAATGTAAAGCTATACCGACTCTTTCCTGTTGGAGGTTGTGTGCTGAGTTGAGTCATCTGTGTGCAGTAGACAAGCTACCCTACTACCAGTGAGGTAAAACAATATTCAGTCTCTGTAAAGGAGGGATCTGCCTGTGAGATGCTCTTTGAGTCTGAATATTGTGTGTGGTCTTTGAACCTTAAACTTCTGCCATACAGTTGTCTTCAGGAGCAGTAACTGTTTGCAGCTTCAATTTGGTTAAAGAATGAAGCATTGGCTTGAAGCTAAGTGTGGAAGATGAGCAGTTGTTCACAACTGTGACATGCCTAAATCAGTTTTATTTACAAATCCCTCTTCCACAAACATCCTTGGTGTATTTGATGGTATCCTATCTGCCTAACATCCTGCTACAGAAGGTGGGAACCTATGCTCTCTAGAGTGCGCCTTGTTATTCAGAGCAAATTACTTTATGAGATATAAGTAACGCATGAGAAACAGTGATGAGGTTTTCTTTAATCAGGAGTTCTAACATACTGGGAAAACATACTGAACTGCTGGAATAGCACAGCAAAGGGCGATGCTAGGCTCTCTAGGTGCATCTTATGAATAGGCTTCTACGTTTGCTGAACATATGCACTGCAGATCCAGGCTCGATAGTTCAGGAGATGTCTTGTTATAGGCATATGTGTGTTCTTACTGAGGGTTGAATGTGCACCTGAGTGAATTCACAGTTTCTTTATTTCAAAATCTAGTCCTGGTCCTTGTGAAATCTGAGAGAAATGTTCCATTTGCAGAAACAGATTTGAAATAGTGCCCGTTCTGTGACTGCATAAGAAAGGATGCAGTTTGAATACAGATGTTCAGGGCTCTGGAGACTAAACAGATCCAAACCAGAATTTATTAATGATATTATCCTTGGGCTGGAGAATGAACACAAGCATCCTGCTTGCATTACATACAGATGAATAGGATCTAAATTATTTAACAGTAAATGGCTAGAAAAACATGGTTAATCTGAATCTGGCTTGCTTTTTTTTTGAGAATAGCACATCTCATATTATGATGTGAAACATTCAAGGTTGTTATGATAATGTTCATTCCCACAGCAGATGAGTCAGCTCTTCAAACCCAATAATTAGTACCCCCATTGATTCATACTATCTCTCAACCTGTGATGGGTCATTTGTGGCTTCCTGTCTTGTGGACACAGCCATATGGCATCCCAGTGGGATCCAGGTCACTGACTCTGGGCTATTACAAGGTATACATGGTTGGCACGCTAGACTACTGATTAAATATTAACCACGGCAGACACATTATTTCCACTCTGCTTTGAAATGAGTTTTTAATTAGAAAGAAAATAACAACAGTAAATGAAGTTTCATGGTTGTTTTCTGAAGTAAATATTTTGACCCATTGCCTGTGGTACAAACTCAGAAAAGAACTTTGAGACTTTCAGGCTGCCACTCAGGCCAAATACAGGTGTCTTGAATCCATTGCCAATCACCTGACATATAAGGAAGTTTAAATAGGACAGATGACTTGCCTAAAGAAAAAGAGCATACTTCTGTATGTTCAGAAAGCCAAACATATCCTGGGCTGCATCAAAAGAAGCATGACCAGCAGGTACAAGGAGGTGATCCTGTCCTACTCTGCTCTCATGAGACCTCACCTGGAGCACTGTGTGCTGTTCTGATGTCCTCGACATCAAAAGGACATGGAACTGTTGGAACAAGTCCAGAGGAGGCCACGAGGATGATCAGGGACTGGAGCACCTCCCATATGAAGACAGGCTGAGAAAGTTGGGGCTGTTCAGCCTGGAGGAGAAGGCTTCGGGGAGACCTCATAGCAGCTTTCCAGTATCTGAAGGGGGCCTACAGGGATGCTGGTGAGGGACTATTCATTAGGGACTTCAGTGGCAGAACAAGGGGTAACGGATTAAAACTTGAACAGGGGAAGTTTAGATTGGATATAAGGAAGAAATTCTTTCCTGTGAGGGTGCTGAGACACTGGAATGGGTGGAATGGGTTGCCCAGGGAAGTTGTTAATGCTCCATCCCTGGCAGTGTTCAAGGCCAGGTTGGACAGAGCCCTCAGTGACATGGTATTGTGTGAGGTGTCCTTGCCCATGCAGGAGGGTTGGGACTGGATGATCTTAAGCTCCTTTCCAGCCCTAACTATTCTATGATTCTGTGAAACTTAACCATGTCTTTTCTTCGAGCAGCTAGTCCTGAAGCTGTAGTTGTATAGGCAACTGAACATGTTTCGTTTCTTTTTCTTCATAGTGGAAATTCCTGTAAAATATTTTTACTAGGAGCTTTAATTCAACTCTAGATATAAGAGTCTTGTTTGATATTCTTACATAGCCTGAAAGAAGAGCCATCAGGTTTAATTATGTGAGAAGGGTGGGGGTAAATAACTAGTTAAGGATGCTCATTTTACATTTCATGCATAATGTATGGAGTTAGGTACATAAATTGAACGTTTTGTTTCTTTATAAGATGCTGAGATAATCCAGAATTTATTGTTTTGCCCTCAGAAATGAAGGTGTAATTATTTTTTTAATTCCTTATTCCTAAGCCCTTGATTTTGTCTTTGCTTTTTTCCCAGCCCCTGAGAAGCTTTTCCTAAAAATGGAGCAGATTTGCAATGTTTAAAACAACCTCTAACTTACTTGTAATTAAATAGAAATAGATTTACTGATGCTTAATACCTATTACAACTCCAAGGGAGTATTTTAGAAATAGTAATTTGGAACTTTTCATTGCATGGAAATACAGACTCAGTGTTCCTGTCAAATAATGTGCATCTCCTAAGGTTTATTGGAATCCAGA
Organism: Melopsittacus undulatus; assembly: GCF_012275295.1. Lineage (NCBI taxonomy): Eukaryota > Metazoa > Chordata > Aves > Psittaciformes > Psittaculidae > Melopsittacus > Melopsittacus undulatus. The sequence continues at coordinate 161,750 of NC_047532.1, forward strand.
TCCACGTTTTTATTAAAAAGAAATATGGTTAAGCCACTTACTAATAAAAGCAGTGATTTCATGTGCATAAATCCTGCCACTGCCTTTTGCGCTACAAGCCCTAAAAGTGACTATTTTGTCTTTCAACACATTTTTCTCAGGCACAGTGATGGGTAAAATGTCTTGGTGTGTTATTACAGATTTTCCCTATTTTGGGGTATTTTATGATGTCTCTTTCTTAGAATTGCTGTTACTTTTTGCGTACAGTGTGTACAATGGACATAAATAATGCTTGCATTACTTACATTGATGTGACATCTTGGTTAATTTTTTTAGGTTGCATTTCACAGCAGCCTGCTTATTAATTTAGGTATTCTGGGTGATATTTGGCAATGGTAGTTTTGTTGAAGACCCTAATTAATCAAAACAACCCTTCCCCCTTATATTCTACCCTGAATTGTATTTCTGCAAGTTGAAAGCATGTATTAATTTTCTTCTTTGCTTTTTAATTAAACCTGGCTTCTATAACTGAGGTTTGAATTTGCTTTAGTGCTCTTTAAAATAGTGATGTCTTAATCCACAGATGAAAGTGGATGTTTTCTCTGTAAACAATTAGGAAGATTGTCTACTTACGTAGGTGAGAAGACAACAAACGTTGGTATTGAAGAAACTCCCTACTTATTAAGTGAGGGCAAAGTGTTTCTTCTCCAAACGGAGGAGCTGTTAATGAAGAGTCTACTTGCAGGAGATCACAGCAGTTTCTGTAGGGAGACTGTACCCTCTGAAGTCTCACCTTCATCAGTGGTGTGTTCTAAAACCCAGACGAAACATTTTAGCTGTGGCAGCAGTACCCATTGCCAGCGGTTGTAAGGCTCTGTGTCTACTCCAGCTCCTGGGGCAGGTACCTCAGCACCTCAGTGAGCCCTGTGCAGAGACCTTAGGTGGTCTTCCTCAGTCTTGTCCAAAGGGAGGAAGCCCGCTACATAGCCTTCCCTTGTCTCTTCAGCCTCATTAACAACCAGCAGCAAAAGGAAGAATCTCTTCCATTTGTGTCTGTCTGTGTGGTAGGAAAGGTGACCATCAGCATCCTCCATCAGTAAAACTAGTCCCAAGTCTAAAATTCTTAGGGCCGTTTCAGTGCCTTCCCCAGACTTCAGATCAGGGCTGTTACAAGTGCTCACCTCCACTTCTGTGTGCTCTGTCTTTTCCTACATTATGTGTTCAATCTTTCAAAGTTTCTGAGAAGGAATCTGTTTTGAGGCTTTGCAGATTCACTTGATGTGTTACTTAGTAAATAAGAGCAGCTGTTTTGCTAAGTTGATACTGGCAATAGGTCAAATTCTGCCAGCAGCTTCTCTTTCTCCTATTGCAAAGTTGATCTGTTGAAACACATACAGATTCTTCTGGTTTTGCTTCATAACAATTCAAAGTAGAATTTAGCCCATTATGCTTAATTACATGAAAATCATCTTTTAAAAGTCTCATTAGTCTTTCTATTTGTGCTGCTGTTTTTCTACATTAATCTCACCAGCTAATATGTGAGTGGTACAGGGTCTGGCTGTTTACATGCAGAGAGTTTATAATATTCTGTTTGAATCTCTAGCTATGTTCTTGGGGTTTCTTTTGATGTTAGTAGGACTTGATTTAGCAAAGAGATAAATGATTTCAAAACTGTGATGAGCCCATACTAGAAAGAACTCCAGTAATTCAACAGGTGCCTATGGATTTTTTTTCTTTAATATATATATATTTGTGGTTTTTTTTAAACTATGCCAGGAACTCTGCAATATGTGGCTGATTTCCTTCAGGTTGCTCAGGATTATCATTACCTTAAATATAATACATATTGGAGATAAGGGACTTCTGTAGAAATGTACTGATTTTACTTCAGGGCTGCTGTGCTGCTGGAACGGCAAACGTTAGTGTTTATGACTATGGAAAGAAAATGAGTACATTTTTCAGTGCTTGGAGATGCAATGTCTATTTATGTTACCTGTTAGCAGATAATGTAGTCTCTGAAGAGCACTGCCCTGGGCTGTGTTCTTGTCACTCTGTCCTCCTTCATATCTGATTGAATAATTGGAACAAATTCCTCTTGGGGACAACTGAGTTAACATAAGAAGTGGGCAACTGTATGGTAGCAATTTTGTTTGTTAATTGGAATGGTATCTTAATAACTGAACATGTCATTTTGGATAGCGTGAGACTTAGGGTTCTAAAATAGAAGCCAAAAGTGATGTTCTCATCACTGATCATTACACATCCAAGAGTATTTATGGATCTATAGATGCTTTTTTTGTTGCCTTTGATGTCCCTGGTCAGATTTAACTCTCTCAGGCCTTTACTTTTCCTAACCTGATCCATATCTGCTCAGACAATTTCTGTATTCCACCTGCGCTACCTGTCCTTGCTTCCACCCTTTGCAGGTTTCCTTTTCGTGTTGGAGTTTGTCCGGGAACTTCTTGTTCATCTGTGCAGGCCTCCTGGTGTTTTTTGCCTCACTTCTTTGTTGAGATGCGTTGTCTCTGAGCTTAAGGAGGTGATCCTTAAATATTAACCAGCTTTCTTGGGCCTCTCTTCCCTTCAGGGCTTTATCTCATAGTGCTCTACCAAGAAGTTCCCTGAGGAGGCCAAGGTCTGCTCTCTTGTAATCCAGCATAGTGAGCTTGCTGTGTGCTTTCCTCACTGCCCAAGGGTTCACCTTGAACACCACCATTTTGTGGTCACTGCAGCCAAAGCTGCCCTTGAGCTTTGTATTCCTCACCAGCATCTTCTTGTTGGCGAGAACATCTATTGTATTATTCAGATTAGGGGAGAAAGTCTTCCCCTTCCTTGTCTGCTTTGTAATTTCATATCCTGACAGATCATAAGGACATATGTCTCCTGTAAAAAGGCACTCATAGAATCTCATTTAATTTTTCCCTCTGATCTTACTAAGCCTAGAAAAAGCAGGCTGTGAACCCTGACTATTGATGACTTAGACCTGCTGAAACTCTAATCAGATGGCACACTGGCTGATTCATCTCTTTTCTCCAAGGAGTGCAACAGTTGCTCAGAAATGACCCAAATAATTTTTATTAATGGGCCCAACGTTACTTTCATTTCAGAAGAGACAAATCATTTAATAAAATGTGTGTTCAGTTGTGTTCATTAGTGCTAATCAGTAGTTCATTAAACCTTAATCATATCAATTTTGGGCCACTAATATTCAGGTAGTTTAATAAAGGACCCAGCAGTAAAGGAGCACACATTGCATATTCAGGAGCATATTCATCCATAGCAAACCATACTTAAATACATACTTTCCATTCAGTTGGGTACCAGGGATGAAAGCAAAAAAAGGGTATATGGCAAAACACCACTGATAATAGTTTTAACTCTAGTATATGCTGTGCTTATTTATTATAAAGTGTTTGTCTCATAGAGCACAGTCGTTGACATGGGTGGATTGAATGCTTTTTGAGCAAGGAGTGAATGAGGCTGCTACCTTTGACCAGCAGAGTTAGCCTCTCTTGTGGAAACAGCAGGACAAAGTCTAAGTATACTGGGAATGCTTAGTATTTTGAAAGGGTCATTTGCAAAAAAGCACATTGGAGAGTAGTATGTATAGTCTTCAGTTCATAAAGTAATTAACATATGCAAAATGTTAGGGTATGTGTAGTTCTACTGAAGTCACTGCTACTAATGTCTTATTCAAAGCGTGTTAATCTGGCTTAGTACTTTTCCAAGATGTCATACTGTCTTCCAAGAAAGGCTGTTACCAGTTGAACAGTTTGCTGTAGGGGTGTGGAGCCCAAACTGTGCTACAGGCACTGCTGAACAAACACATTTTACTTGTTACTCTTTATGTATTAAAAAGTCATTCTGAATGTCATGGTTTGCACTGAAGACTGAGCAATAAGAATGACTTATCGGTATACTTATTCTGTGTCAGAGCTCTGATCTGCCAGAAATACAGGCTGGTTTATTCCAGTTAAATTTTTATACTAATGCATGTTTGAGCAGCCATGTCTGTCCTAATTCCTTCTGTGAACCAAACAGGAGTTAACAGCTGGTTAGAAAGATCAAATACTATGGAGAAGCCTGGAATTCTTTGCTTGTTGTTCTCTTGAGCTTCACTGAAATTCAGTCATAGTTTACAAGATGCTAGTTTCTGTAGTACGGGTGACCATAACTGAAGAAGGTATAGCAGCCTGTTGAAGCTCTTCTCTCCAAGAAGTGCAGTGTACTCTTTTATCATGTAGTACATCAAGGTGTCATCATATACTGCGGTCATCCTTCTGATCCTGTTCAGGCAAGAAAATTGTTTAACTTGAATTGGACCCTACTTTAATCTCCTTTTTCACTCTCTATCATGTCTTCTTTCTGATACAGCAGTTCTCATGAACAGTGTTTACCCGTTTCAGTGGTAGAAACTGATGTTTCTACTAAATTTTCATCCTACAGTAAAACGCTATTCCTGAAAGAAAAAAAGAATCTACCTCTTCTCTGCAGATTGAATACCATAGAGAGTCTGTTTCCCTTTTTTACTTGCTCTGTGATCACCCCTTTGTTCTTTTCTTCCTTTTTCTTTTTTTTATTATAGAAGGGAGTGAAAATGTTGTGCAAGGATCTATTCTATAACTGCATTTAATAAATGAGTGTTCATTCATATTAATGCAATAGAGTAATAAGTGTCTGCTAAGATAACTATATTCATCATGTCTTTACTAAGCACTCTTTTATAGGTAAGTAAATGGAATATTTGTTTTCCCAGGCTAGTCCCATCAGAAATGAATTAAATGCATACAGAATGATCCTAGATCATTGCTATTAATAGTTTTCACAACTGTGTGTTCATCTTGCCTGTCTGAGGATCTTCATTTAGTCTGCCTTTCAGTTGACTGGAGTCGCATGTAATGCACTTCACCAGCTCTCTCTATATAGTATGGTATATTCTTCTGCTCTGTTGTCAAACAACACAAAGAGCAAACAAGTGTAGTGGAGACAGACAGGTCTGTGCTGATAGGTTGGACCCCCTGGGTGCAAAGAGTATACTTCATTCTTGGATGTTTTCTCTGCTGCCCCTTCTTTTCTCTCCTTCTGAAGTTTACAGACATCTTTGGCATATAGTATAGCAGAAGCTGAAAGAAGAGGTTAGATAATGACTGGAGGGAGAAAACAGCTCAAGCCATGTGCTGCCTATATTTGGCAAAGGGTCCAAAACAGCAGCTTACAACAATTTGCTTAAACCATCTGTAGTAGGAATGATTTTGGTTTTGTAAAGTCATCAGAAAATCAAAGCAGAGATTTTGCACATACAGAAAGCACAGGCTTTCTGGCACATACACTCTGGGATATGCAGGGTTTTGGTAAAATGAAAAGGAGTTCAGCCTATAAAAGGCTGATGATGGACTGGTGTGAGATTCTGTTATATGTGAGCTGGTTATACTTATAAAGGTGGCATATCAGATGTTGAATGATTAACAGTGTAATTGGTCTAATCTCAATATGAGGACTCGGATAGATGCAAGTTCTTATGGATCCTGTCTGGAGTCACAGACACTGGCTTCAGCAGTTGAAGTCAAAGATACATTGCTGTAGGTGGGCTTGTTTTTTGGTTTGGTTTGTGGTTTTGGGGGTGTGGGGATTTTGGTTTTTTTGTTTGTTTTATTGTTTTTTGTTTGTTTTGTTTTTTGTTTGTTTTATTCCTTTTTTTGTTTGGTTGGTTGGTTCTGTTTGCTTGCTTGTTTTGGTCTTTTTTATTTTTTTTTTTCCAACCAAAACCAGTATGGGAATGGAGTCTGAACGCTGAAGCTGGGGCTAGAAACTGAAGCTCTGGGGGATAGTCTGTCTTACCCGTGGAATAGGATTTAAATAGGTCAAAAAAAATCTTGTGTTTTGTCTTGAATTTTGGTAGGGGTATAGTTGTGTGTGTATGGTTTATTTTTGTTGCTGTAATTGCCTTTAAGTTAACAACAGCTATTCAACCAACAGAAATGTCTTCCGTAAAGGTGGCAACCTCAGTTGCTGGTCCTCAGGCCATTACTTTCCCCCATCCCTGAGATCCTTTCTGGACATCCTTCATGTTCACATTGGTGTCCTCCATTGTTGCTTGGCATTTAAAAATGTTTAATGCTAACCTGTTGCCTTTGGGGCTTCAATCAGATTTGTTCTCCAAAGGCCTTCCAACTTCCTTATGGGCTTCTGTTTTCAGAGGAATACATTTCAAGTAAATGTGTTCAGTCTGTACTCTGATCTGCTGTGTGAGACATTAGTGAAAGAGGTGGGAAAAACACACAGAGATGAAGGTTTTAGTTTTGGGGTTTTTTAATTAACTGATAAAAAAAACACAAGGAAATTCATTTGAAGCATAAATAAGACTTGGCTTGTTTGAAGTATAAGATATTGAAGGAGTAAGTTAATAAAAATATGTCAGGAAAACTTAAGTGAAATATAGAAACTCCAGGAAGGGAAAGTAGTAAATCATATGTGAGAAACCAGGTTAAATATGCAGGACATATAAATAAGTATATACAGGGAACTTGCTGTCAAGCCAAGGGTCACTGGGGCTGTTGGAAAGCCTGAATTGGTTTACTAATGTATGAGGTTAATGTTGCTAAAAGCTCAAGTGGGTTATTTAGTTATGTTTATTACAGAAGAACATTTGAAGACCCCATGCTCGAGACTACGATAGGCATTTGTTCTGTAAGGAAGTAAAGTAAGAGTTTAACACATTAGACCTGGGAAAATTAAACCTCTGGCTGAACTGGATTCAATAGGATTCAAAATAAGAAAGACAGGAAATTGGAAATCTGATGGCAAAATATATAGGAAAGTAGTGTAGAGCTAGATGAACAGTGTTTCCTGCAGCCTGCGTTGCCAGAGCTGTGGTGTGGTAGTAGTATGTTGTCATAGCAATACCTGATCTTAAGAAAATGGAGATGCAGTTTGCAAACACTTCATCAGTTGTTGGGTACTGTAGACTTTATATATCTGTTGTTCGGTAAAAGAATATACAACCATAGTAATTCAGCAGAGTTTGAAGATGGGCCTAAGGGATTTTGAAGCAGAAATTGCAGTGAAAAATTATAATGAAACTAGTGCTCATGCATCAACTAAAATCCATTAAAATATACCCTAAAGTGTTGAGGAGTTTTGTTGTTGTCTGTTTGTTTGCTTTTCCATAAACCTGTCTACATAGGCTTTGGGAGAAGTTTTACAACTGAAACACATTGCTTCCAGGAAGTACAGTTGGTTTGTGCTTGGTGGGTTTCAATTAAGTTTCATTGTATAAATTCATTTCACTGTCTTCCACCGTAATGGAAAGATGCTGGTGTAAGACTTGTTTATTGAATGGGGAAATTTTATCTGACAATCTGAACTAATTTGCTGTGAGAACATTGTAAATAACATCAGGAGGAAAAGAGCTTTGGAACTCACTTTGGAAAGAACCAGGACCTTAAGTCTAGATAATGCTTTAACTAGATATTATAGCTTGAGTCTGACACTTGGCACAAATTGCTCATAGGGATTCCACAAAGCAATGTAAGCAAGAACATTTTGTAACAGCAAGGGACTGTAGGTGGATGGCAGTGGTTATTCCTATTGGCACAGAACTTTTGCATCCTTAACATGCATTTTAAATACATGGACAATGTACACTTACAGACCTGAGTGGGTGGTCAGCACTTTACGTAAAGGGCACCTTCTCATTTTAATTTTTCTGCAGTAATCCAGTTTAAGCTGTTGTTTGATTTTATCTTAGGTTTGATTTTTATTCTAAGGACTTTTTCAAGGAAGGGCTTTTAATGATATTGGACAAAAAAAATGAAAGATAATTTATTTTATTTATTTTTTTGCTCAGTCCAGCTGGCACTTGCACACAGGAGGGAGGATGTGACTAATGGTGGACCAGTGTATCCCTATAACTTGAATCAAAACAGCCCAGTGAAACTAAGGGGTCTGGCTTTGCTCCCTTCTTTCTGATCCTAGCTCAAGGCAGACCTAAAAATCAAAGCTTACTATGTCAACAGGTATAAATACGATGTATTGCCTCTCTGCAGTATTTTCCAAGTCTCATTTGCACTGCATAGAGTACATAATTAGTTGAATGCTAGAGCTTAAATAAAGGGTTCAAAAAGATTTGAATCATTAAGGATGAACTTTGGAGGGAAAACCAGCTAGCTAGTTCTTTGGCTTGTTATTTTCATGCCTTTTGTAAGTAACATCAAAATGCACTGGGAAACATTTACTTGTTCAGGTAGACCTATGAGTGAAACTGAATGTTTCATCACACCATGTTCCCTCTAGCAGCTAAGGAAGTCCCTTGATAGAGTTTCAGTGATTTAAAATAGGAGTTCTTCAGAAGTCCAACATTTTCAACAGCGAAGTCCTCATCTAGGGCAGCTTTCTTTGACATGTTCTTTAAAACTGAACCTCATAATCATTAACCATGAGTTACAGAGAACAGCGAGGCCCATTTGATGGGACATAGGCTTAGCAGCAATCATTTCCATCTTTTGGAAACTTTCCTTACCATACCCAAAAGCACAATAGAAGCTCTCATAGCTGCAGACATAAGATGCCTCCAAGAGCTTGGTATCTAATTAAATGTCTTGGTTCATGTTAGCCCAAGAAATGCCTTGAGGGATGAGGAGTGGAAGGGCTATATTTACTGTCATATGATACAGTAACAATGTGGCCTTTCTGACTTTCTACAATGAGTTGCATCCAATTCTTTCTGACTTTTCTTTAATACTTCAGTTACTCAGGTGAAGCTCCCTTCTGCCAGGTTGTATAGGAGGGATGGCTAATGGGGGAGTTTAAATTAGGAAAAGGTTATGGTCTGTTGCATTGGAAGATATTCCCTGTAAAAGGAGCAACACACTGTGAGCAGAAAGATAAACTAATGCACAGTTGCTTTCTGAAGCTTGGCTTTGAATATCTTGATCAAAGATGAGAATATTAAAAACAATTAACATTAAAATATCCAATGTAATGCTGTAACTTATCCTTTAGATATGTATTTACTGGGGTATTTGAGGATGCCCAGATGCTGGGGATATTGGCACTTTCCTTGACGCTGACAGGTGCAAATGTAATGAAAGTCTTCTGTAGTGGTAGAATACATTCCAAATGCTGCCATGATTTGATGGGGAAGATCTATGGCTGGATGGCTTTACCAGCTGCCTGGAAGTAGTACAGGCAGTGGCACTGATGTGGCATTGCTCCATGACAGTTTTACTAATACCGCTTTGTGTTCCACTGGGGAGGGGAGCGGAGCATGGGGAGCTGGGTTAATTGTTGTGTGCCTCGTGAGCTGGGCTGAATGTGCAGGACCACAGTTGTGAAACTTGAACTGCTTCGCAGGACTACAGATGTCTTTGGCTCACCACATTAGAGATGTGTATAAATTATGCCATGAAAGCCTGTAGTTATTCCTTCCAGAGCTGCTAAGATGCTTTGATGTGCTTGGATTAGATGGCGAGGAAACCCTAGATCAGCCAGCAGTATCCCACTGTTAGGATGCATGCATACAGTATGAATATAAATTTTCTTTGAGGCCTTACAGAGGAACAGGGTTTACATACAGATCTGACAAACTATTTTAGGTTTCTGTAGGAGGATCTGAAAAGTGGAGTGTAGAACTGAAAGAGGGTGTATGGAGTGCTGCTTTGAAAACTGCAGGTAAAAACCTGCATATGCTCTTAAGAGCAATGAGTAAAGTCCCATTTTGTACATTGTGGAAATGGGCAGGGGAAAGGTCATGGCACTGAGCAGGGAGTTTGCAGTGGCTTTGTTTGAAGGTAGTGATGAATGAATGAATAAAGCTTGAATACCAGTGCTTTGTCCTGAGTCCAAGGGGAGTGGAATTGAACCCTGGTCTGTGCCCTGCCCTCCTCTCTGTGCACTGTGTGTTTCTTGGGTCTATATATTCCTCATGAGAGAGATGCTGTATTTATAACACAGATAAATCATCATTTATTTCTTTATAGCCACACACTTATCTGAATGCTGACAGTTGAGAGATTCTGTGTGAAGAAGCACCAGTCAACATGTTTATTCTCTTCTAGATAACAGCAGCAACAACAAGCAGCCTACCATGAATGTTATTAAGCCATGTTAATTTTCTGTTTGTTGTGGGAGCCATAGGGTTTTGGTGGTGTTTGTTGTTTTGTGTTTGGTGGGGGGTTCGTGGGGTTGATTGGGTGGGTTTTAATTCTTGCAATATTTTCTCTCTCAGCTTCAAAATGAGAGAATTTAGTCTTTTGTAGTGACAATTAAGCACAGTTTGAAAGATGATAGCCTGGATGTAATAGCCAGATTTTTGGAATTTATTAACTGAAGAACTAAGTGAATAATTCAAAACAAACTTATTTCTTGATAAATGGACCCTCCAGCATTCTTAATATTTTCACTGGGCAGATAATGTTGTCATCATTGTTTGTATCAGAGTAGATATCACTGGTTTCAGTTGAAGCTTTCTTTCAAAGATGGCTTTTGTGCTCCCAGAGCACCAAGAAATGTGACTGCATTGCTTTTTCTGTGTTTTTCTTTTTAATGGGTGTTCTGGTCCTTTTTTACCTTTATTTTAGGGGTTGGTTTGTTTCTTTAAGCATGCTTATAACTGTATATGGAACAACATCTTGAGCTTCCTGAGGGGAGAGTGGTTTATTGTACAGCCTTGAACGAGCATCTCAAGGAAGTGCTGGCCTAAGCCAGTTCCATCCTGGTTTGTAAGGAGTCCCCCTGTGCCAGAGAAGGACAGATCTCGGCTGCGGTCTTCATCCTGCTTTGTAAGTGGTCTCTTAGATGGAGTTTGTCAGTGATAAGAGGGAAGACGTCTATGCTCATGGTTTTGTAGAAAGCAATACATAAAGTAGACCTTTGATGTGTTTTTGCAGTATTTCTGAGAAGATTTGCTTGTGGAACAGTATGTGTAACTTGTGTTTTCCAAGTGCTAGAACCACCTTCACCAGAAGCTTGGATCTGTTGTAGTCCAGAGATGATAAATGAGTATTTAAGGCTCCTCCTTTATCACTTCGGAGGAGAATCACCTAGAACAGTTAAGACAGTGGAAAGCACCATCTGCACTGCAGTATTCTCCATATGTAAGGTATTAATGTGTGAAAGGGAAAAAATAGAAGGTAAACCTGTTGCTATGGATGGTCAGGGACACATGGCAGGCTAGTGGTGGAGAAGGATTAGAATTTGATTCTCTGCAAATTCCCTTCCTGGGGTCATGGACCACACATTTTTCTTAAGATGGTTTTGATATTTACTGGTACTCTTCAGGATTTCTTGGGTTTATCCCAAACTGTCCATTGTAGAGTCTCTGTAGCTTTTATTAGGCAATAATCCCCTCTAATTAGCTCAATAAATAAAATGCTGTGGTTTGAATGACATAGAGGTATATACTTGCCCTTTCTGAAAAAGGCACCTCAGTTTCATACTCTGCTTCTTCATATTTGTCAGTTCTTTCTGTGGACACTTATTCCTCTAAGGTTTGATTTTCAAGGGCCTGGAGAGGAGCAGAAGGTGGTGGGAAAAGGATTTCAAAGACCCTTCAAGGACAAGTGGCAGTTGATAGGGCTGTCTGTGTGGAGTTAACTGTTGCTCAGAGCTCTCTAGGACTGAATTGGAAGCAGGGGAGAAAATTACTTATGACAACAAATAAAATGTCAAAATACAAACATCTAGTACATAAACATGTAAAAAACTGCAGCAAGAATTCGTTACTTATATTGAAGAGAGTTTGTCCAGGCTAACTCCTGAAATGCTTGAAAACATTTAGGGGATGTGCAATGAGAGAGCTCCCAGATGAAAAGGGAAAACAGTAAATGAGTATATGTTACTAGTCTAATGAGACAGCAAGCAAGGGTGCTTGTGCCAATGTATTCTTCTATGGATCATGCTTTTAAAAGCACTTATTTCATGATTAAATGCTTAATAATGGTGTATTTTTTTCCTCTTATCCCTTGCAGACCTTTACATACTGTACACTTAATAGAAAGTCTTGACAACTTATATAAATACTTTGGGGAAGGTTGTATGCTTATCTAAGCATAAATTCTGTGTAAAAGTAATGGAAGAGCTAGCTGCAGCACGAGAAGTTACTTGAGAATGTGATGCTGCAGGTGCCAATATCTAAGGTTGCACAAAATTAACCAGAGGGGCATAAGCAGGGTCAGCATGTATTTCAGGGTATTTTGCATTGCTTACTATTTTGAACGTCCTGAATTCTGGTTGAGAAGTAAAACCAGCTTCCAAATGAAAACAGGGGAAGACAGAAAATGGGTTTTATTATTTTTGCATTATCTGAGTCAGCATAGATTTGTCCAGAACAGTCAAAAGCAAGTGAGTCCTGCCGTTTGGTTTAGCAAGATCATACAAACACCTAAACATAAAGGAAAGGAAAGAGAATCTCAACAAAAACACCTTAATAATGGTGAACAGTGAAGAGTGATTGCTCCCTTGAAACAATAGCCCAAATTTGATCAAGCTGGAAAGCCAGGTAAATAAGATGCATTTAATTCTAATTTGGCGTACGTTCCCCCTCTTTAAATTTAAAAACAAGATAAGCAACCAAGTGCTTTAAAGATAATTACAGGAGTTCATTTTGTTATGACAAATACCTAACCATTCTGTAATGGCTGCAGATGACTGATGGTGTTGTGTTCCTGAAGCAACTGAGTTGTTAGTCTGCTTTGAAATTGGAAAAGTAATAAAGCCATTTAATGGTGTAAAACTGTAATTCTGAGCAATATCTTTACCTACAATTGGTTCAAAATTACAGAAGCCTCAAGCTAGGCACCTATCAGCCCTGTCAAATTTAACAGTGATTCTTGTTGTATGTAAAAAACCCCAACCAACCAACAAACCCAAACACCAAAACACTTTTTCCCCAGAATTACGCTTGTGAAACTTCACTTTTGAGTTACCACGAACGAAGGTTTGCCTCTCTGCCGTTTGTTCCCTGCATTAATCTTCAGGTCTTTTAATAAAGGTGTGGAACAAAGGGTCAGGATGACTCACAGAAATGGTAATGAGATACAGAGAGCTTTTCACCTACAGGTCATTAGATTGAGTCCAGCCAAGATGGAATGTTGCCTCAAAGCTTTTCGACCCCTTTATTCCTCTGTGATTCTAAGGGATATAGACTGAAAGGATCTATTTCTGCTTTCTAGTAAACTGATGACCAGTGCTGGAAAAAGCTACTGCCCCTCTGATCCAGGGCAGTGATGAGGGCAGAGGTATGGGGTTTGCCTGCCCCAATGTAGCTGCTCTGCCAAGTGACTGAAACACACTGATGAAAGCAGCACTGGAACTTGCTTTGTTGTGAATTCAGTTGCAGTGGTTTTCCTCTTGATCTGTGAAAGATGTTACTTCAGCCCCTTCTGCTCAGTAGTGACATAGTGGAGGGGAGGAGAAATAAGAATGGGATTGCGATGTGTCTAGATCCCAACTGACAAGAAGTGCAAAAATAAATGTGATTGATCTAGCACTTGGTTGTGGGAAATCCCCACATAAACCTGTGAGTAGGTGTAGCCCATGCGAACAGGGTAGTGAAACAAAATGTACACTGGAGTTTCTCTGTCATTTTCAACACTTACTACGAAAATATATAATTTTATAAACCCTGCTTTACAGGAAGGAAATTGCACAAGACTCTCTGGCTCCTGTAAACTCTAACTTAAATAATGGATGTAACTTTCCGCTATGATAATTGAGTGTCTAATATTTGGTTTATAAATGGTTGGAAATATGTGGGCTTTTGTGTATGTGTGTAAAGGGTTTTTTGTCTCCCTCTTTTTTTAAAGGATCCAAAAATGTACTCTACTGAATAAAAGAATTCAAGCACCAATGTAGAATTAGGAAAGGGATTTGCTATATAAAGAAACAAAATCCATTATTTTGCATTTTCTTGTCAAATGAATGTCCTGCTGTATCCTGAAAAAAAGACCAGTTGTTTTTCTTGCACTTTATCCTCTTTTGGGAATAGGTAATAGTATATTTAGTTGCTCTTGGCTCGTCAGGAAGTCAAGGGCATGTCATTCCTCTTCCATCCACTGCAGTAAGGTCTATCCCATTCTGATTTCTCTATTACCATCTCACCTATCTCTCACTAAAAGTAGCCTAGAAATACAAATGTAAACCACTCAGTCACATGGGTGTCATACTTGTGTTTTGTTTGGCTCAGATGAATATTTTAAACGAAGCCTTCCATGTGTTTTAACAAAGAAACCAAAGCAAACTTTGAGGGGGAAGCTCTTACCTGCTGCTTTTTTTCATCCGACAGTGGAAAACTCCAAAGGATTCAGAACTGAATGCGAATTTTATGTTAGAAGACCATAAGCAACTCTGTAAACTTTCTGATGCTTGCAAAATGATACGGTAATTGAATTATAAAAGCATTTGTAAGTTTGTTTGGGTTTAAGTGATTGCATTATATGTGAATACCAAATCAAGCGAGGAATTATAGGAAAAGGGTAGGCATGTGACATTCCCCCTGAGCCACAAGACAAAGACTTGTCTTTGGAGTCAGAGAGGATAGTTTCTATGTGTTTTAACAGCGTTTAATGCCTTTTTCTCCCTGGATCTCGTTCAGTTTCTTTGTGTTGCCATGTAAACTTTTAATGCATCCTAGCATCCTGTGGCATGGCACATCAGAGTGCAACCACATATTGTGTGTAGAACCTGTAAGAGCCCCCAGCCATGGGCACCTTCACTCGGTGTTACCTAGCTCTTGCATTAGCAGAGGCAGGGAACAGTCAATATGAGGCCATCCCCTTCATGTACTGTGGGATATGTACAGACCTTGGTTATAAACTCCACTCAGATGGTTTGGTGGTGGTTTTGTTGCTGTTCGGTTTGGGTTTGGTCGTGGAGGGATTTGGTTGGTTGGTTGAGGTTTTTTCCCAGATTTTTACTGGACTTTGCTCTTTTGTTCCTGGTTTTCTGTCAGTACCTTGATGTGCCTATTATCCTCTCAAAAATTCCTCGGGTTTTAACAGAATTGAGCCGTATTGCTAAGCCTTTTTTAAGCTGTTATTCTAAACAGGAGGCCTGCCAACAAACAGCCCAAAGCTTATGATCTAGGATTCCCCAAAGGACTTATTTAGAGGAGGGTTTGCATGTGCCTATTTCTGCCTAAATACATGGCCCTAATGTTTTGAAAATGTCATCCATGAAAAATTACAACCCTTTTGTAGATGCCTGAAATGACTGTGAGAGATTTTAGGTAGAACAGATTTGCAAAATGCCTCTTAGGATTGTTCATCATTGTCTTGCTGGAATAGTTGGTACCTGAAGAAAGGAATCTGGTTTTGACAAATGCATTTCCACTGCAGGGTTACCTCTGGCCAGGGAAGGTTGAACAGTGGTTAAAGTAATTGGTAGGTCCCTTATTACTCCTAACATTACCAAAGCCACCTATGTGTTTGGCTGTGTACTTCCAGATAATCTTCAGTGCTGGAAAAGGCATTTCTACCTTAGTAACTTCCAGTAACATCCACCAGCTCCTACCACCCCTCAAGACGGGTCCAGTTGGTAGTGAGGCAGTAACAAGAGTGCTGGCAGTGCTGGCAGTGATGGCTGGTTCTCCCCTTATCTCAGCTGCCAAGCCTGCTCCCTACAGCCATCCTCTCAGGAGGAGGAGAGCAGCACTCAGGCACTCACCCTCACTGCAGAAACTGCTTGTACCTCCTTGCAGCACACACTCACTTGGGGCCCCCCGTGTCTCCCTGCATGGAAGCAAGGAGCTGTTGGAGGCCGGTGTGAATTGTCTGTGCTTTGTCCATGCCTGACTTGCATCCATTTAGTGTTTAATCTGCCCGCAGGTTTTTAGTCTCACAGTTAAGGTTGCTAATGATTGATTAATGCAGCTTGGTATGGACAAAGCACACTAGGCAGTTATAAAAGAATTGGAACAATTTCTCTGATGCTACGTTTCATAAATTGTACTGCCTGGAGTGCAGATGAGCAGCGGTGCCTCCGTTTCTAGTCCTGACCCTGAGCTAATTAGGGCAGATCCTGCTCCGTTCCAGCACTGAGATGAGAAAGAGGCTTTCGAAGAGGTTTTCCAAGGGGCAGTTTTGCCTGGTGTGCTGTCTGGGTTTGCTGCTGTTGGGCTTTTTCTGCTTTGTTTGATTGATTTTTCTTTGTAAAGGCAAACGTGCTCTGGGACTTCCTCTAAATTCATTGCCCTCTGTAGCCATGAGGGATTAATCAGAGGTGTGAGAGCCTGTGTATTGGTTCTTCAGAGGAATACATTATGTTTGCCAGTGTGCATGTGTATAATGACTCCTGTTCCAAGGTTTGTTTGGTTTGGGGTTTTGTTGTTTGGTGAGGAGGCTTTTTTGATTGTTTGGGTATTTTTTATTTGCTTTATTTGTTTTGGGCACTTTTTGGCTTAAGAAGGAGGTGGGGGTGATCAGATACCCTTTTCCTTTACAGTCTACCATGTTCTTTACTGCAGTGTGTAGCTGGTCACAACACAAAACTGCGTGTTGACTTTAAGGCCAGACTGAATTCTAAGTTAGAAAAATGAGTAGAAATAGAAGGAAAAACTTAAGACAGAAAGGAAAAGGATCTGAGCTGGAGCTCAAGCTGCACAGCTCTCTGCAAAGGTATTGCGGAAGAAAGGTTTCATTCTGCCTGTACTGCTGGCAAAGGTTTTTCCCCTTACGTGTTCCTGCTGTATCTTGCTCGTGTACACATGGATTGTGAATTTTTATCAGAAGTGACCTTTTCCAACACCTTTGGCCTTATTCAGCTTATGTAGAATGCAAGCTTCAATAATATATTGACAATAATAATGACCATTTAAAAATAGGCTTCCTATTAGAGTCCATTCCTGATGATCAGCATGAAGTTCTTACGTATTCTGGCCACTAAAAGGTATTAGGAAATCAGTAGCTAGGGAACTGGGACTTGTGCGG
This sequence comes from Melopsittacus undulatus, assembly GCF_012275295.1. Lineage (NCBI taxonomy): Eukaryota > Metazoa > Chordata > Aves > Psittaciformes > Psittaculidae > Melopsittacus > Melopsittacus undulatus. Next base: position 178,651 of record NC_047532.1, read on the forward strand.
AGGCAAGATCTTTCTGTTCTTTCATCAGCAAATCTGGCTAGAGAACTTAGGAAATAGAAGTCAGTCTGCCCTTACCAACTGCATGTGTTCATTTATCCTAGCCGCTTGGTGTTTGCTCTGTGAACATCTCTAAGTAAGATGAGGGTGGATGTGGGGAGGAGCACATTGAAAAGGAACAATCAATGCTAGAACAGAAATCAGAGCTTTTGCATTTAAAGCAGCTTTTCTCTGAAACTGTAGACTAATGTGATTCTAGGCAGCTCAGATTCTAATGTTAACTTGTCGTTTTAGGTTTTGATGACAGTTAACATAAATACTAATGACAATTTCATTAAAACTTGATTTCGTACAAAAGTGGATTATTCCTTTTATTCATTCCCTTGTGCTGTCATTCCCTGTTGAATAGATGCCACATAATGCAAAATCACCATGCATGACAACTGCTTTTTTATGTGCATGGGAAACCAAAACATTTTCCAGGTTACATGTGTTTGCACAGAGCAAACACAAGAACAGTGTGACTCCACACCTGATGTAAGGACTCTCAGTTATCCTGCAGAACAGGGTGGGAGCATCATGGGAGAAACTGGAGGACGAAGCTGAAAAACAGCTAGTTCAGTAAGTGAACAAAATACTAGTATATTTGTAGTACAGCATTATTTTGTTTCCCCCCCTTTTTTAATACTCATTGCCCCGTGTTTCTTTTCCTGAAATATCTATGTCATGCCAAAAGTGAAATTAATTTTCAGCTATGTTATTAATATTAGGTTTACAATATATTTTCTATCTTATGCATCTTATTTGTGTTAAGGTAGCACGTGTTGATGGGCAAGCTAGTCTTCTTCACTTTCTCTAATAGCTTTACTGTAAGTGATTCCTTTACAGAAAACTTATAAATACTATGATTCCCAGCATTATGATGTCATAACACCTATAAATACTCAAAGTACAGAAATGCATCCCTCTAAATGGAGAGTTTATAGTACCCTTGTGTATACCTCTTCCAGCTAGAGGATGAGCAGCTCGTAATTTTTTTTTGACAGAATATATAGGAAACCCATGATTCCTATCAAGTCAGCAGAAGGACCCAGACATCCAGATCCATATGCCATACTTTGCCTCGTACGTGTTTGAAGCACTAGCAGATTTAATTGTTATGCCCTGGGGAGTCTTCAAAACTACTGTTGGCAGATACAAGTGATATTTACAAGACAAACATGTCTCAGTATATTTACCAGGTGATTACTGCTCTTTCAGAAGCAGTAAATTATGGTATTTATTCATCTATGATACTTGCATGGGTACAGAAGGCAAGCTGGATTTATTTATTTGTTTGTTTTTAGTTGAAGGAGAGTTGAGGATGGAGAAGGGGGAAGAAAGAAGCAGGTTTAGATAGTGCTATGGAGGCAGTCAAATTGCATAGTTTACAATTAGCTCTATTTGAACAACATTTAAAATCACAAGGTTTTCGTTCTGTGTATGCAAGTGATTTGTAATGCCACATGTGCTATGGGATAGCATATGTAGTCTCCAAATGTTTCATCTGTGTCTAGGCACTCTGGTTTTTAAATCACTGCAATATGTTGAGCAAGCAAACAACTTACCATAGAATTTGATTGTGTGTTTGTATCTAAAAAATGTTAGATATCCTATTGCTTTTCCCTCATCTGCACTTCTTTATTCTTCCTGTTTCTTCTCACCTCTTCCCCAAGACATTATTAGCTAACACATATTGTGTATCCCTATATGTTTTGACTTGCAAGTAGCTGGCTTAAGGAAACTAAACCAGCCATACATTTTCAGCATAAAATCTTCAGCCTAAAGCTGTTAATGAAACAGTATCTTTCCCTTTTCCTCTCTAACCCTACCCCATTAGGGCTGAGTTAGGTCATGCTTTTTAAACCTAAGCTTTATTTGAGGATGATTATATGTAGTCCTGACTTGTTGCATAAAGGCTGAGAACGGGTAATGTGACCACTGATGTAGCAATTCTGCTTTTGCTTAATTTTTCAGCTGTAAAGCCCCCTAAAAGTAATATATAGTATTGGAACCTTTTTATGGGGTTCAGTCATTTCTGGCAGTGAGAAGCTACTTTTCCAACAGTGTACAGGAGACCACAGTTGAAACTGCAAAATCAAAGCTGCAGGTACTCGATAATGCCAGATTTCAGTTTTCAGAATTAGTTAGGCCTCTTTATATAGTAGTTCTGGGGCTCCCAGCACAGAAGGGACATGGATCTGCTTGAGTGAGTCCAGAGGAGGGCCAAGAAGACGATCAGAGGGCTGGAGCAGCTCTCTTATGGAGACAGGCTGAGAGAGCTGAACTTGTTCAGCCTGGAGAAGAGAAGGTGTCTGCAGGATTATCTGCTAACTCAGGACTCCTGTTAGCCAGGACAACATTTAGAATAAAGGTCTCACAGTACTGCTGGACTTTGTAGTTGCAAGGATAAAAATCAGCCTAGAACTTGGCTCAGTGTCAGTGATGGGATGCCTGGGTTTGATACTGGACTTCCAAATACTTGTGAGTTTTCGTACACTTGCATACCCTGGAAATGCACGTTTTAAGCCGAAAACAGGTGTGATTTTTTTAAGAGATTTCCCTTGTATGTCAATGGGCAATCCTTCAGATTTCTGTGTAAACAAACTAGTATTAGGTGAATGTTGCTGGCAAGGCCTGGAAAAACACACTGTGTTTACTGTTCGGTACAGTAGAGCATTCTGTTGGTGTGATTGGTAGGAGGCTAGAGAGGGGATAAAAGGTTTTAGGGAGTGTTATCTCACGTGGTAATGTTTTGGAAACTTCTGCCCTCAGTCACATCAAGTCCTTTGCAAAGACAGAGGATCTGTGGCTCAGAAATGTTTTCAGGAGCCTTGGGGATAAACAGTTTGTGTCAGAGTTGATTTAGCAGCATCTGGAGCCGAAGTGATTCCAGCTGATGCGCCATAATCATCATCCCAAACACCCTGTGATTTGTTCTGTGGAATTCTAGCAATGCAGTCCTGGGGGAGCACCTCACTGTCAGCTTTCCCTGCAAAGCCCAGCCTAAGTGCCACATGTGGCTGCCCGTTTACTGTAGCGTAAACCTGGAAAGGCTTCTCTAGAACTGCACAGGCACGCCTGATAGCAGAGTTTAATGATGGCCTTGAACAGGACTTGCATGGGGTTATCTGGTGAAACTGTCATCTCTTTTATGGCTCCTTCCTGGTAAATGGAGAAAAAATAGAGAGCAGGCAAAAAACATGAAATTGCTCATTTATTTATTTTATTTTCTGATAACTGCCTGATATTTTCTTTCCTTTCTAAGATACCTGTAGTTAGCTGGTTGGTGCCAAATAGAGGATTTGGAAAATGTAGTATCTTGCTGCAAAGTCTTTTTTTTAACCACTGCATTTCTACTGGGGAGAACTCATTCTATGTAACTGTTGTCATCTGGTGATAACATTTCTTACTTACCATCTGTCATCAAAACACCATGTTTACTGTCAGATACATCAGTCTCGTAGCTCTGCAGCTGCTCAGTTTGAAGAACTCCATATTACATGCTACTTGTTTTGCATCCATTGTCTTATGTACTTTGGAAGTCTTACCCTTCCACTCGATGCCTTTGACAGGTAGCACTTTGAGTGTAGCACTATTACTCTGATAGGCTGAATTTAACTGACAGACTCCAAGCTCAAGGTCAGAGAAGGACTATGACAAAACTGGAAACCAAACCAAGATTTTCTGAGTTCCAGCCTAGTGCCTGAGCCAAAAGACAATCCTTCAAACCATGCAGAACATCACCATTTGTTTTCATATGAAGTGCTCCTTTTCTGCTGGTGGTTCTCCAGCACCTTTTTACATGGCTTTCCATCTCTGCCACAGAGCTTTTCCCTCCTCTAGGTGTTATGCTGGCAACACAAGATCAATTATAGTAAGCCATGAGTGTCTACATTCTGCAAGCAGTTTTAAAGGGGAAAGCTTTTGATAACAACAATCACCAACAGCCAGTCCTGCACAGTTTTTTTTCTCTCTTTAAAAAGAAAACAAAAAAAATCCCTTTTTCCTCTATTCTGTGTTTTTTCTTTACTCTTTACAGCCCTACAGTGTTGAAAGCTCTGCAGACATGAAATGTTTGGGGCAATTTAAGAAAAACAACAACAACAAAAAGACACCCAAATCCTAAGAAGTTCACAAAAATAGTATATAATTGTTGTAAATAGGTTTTACTATCTGATGCTCTTCTGAAACCTTTCTTCTCCAAAACATAAAACCAGAGCAAGATAAAGCAGTGCTATTGTTTAGCAATCAAATTTATTTCCTTCTCATTCTGGCAGCCCTTAGATATTGTGTATGTTCAGTGAGCATAGAGCTTACCTTTATTATTAAGATCCTAAAAAAGCATAATTGGTGCCAGAATCTTACTCTAAAATCAAGTGGATTTTATCAGAGAGGAAAAAAAAGAGAGGGCTATTTAATCCTGTCTTCTGTCTTCTCCCAAATACAGGGCTTTTACTTGCCCTTTCCCAAGAGAGAATGAATTCTTTCAATTGTGAGATATATGGTATCAATTCAAGAATAATGGAGCACAAAGCTTCTTGAAATCAATACTGATATTCACAGTATTATTTCTATTTTAAAATGCAGGCAACTGTGGAATATATTTGCTAATCAAATACTAAATGACCCATTTTTCTTACAAGGAAGGGGCAGATGTTTTTTCAAAACAAGTCTAGTGACAACTTGCAGAGATAAGAGGACCATTGCTTAAAGAATTTTGGGGAGGCTGCAGTAATGAATTTAATTGACTTGTCTGCATGCCTAACAAATGTTTATCTTCCTGTCTTATAAATGCTGTAGCAGACTTTCTGCCTGGGAAGGAAAGCCTCAAAAGTAGATATAGGGAATCTTGACAGGAACAAGCTATACTAAATAAAATATGAATAAAAGAGAATGTGCTTTAATAGTTCCTAGGCTTATTTGTTGTGGGGAAATGTGCCTACAAGTAGCCTTTTGTGAGTCAGAGTGGTCTTGAAAAATGAGAGAATTCTTTTAAGTTTAAAATGTTTTTTCCATACTTGATTTAGGAAGAAAAGGCAGAGTCTTTCAGAAGTTTATGTGGTACTAGGAAAAGGTGTTGATCCATTAATATCAGCAGAAAGAGTTACAGAAACCAGAGAGAATATTGGCCATTCCACTGTCCTTCTCAGCTCTGTCCTGTTAGTGACACTGTTATACCAGGGATGAGGCCCTTCAGGGAAACATGGATGGCAGCAGGGAGGGGAAGTGGTGCAGTCTGATGGCACTAAGTGAGGGAAGGACTGACTGACATATGGGTGATACGTATTGATCACATGTCCAGAACTTTATTGCTCAAAAAATGTCAGGTTAGAAACCCGGGTCTAGCAAAATGACTCAAGATGGCATGTGGAAATAGACACTGCACCTGAGATTGTGGTTAATCTGCAACTGGACTTTTCCCACAGAGACAGTAAAATGAGACCAATCGGGATTTGGTTAGATCATCCTTCACAGCAAGAATTCACATACAGATATGAGCTATTGCTTTTCCTGAAGAGCACTCTTTCAGGGTAATAGTGATGCTCAGTAGTCAGTTACCAACCCATAAGCTATGCAGCCTCTTTTATATACAGTAAATTCAGAGTAATAAGCACCTTTCAGAAACATAAACTCCAGCCATGGGGCACCCTTAAGACAAGCAAGGAGAGAACTGTTGTATAAATAATTCTCTGCAGATGAATCACCTCCCTCTTGGCATACGGTCTCAAATGGCTATGATGGGACTCATCAGTTTATGTTGCTGAATCCCACATGCTGCAAGCTTCCTTCAGCAGGAGGAAAGTCACCAGGTCCAGCCCTGAACATCTGCTGGGAAATGTGGTAGCTGGGTCCAGCTGCTTCCCAAAGTGAACACTTGACTGACCTTTCTATTAGGCACTATAAGATTCAGCTCAGTGGTCCAGGAAAATAAGTATTAGTCCAGGATCTCTGCCAGGAGTGAGGATGACAACACAAGTGGGATTTGGTGAAGCATGGAGAAAATTAGCTGTATGCCACTCAGCCATTGTAACACCTCAGGCTGTTACCTATTATCAGACCATTATCCTATCTAAAATACAGAAGAAGTATGTTCTATTCTGTCTTCTAATCTGAAAGTTTGGTGCATCCTTATTTCCTTATTCTCAAAAAGGAGGAAAGGAAAAGACAGCTAAAATCTGCTATTTTCAAGTTAGTAATGGCTCAGAGAACTTGTTTTGTCTGATCTTTCTGTCTCCCTAGCTATGTCCTGTCTGTATACATGTTGTCTTAAATATAATGTGGTATGGTATCAAAAGCATATGATTAGCAATACGAAAAACGAAGACTAGTGATTGGTTGCTATTTTTTCCCATCAGTGTGATAAAGCTTAGTGAGCCATGTTACTGATTTGTAAAAAGCATGATGTTTCCTTTTGTTGCCTACAAAATAGAAACACCCTAAACAAGAGGAGCTCAGTGAACTTCTCAGTAAATAGTCATAGGGACAGTTTGAAATGTGTACACCCTTTTTCTCTTCCAAAAACTGACCATTGCAGTGCCCCAGTGTAAAATGTCTTACATCGGAGTGCAAACCCTGCAGAAAGCCAGCAGTTGAGGATGGATCCTGTGCCAGCCGGAAGGCCAAGTGGAAAGGTAGCTAAGGTCAGGCTATGCAGTGCGCAGCCCTCTGAGGTCTTACTCCTGAGAAACTGTGAGGAGAAAAGGCAAGGAGGAAGTCTTATTTCTCAAGAGCTTATGGCCTCACTTAGGGCTCTAGGGAGCATCTCCGTCTTCTCAGGTCTACATGCAGGAAGTTGTTGTATTGCCAGCATGTAGTGCCTGCATAGTGGTGGCTGCTGTTCAGCTCTGGTTTTAAAATGCAGGGAAAGAAAGGTGCTGGGCACAGCACTGAATTCAGTGTAAAAGTCAGGATGCTTGTCAGTTGGATGTTACTACCAGAGATCCAGATGTGGATAAAAGGCACATCAGCATTTTTCAGCAGATGTTTGCTAGGGGCTTTCATTTGAACTAATTGTCATTTAGCTGGTAACTTTCCAACGTTAAATTAAAAATCCCCAACCTTCCATTCTCTTTGTGCCATGGGAGGTCTGTATTAGGAGAGGCAGCAGCTGTCTTCAGACAGAAGACATGCTCTCCTGTGCTGCTAAAGAATTGACCTTTGTATTTCTATGTTGTTTGTTATACATCAGTCCACAATTTCCACTGCTCTTTGTTGCCATTTTTACTGTTAACAGGGTTTCTGTTCATCTAGCCTTCCCCTATTCCCAGGCAGCACCTGGTTTAGAATCACCCTCTCTTTAAACATTGGTAAGAGGTTGGTGAGCTGCCTCTAGAGGGATTCAGGAGTGGCTGCTGGAAGGCTGCTCTGAAAAAATCAGTAGCAGCCCTAGGCCATGAGTAAAATCTCCACTTTCCTGAATCTAAGCCTACTTGTGTCCAAATGTTACCCTCTTGTTCACATGCTACTGTTTATTTACCATTTTAGTAATATGGTCCCTTCTCCCATGCCTGTCTGTTTGGTGCTTTGTTTGCATGCTTCTGTTGTGGGTTCTTGCTTGTATATCTAATCTTCAGGTATCAACTGAGTGTATGACATTTAAGCCACAGGCTTAGTGATGCCACTCAGGGCACTGTAATTCAATATCTCAGTGTTTTCATTATGTCTTAATGTAGTAAATGGCTTCTAGTTTAGATTGTTCACTTTTGACAAGATGGGGTAGCAGCTGGAAAAATTATTTCATTTATTTTAATGTGAAGCTGAAAGGAAAAGGGGAGGGCCTTGTTTCAGCAATTTCTGAATGCTAGAGTGGGCATCAATAATGTTCATTTTAACAAAAGACTAACAGAACCATTAAGGTGTACACATTGTCCTCTGCTTCCTAAAACGAGTCTGAAATCATACAAGAAGAAACAAGTGCCTGTGCAAACAATTTCTGTGGAAACAATGGACAATTCCCAGGAGGAAGGTTCTATGTGGCCTCCAGGGCTGGGATTAGATATTGTGTAATAATTGAAATCCAGACAGATTTAAATCAACAAGGGCAATCTTTGCAGGGTAAGGCTTTAAAGCAGAAGTTCTTTGAGACGGGGCCTATTTCTTCATCTGTCTTCTGATGTGGCTGCTTATTTTAGCAGGGCGCACATAAAAACGTTTGTCTAACGTGACTTTTTCAGGCTTTTGCCAGCAAATAGTCTGTTATGTGCCTGATGCTGGTTTGTCTTTTAAATAGAAAACATATATTTTGAATTGACTTAGATCCCATTCATTTAACTGCTTGGAGCAAAATGTTACTAGGATATTTTGGACACAGATTTATTGACTGTGCATGCTATCTGTAATGCCCCAGTAGACCAGAACATCTTCAGAAGAGCTGTCACAATCTATCGCGTCAGCAATCTGTGAAATATGAATTCTCTATGGAAGTTGTTATGGGCCATTAAGTAAATAATAATGCCTATTTTATAAACTCTGTGTTAACTTTATATTTATTACAGAAGAGCAAATTGAGAGGATAAACTAAAACCCAGCCTCAGCCTCCAACTCAAACTTTTCTGACAGTGAACAAAACTGCTGTTGCGTTTTGTCACACACGTTCTTTTTATGATAGTGTAGTGTAAAATGGTGTACAATTGGTATGAAATGCCAGAGTACCCAACCAGCCTACTTCCACAGCATTTTCAGCCTTGTTTTGAGAGCAAAGTCCTTGCCTAAGATGGCTTACAGCAGTTAAAATGGTCTTCAGCTGAGCTGAAGTAGGAACTACTTGAAATGTGCACAAAATTGCAAAATAGAGCAATTAACAAAACTAATTGTTCTGAAATCTCTCCGAGTTCCCTGGAAGACATTAATTTGGAGAGTTCTATTCCAAGTGCTGTATCAGTGTTTTGAAATATTTAATGTGTTTTTCCCCCTGATGTACAGGGCAGGACTCCGATCCCCTTGCTTTATGAAGGAGAATCTGAATCGCAAAAGTTGAATTCATCTCTCCTAATAATAATCATCTAGAAGTTAGGCAGTGAGCCAAATAGACTCTATTTATAGTCTCAAAAGGAGGAAAACAGCCCCATTGGCAGGAGTCACCGTGATAGAGGTGTCTGAAACATACATTTATGCTTCTGTTGAGAGCTGTGCTTGAGTTGACAAAGCCCCTTGTCTCCAGTCTGTTCCTCCAGGCTGCCTTGATGGTCAATTGTTTTCTGCTTGTGGCTGTTTCCTTGGCAAATCCAGTTGCTTTGCTCCGACAGGGCTCCTGGTTATAACCCAGCACACATTACCAAGTCAAGAGACCCTAAGCTTGCAAGAGAAGTCTTTTAACAACTGTTACAGTGTATGGAAGACCCAAGGTATTTGGAGCTGTTCTACCACTATCAGCTGGTAGGTGGAGGGTAGCCTGATGAATAACAGCCAGTATTTGCCTGAGGTAGCACAAGAAGTCTGAAGTAGAGCAAACAAATGAGGTGGCTGTACCAGGCTGCATCAACTGACTAAAGTATTTAAACTTACTGTTTTTAGTAGTGGTCTGTTTTCTTTGGAACATTTTTCCTTTGATGCCTTTGTAGATGTCAGATGTCAGAACCCTCTACAGGGGCTCAGGCTGGGACAGTCATCAAAGGACAGAAGTCTGAAGCAGACAGTTTAAGGGAAAGCAAGCACTAACAGATTGCTGGAATCAGGTGGTATTAGTAATGTAAGGTTACTGCCAGATGGGTTCAATGAGTTAATAACAGTACTGAGAAGGCTTAAAATTCTTTGGTAACTGAAGATTGAAAAGTGACAGATTTGACAACCAGTCTTCACAGCAGTGTAGGGAGCCTCTAAGCTTATTCATTTTCCCAGGCTAATTAGTGGAAATGATAAATCATGCATATAAAGATGACTTGAGAGGAATCATCATGACTTCTTGAAAGGGAAGTTCTGCTTTATAAGCCTACTGGCCTCCTTTGAAGGGACTAGCAAACATGCATAAGTATGAATGCATTAATATATCCCACTTTAACTGTCTTTCGGCAAAGGCTTTTAAGGAAACCGGACTGGCATTGCATAAATTGTCATGGATAGATAATCAGTTCAAGTCTGGCCAGAAAATGGTCAGTGCAGTTCTGCATAGCTGACTGTTGAGTCCTGTGGTGGTCAGCATATTCATAGAAGACATAGAAAAGGGAATGAGCAGTGGTGATGACACAAACATTTGTCAGGACAAGGGTAAGCTGAAGAATGGCTGAAAGACTTTCTGAGAGTGAGACTGGGCAATAAAATTCATTGTAAAATCCCAAGTGATATAATGGGGAAAGGCAGTCTAGATTCATGTATGAAATGGTGGTTTGCCAGCTGACCTTTACCATTCAGGAGTTAAATCTGGACTTGTGATACCTATAGAAATGTAAGGATTTTTCATGCTTTGCGAATATTTTGTTAGACTGAATTCTTTTTTGTAGCCTTTTTGTGAATGCATCAGATGGCACTGCCAGTTTGAAAAATAAATCATGGCATCTTTCCCTCCACAGTAGACAATTACTAGCATGTAACTTGGATTCCTTTTAGAACATGACTGATTACAACTAAAATTGTATAGCATGACTCATCAGTTGATAATTAGATCTCTCCTCATACCGCACCTAAGTCATGTCACCATAATCTGTAATGATAAAGAACGACTGATTTCATGATTTTGCCAGGCAGAAGCTACAGTTTTCTAATACAGTCACAATAAAGAAATTGATAGTTTTTTCATGTATTGACTTGCATATTTTCACACCTTTCATTCCAAGCATTCTTGCTGCCCTTTAATTGATTTTTTTCCCCTTCAACTTCCTGTCTTGCACTCGTATTTCCCACCAGCAAACAAAACTAAATGAGGATCAGGAAGGGAGCTATGGCTTCAGTACGGACAGACGTTTTTAAAGACTTACATGACAGAGTGTGAGCAAAACACCTACTGCCAGAAACTACATGTTGCTACAATTATTGCACTAAAAAGAGCTACTGCTGTAGGTGTGGTGTTGAAATAAGGCTGATAAATGTTAGGGCATGGTGTGCTTTCCCAAGACAGTCTGGATCTAGAGCTTGATTAACCAAAAGTGAAGATAAATCTTGGGTTTTGTCTTTAAGCACTGTTAGGCAGTTCGTATGGTTCCGCATTTGTCTCCAACAAGTAAGATGTGACCATAATCCTCCAAGTATTTTGATGCATATTTAAATTAGTAGGTTCTTTATATCTCATTAGGGCAATAAAGCATTTCAAGTAATCAAAAGATGAACGTTTTCTTGTCTGCAAATTTTGCACGTCATCCAATCTGTATTAGAAGGAGTGGAACAGCCAAATGATATTAGTGTCTTGAAATAGTTAGGCAACAGAAGGAATGAGAATTAAACAGATTAACACTAAACAATTTCATCAACTGTATAGCATCTGCATGATATATTCAATGCACAAATATTCTATACTCCTGTAAGCATGAAGGAAGATGACCATGGACATCCCTTTTGATCTTACTTTCCTATTCTTACTTAAGAAGCAAGTTTCATCTGTCCACATCAGTCTTAATCCACATATTCATCCACATATTGAGCCCTGTGGGTCTGTTTTATGTAGCAACTGTAAACACATGTGTGACTACTTGGAAGAAAAGAACCTTTGTGTTTGAGCCTACAGTTCTCTGATCTGGTTGCAGACTGGGAGGATTATTAAGGATCGCTTTACATCTGATTGATAGCTCAAATGCAGAGCCGGGGATTTTGACGGACGGAAAGCTTATTTTCATAACTAACCTTCAACTATAATTCCAATGCAAACTTAAAAGATGTGTCTACACATTAATAATACTTTAATCATTCCCAAATGCAAATCAAGATGCATAATTTTTCCATAAATCAACACTGTTATACACTTTATGAAACTGTATGTTCAGTGCTCTTCTCTGAAAAAACTAATTAAAATTGTCAGTTGATAAAGTTAACGGATGATAGTATTTCCCATGTAGCACTTAATATAAAATATTTAGAAACTAAAACTAGTACAACAAATATATTGAGAAAATCCACAAGTCATAGTTAAGTTTATTCTGTAATGATGAAAAATGCATTCCTTTTATGTAAATGTGACTAATATATGAATAATGTATGTTTCTTACGTAGGCTATGTAATATTTATTATGTCCTTTAATATTCACTGTTTGGGTTTTAAGTGCTTTGCTTTGTAAATGATGCAATAGGTGAGTATATCTGTGTCATTTAAAAGCCTAAGTATTTTGTGTTAGAAGAGAGGTGTAGTCATCTGCAAAGTTTAGAACTGCTTTAAAGACCCTTGAAATGTTGGTGTGGTGGAAATTTACATCTGGTGATCTGTTTGGGTTGCTTTGAAACTTCCATGAAAACCCTCCTAAAGAGCCTGACAGTTGAAATAATTGAAAGTTAACATGTATTCCACTAGTATTAATGAATTCCTTTGTGTATCTAACACCTACATGGAGCTGTGAAGATCTGTTTGTGTGTTCTCTGAGGTTCCTCCTATTGGTTTAGTGCTTCAGGGCTGCTGCAAGCAGCTTCCTCTGTTCTGTCAGCTAGTCAAGGGCACAGCAAATTCTTCCTCCCTGGGCTGGTAGTGTCTGTCATATTGTGTATCAATTTAAGACGTATACTGTAGGTATGGAGGCTTTTTCAAGAACAAGGTTTATTAGCTTATGATGTATCAAGTTAGTGATGGAGGGCAGGCTGCTAGTCCAAATCAGAGTCTAATGTGAAAACTGAATGGGGAGAAAAGAATGTTCTCAGCTAATGCTTTCTTCTTAGTAATGAAGGGTTCTAGGGCTAGTCCTTTCTGTGTAACAGCCTTCAAACAGGAATGAATGGATGAATGAATGCTTGTAGCTGCTTAAATGGGAAAGTCACTGGGCTCCCTGTAAACTTGTAGGCATCTGGTACTGCAACCTTTGGCACCAGGGTGTGGGATGGCTCAGCTGCAACAACCCTTTTTCTCCTCCTGTTCTGGAATGGGAAAGGGATGACTTTATTGAAAGCTAACATATTCTTTTACCCATATGTCTGGGAAACAGCCAAGGGGAGTCATGGTTGTGAAGTAATGAAGCACCTTTAGGGTATTTTAAATCTAATTTCTGTCAGACCAGCAGGACAATGCTCAGAGCTCAGTTCACCTGACATGTGAAATTTAGGCCAGCATAGACTTTTCTGTGAGATCTTTGCTCTTGTTGCCTTATGGATCCAACATCCAGCTTTCACCTGCAGATCTAGGAGGGCTTTACAAAAGGAAGCATTGCAATCCCCACACATGTGCATCTTTAGGAGAGGGAGGTGGCTTGTGTGGGGCCAGCATTATAGAAGGAATAAAGACCAGTCTGTGCAATCATTTGGATGTAGTTCTAAAAGTTGTCTGTGGGCCACCCTGTTTCCTTTTTGAGTTTTGCTTCTTCTATAAACATCATTTTCAATGCTCAACAGCTATCTGTGTACGTTAGAAATGACATTTCTATTTGTAACGTGTTAGAAATAAATTGATGCACTTGATACAAACCCCACGAATACGTGGACTGTTTTACAAGTCCTTAATCATTCAGTGACTTACTGTTTAAAGTCACTCACCAGGGGTACCATATGGGCTGCTTGACAGGAAGAGATCTGGGGGTTCCTTGTGGTTACAAAGTCAGGGTAAGATACATGCTTTCAGCTCTGTCTTGCTGAAAGCAGTCCTTGTTAGCCAGCTTTTGTCAGGCTGAACACAACTGCATTTTTTGCTTCTAGTCTTGTATTCACGCTGCCAGATGGTACTAAAAAGGAAATAGAGGAAATGAATCACTCTCTCTAATAATTTCTGTTGTTGGCCCTGCATGTCTGCTTCCTCTGGATGAATGTTCCCACAGGGGAGCTGGTGATCTCCAAGCTATTTCAGGGTGATCTCCCCCTCAGCCCAGCTTTACTGCTCCTGTATTCCACAGAGCTGCTTTTTCTGGAGGTCTGCACAGTTATGGTGCAAATAAAATCAAGGGCTTAGCAGTTTCTCCTGCTGTTCATTTACATGTCACTTACTTAGGCATTTGCCCCTGGTAGAGTTATGCTAAACTTCTGCTGGCTTTAAGTGAGGTGAATTCTAAGGTGAGGAATCATTTTCATGCTCAGGCGTGTATGGCAGGACACCAGCATTTGAACACAGTCACTGAGATACTGAAACGTGCCTCCGTTGTTGGAAAGGTTACCTGTTTCTGTGTAATAGGAACCATGTTTGATGGATTTCTTATAATATTTAGGTTTCCAGTTTGATGATAAACCCAGCATGTCTTAATTAAAGCCAAAGAGCTGTCCCTTTGCAGCATGTCTTAATTTTCTTGGTGTTACCTTGTTCTTGTTATAAGCATGGAAATATGAATGTTGATACTAAGTGCAAAATTAAAACAATAGCAAGGTCCCCTTCATTCCCTAAGCACTGAAGCAATAAAAGTTGCCTATCGAGAGGGATTGAATGGACTAGGCTGTATCCACTCATGTCCACAAAGCACATTTCATAGCCACTTGTAATAACAACCAGAAAGCTGGAAGTAGAATTGAAAATCAGTATGTGAGACTAATCCCACTCCCTCATAACGAAGTGGAAGTGTCTCAGGTACTTGAGCTGAAACCTGCATAAGTGCAAAATACAAAACTACCTGTGGAAATCCATCTGTCCTAATCCATCATTGTTGCATCACCCTTGCATGATGAGGATATAGATCCAGTCCTGCTTATGAACCACTTACTAAGTCTAAAATCCTTGACATCACAGGCTTTCAGCCTAAGATGTAGTGGTACTGGTTTTGGTTTTTTTGCTTTCTTAGCAGAATGTAGTCATTTGGGAAGGAGTGTTTCTCAGTTTACTGTTGCTTGCTGTTCGCATTTTACTGGGGTCTGGAAGTCTCAGCAAGGACTCAGTGCAGCCAGCAAGCCATATGTGGCAGCAAGTGTTGCACAGTTGTGTGGTTCCTGTTATAATTAACTTGTGTGTTCTTGTGTGACTCCCACTTTAATAAGGTTGTATGTTCTGAGTAGAAGAAACCTATGATCTCCCTGTTTCACAGGCAGGGATTTCACACGGGTCAAAGGGCTGCATTGAAACTAGAGGTTTTAAGTCTGATTGCTTTAAAATAATCCTTGCTGCCTGAGGTTTTAGCCTCCTGTTGTGGCCAGTAAATTCCCTGATGTCTTGGTTGCCTGCAGCTCCCTGGCTAACAAGGTCAGGCTCCTCTGGAAGCACACTTGGGAGGGGGTGTTCAAACTACTGCGTTATTGGGGCTGCCTTCCTTCCAGCTTAGGTAATTCTGAAGCCACTGATAGGAACAGTTCAGAGTGGGTATGTCTAGAGGAAGAGGATGACCTGCAATATTCAGCAACCTTCCTGACGTTTTCTGACACTTGCTATTAAAGCATATTAGGCTCAATATTCATATGTCTCATTTTCAAAACCCTTTCTCACATCTTTGCTCAATAACAGTTTCCAGCATACTGTACTCTTGTGTGTTGTTAATGGCTGTAAATCATTTAACAGCTGAACTGCCTGCTTCAGTGTTGGCCAGGGCATTTGACATAAGTTTTCTACTGGTGCCTGTTAAAGCCGCAGACCTCTATTAATAGGCAAGGCACTAGCTTCCATTCTTTTGCTCTTTATGGCTCTATATGATGTGCTGACTTAACTACTGCTCCAGACAGAATAGGTTGTTTAGAGACTTTGGAAATGGAGCTGAGCAACTTTGCCAGTTCTGCTGTGGTGGTTTCCCCAGTAGTAGATAAGATGAGACCAAGAGCTCTGCACTATTCCCGTTATCTCCTCTTGGATCACTGCTGTATACTGGCAGCTGTCTGGTTGTGTTTGCAGACCTACTGCAAGACTCAATGCAGCTTCTTTCATATTTTCTTAGACCACAGTAGCTGACAGAGGCCGAGGTTATTTAGCTAAAGCATGCTAAGAGGCAGGAATGAGCCAGCTGTGTTTTCAGGCTTGGTTTACAAATGTTCCCTGCTCTTTAGGGAGCTGTTGTTTCCCCGCACCCCATTGCCCGAGTATTTTCATTTGCTTTAACAGCAGCTTGAGCTTTTGCAGTCAGACACAGTGTGCGAATGTGTGGAAGTGACAAAGGATGCCTCATGTGTTCTTTGTAGTGTGCATTCTTCTTTGAAAAGGTGAATGCAAGATAGTTTGAACGATGCAGAAGATCAGGCACCAAACTTGGGAAAATAGAGGGGGGTTTCCTCTCTAAAATTCAAAGGGGATATGGTACAGAAAGCAAGTCTTATGTAAGTGTGGGAGAAGGAGAGAATGGGAAGAAGGCTGCAATTGAATGTAATGACAGAATGAAGCACTTGAAGTGATCAGCCTCTTCTGTTTCTTTCCCCTCACCTCTCAGATTTCTCTTTCCAATGAGTTTTAAAACTGCTGCTGCAGAAGCCGAGACAAGCAGCAGAGAGCAGTACCGAGCTGCTTGTCTCCCATGGAAATGGTTGCCATAAGGACAACTGGTCTACAGAAGCAGCAGAGGTCCAAAATGTAGCACTAACGATCTCTCTTCGGTTTAGAAACTCCTGTGATGGTCTTCCCTTCTGTTTACCGTGTATACACATAAGATGGAGAGCTGAGGCAGTGGGACCATTTGTCACTGGTTCCCTCATGCTCCTGGGCTGCTTCCTGCTGGGATTGAAACCAGGGTTTGCTTTTCACCAGATTATTCCTTGTTAAAAGTTTACAGAGCAGAGCAGAAAGGAGCTGCATAATAAATATCTAGAAGGAGAGGGAATAGAGCAAGACAGGAAGGTGTACTTTAATTCAAAGGCTAAATTGCCACTTTCATAGCCATATTTTTTGGTCCATTTTGATGGAAAGTAATCAACAAACATCATTAAACTGATGAGGCTCCTTCTTTAGGATCAAGGCATTTTTTAAGTGGAAGTGCTGAACAGTGTAAAATTTTTGTTCAAGAAGAGTTTTGTTTTTCATTAATGAAATAAAAATCTCCAGGGGAGGAGGTCATATAGAATGAATGATATAGTCGAGGTGTCATAGAACTGATTTAGTGCTAACACATGCTTTTTGCTTCAGATGGAATAATGAATCTCATGTGATTTAGTTCAGATGGAGTTTGGGACCACTTCTCCTTTCCAGGCATGGGAGGAGGGCTGTTCATCAGATGCACTAGCAATTTTGGTTGTATTTATGTCTTACCTCCCTTCAGCATTTTGTCTCCATTTCCCCTGCACTATATAGCCCTGTAGGTACAGAAAGAGGAAAATAAGATGCTTGGGTTTTGTTAGCCTACATTTGCTCCGCAAATGAACTGTCTCCCATGAGAAATCATTTTGCATAAATCCCTTAAAGCATAATCCAAAATTCGCTGGCTATCTTCCAGTGCCAACATACGTCTCAGGTTCAGATATATAGGGAGCTTGGGTTTGTACTGATTGTATCTGCAGGTTGTACTCTCTGATAGTGAAAATCTTTCAGACACACGTTATGATGGCAATGTTTTTCCTTTACTGAAAGAGAATAGAAAGCCGTGAACTTGTGCCTTGTGAGCTGCAGACTTATCTCTCTCTCTATCCTTATCAGGTAGCTAGGGATTCCCCCCCCCCCCCCCAGCACAAAGAATTCAAGCAACCAGGTGTGAGCTTTCCAGTCAGCTGTTTCTGTGTCAGTTTATCTGGATGTTATGCTCTTTATTCTCTTACCCATACATTAAGGGAGTAAAGGTAATATATTTGTAAGAGTTTTCATGCGATTTTTTTATAGATTTAAAAGATTTTGAAGAGCTATGTTTGTAGTAGATCTTGTTGAATACAAAGATGTAGATGTGTCTTCCATGTTCTATTACACATTTTTATAAGCTGCCTTTTTACAAGTTATCAGTTCAATAGCTAAACTTACACACATTTTGGGGCTCTTTAGGCCTAGACAAGGGTGAATGGTTAGCTACAGTAAACACCTCAGATAAGGCCTTTGACATGTTTGGCATGTTAGTATCTCTGTTTTTATTGTGTACTAAACCATAAGGAAGTAGAGGGTGAAGTGAAAGTTCTCCTAAGTCTGCAAGCAACCCAGGAAACTGATTCATTAAGGTTTGGTGTCTCCCATTCAGCTCCATAAAGAGTATCCAATAGGCTCAGGTCTGCTTCTTTGCTATTCCATTAATACCCTTTTGGAAGGAGACTCTGTCTGCAGCAGATGAGAAAGTCGCTTTGTTTTCTTACTACATGGCATTCCCCTCTTGGCCAGTCTTGTCTGGCTGGTTGGTAACATCCTTGCTATGGGGCTTAATTAGGTAACATGCCTTCACCATCCTTTTTACTCACGTGCTGTTTGATGCTTTGTGGTGCCAATCACTCAGCTAAGGTAGGCAACCATAATCTCCAAAATGAAACAAAAGATGAGAGCTTGTTTTATCCAGCTAATACTCAACACCTTCACAAGAAGCTCTGTGAATTTAGTCCTGGCTTGTATGAAACTGATATCTTCCCTGCCTTATTCAAATTCAGAATGTTTAATGTGTATTTTCCCAGGATCCACAGACCAGAGTAATAGCCACCTGCTCACTAAATGAACCACTGATGTTTATGAACATTATATTCACAAGCTGGGTTCTTATACTATGTATGTATGTAGGGAAATGAGGTACAAAAACAAACAAAAAGGCTGCTTGTAATACTGCATCTATTTCTGTTTGGAAAAATCAGTAGGGCTTTACCTAGATCCATTAGGTGTCAGCTCTTCTGTGCTTCTGTAGCAATAACCAGTTGTCATGGTTTAACCTGACAAGCAGCTAAACACAACAAAGGTGTTTGCTCACCCTCTTCCCAAGTGGGATGGGGGAGAGAATCAGGGAAAAAAAGGAAATAAAACTCATGGTTTGAGATAAAGACAGTTTAATGGGACAGAAAAGGAGGGGAAAATAGCAGTGATGATAATAAAGAATTAAACTATACAAAACAAGTGATGCACGATGTGATTGCTTGCCACTCTAATGACCCATACCTAACCAGCTCTCAAACAGTGGCCCTTGGCCAGCTTTCCCCACACTTGGCATGGCACCATATGATCTGGAATATCCTTGTGGTCAATTAGGGTCAGCTGACCCAGCCGTGTACCCCCCCAACTCCTTATGTACCCCCAGACACTTTCTGGTGGGGTGGAGAGGCAGAAAAAGCCTTGGCTTTGTGTAAATACTGTTCAGCAGTGAGTAAAAACATCAGTGTGTCACCAACAGTATTCTCATAGTAAAACCAGAACACAGCAGTGTACAACCTACTGGGAAGAAAATGAGCTCTATCCCAGCTGAAACCAAGACAACAATAAGTTTTGACATTTTGAGCGCTACTGACCTAGAAAGCAAAAATATATAAACTTTTTCTGAAGATTTTTTCTTTTTAATATTCCTACAGCTTTTTCCATAGGTTAAATGCAATGTGCTCTGAGCATCACTGCTTGATTTCAAAGCGGTTCCATGTAACACTTTTGTGAAATGAAGAGCTTTCTCAAGCAAAATTAAACAGCCTCTCAGGAAGATTAATCTCTGCTCCAAGAGAAGTCTAGAAAGCTTAGAGCGTGCAAATTATAGGTCTAGGAGTGCATGAAGAAGGGGATGCTGTATTCTGACTAAGACCAAGCTGGGAAGCAATATGCTGGTATAAAAAGAATTGTTTGGAAAGAATAACAGAGCATTATTGAACTGATTCTGGACCACTTACGGTTGATTTTGTTGGTGTCTCTTTTATACAAGCGCTAGGATGGGCTTAAATGTTTGCTCATAGCAATGATTTTTCTCTTTGACTAGGTTAGTCTGAGCATGCAGCAGCTTGTCTAAGAGGGAGGAAGTGTCTGCCACATCATAAAAACTGCGGTCATCTGCTCAGATCCAAAGTGTTCTCTGACTTTCTCGCTGGTCATTTATTTGCTTTTGGCTCTCTGGGTGTTCTGGGATGAGTTACAAGCAGCAAAATATAAAATTAACAATGTTCTTTCAGTGGTCATTTTGCTTGTAACGCTGCCAGGGGCTGTATTTTATAAGGCCAGCAGTCTGACCACCTCAGGATCCTGCCTTCATTATTTGCAATCGCTGATGAGTAGGAGTGATACTACTGCCCTAGTCAGTTCTGTCCAATGCCCCGTGTTTTGATGTCTTTCTCCAGTGCAAGTATATTTTTGATTTAAAAAAAAGTCATATTTGAATGCTCCCTTTAAACTACAAGCAGCAATTGTCAAGTTACTTGAACAGTGGTCCAGTTAACAGCAAAGTCCTCCCTCAACAACCCACCCCTCCTATCCACTTTTTTGAGACAGTAGGTCAAGGGAATCTCAGACCTAGAAATACCCAACCTACAGCCTCTCTTTGTAGCTAATTACAGCATCTTGAGTTGGTGATATGAAAGGTTTCCATCATCATGAATCAGGTAAAGGTATTTTGAGGATGTTGTGCACATGGTCCAAGAAGCAGTAACTCGCGTTGTTGATATTCTTCCTTTTTCAAGCAAAATAAGGGTTTTGCACTAGGTGGTGTAAGTTAGCTTAAAGCACCATATCCCCATGAGCAGAGTAGTGAAGGGATAATTCTTAAACCTTTGTAGCTTTATATCTTGAGGGCTCTTCAAAGTGATAGGGCCTGGAGGATGGGCAAGGCAGAAACTGAAGAGGAAAAAATGGTGTGGAATGGGTGGATAAATCATGATTTGGAAATTTGGCCAACTGCTGCTCACTTTCCTGTGTGAGATCAATAGCAGGTAACTGGAGTTTGGGAAGTGAAGGTATGGAGACTGAATGGGATCCCTCAATAAAGACTCACTTTTTTCAGAGGTTTCATAGCTATTTCTTTAAAGTTTTTCCTCAGTCATTCAGTTACTGTTGACGCTACCCTATGCCTGTGTGTATATATACACACAGAGAGATATAGAAGTAAATTAGGATTTTATAAACATTCTGTGCACATCATCCAAACCAAATTTCAGGTTCATTCATAGTCTTTGTGCCCCTACCGCTTAACAAAAGCTCAATTGCTTACTTGTTTCTAGACTGAATGTATAGCTATAAACTATACTGAGTCTATATCGTATTTCCCAGTAATGGCAATATGTCATTTGAATTTAATAGTTACATTGCTGGGATAATAATACATTGTGCAAGTCTTAGTGTCTTCAAAACCGAAAACATTTACCTGCAAACAGAATAACAATTCTGTAGCTAATCCTTCATAATTATTTGTGGAGAGATTTCAGCAGTCATCACATGCCTGTCTTAAACCATTCCGTGTGTGACTTCCCACAGGTGACTCATTTTCCTTAATCACGATTTTTTATACAAAGACTTTTCCATGTTTTGGCAATAGCTTGTCATGGTATGTTGCATCGGGTTTTGTGTCTCTGTCATCCAGGATTCACTTTGCATACACATTGTTTCTGTTGTAGATAGCAAATGCAGGATACGTTTGGTTTGCAGCAGGAGTTTGACCAAAAGTTTTGAATTAAAACATTAGATTTTGTTCTTTTAAGATGTTTCAGAGTTGTTGTTTTGTTCAGCCAGGAGTGGCCTGAACTGTGGACAGTGCTAGTGACCAACTGGGTGAGTAGGAAAATCCTCTGCTTAATTCACTCATCCTGAGCTATCAATTACATGACATGTCCAGAGTAGGAGTTTTCACTTCACATTTTATATTTTAAAGACACAGAGGAAGTAAAAACTTCACATTCTACTTGGGGAGTTTCTCTCCTGGCTATTCTATACTTTACAAAAGGTTTATTAGATCTTTTTTTACAGTTCTCATCACTTTTGTTATGTTCCTGACATGTTCTGGTCTTACCTGTCAAACACCTTCTTCCTCCATCTTCAGGTTATTACAGGGTGGCTACTGGATGTGTTCTTGAGTGACTAAATACGAATCCATTCAAAGAGTACGAATGTTCTCCAGGCTTCTGGATGTGCCAGTAATGAGCAATACATTATATTTTACTCCCTTTTTGCCTCCCTTTTTGTAGCCTTTATATGAAACATGACTGCTCCTCACCATGCAGCTTGTGTAGGAACACCTCATTTTGCATAGTTAGTTTGCTTCTCTGTAGAGCTTTGTGCTGCTAGTTCTGAGTGAGCTCCACTATACAGCTCTGAGGTTTATGCTCATCTTTGTTGCCTTCATAATCTTTCCTGTCTAAATTCTTAAGTTACATTCTGTTTGGGAACGGAATACAACCAAAGTTCAGGTAATCAGACCTGTTTCCTTCTCCCATCCCATCTCTTTTTAGGGAAAAAAAAACCCAATCAGGTTTCAGGCAGAAATTAGACCTATCCTGTAAGTATTGTCATTGTGACAGAAGAAATAGAAGAAATCATTAACCATGGAATGATCAGTGCTGGTTGAAATTTAGGATGTTATGTGTGTTTGTACAGTCAGAACAAAATAGTGGTGCACTGTCTTTGTTTCAGATTGCTTTTTCAGACTATGAGCTGGATTATAATGCTGAGATATGCAAACAATTGCTGGTGACTTTTCAGTTATTTGCCACATCTGCTTGAAAAGCATTCAGTTAAACACATTTGTTGAGCAAAAGTTGTCCATGTCTTCTGCTAGATTTTGTCTGAGATGCATCTCTCAGAGTGTGTTCGGTGCAGCTCATGGGGAGATGATTTCACTTTGTACAAAGTAATTGAGGCCAATATTAAAAATCACCTGAGATTAACCTTTCTTTTACTTCTGGAAATCTTACCCTTCTCTTCATGAAGAGAAGAAAGCTTTCTGATGACTGTATGATGGTTCTTTCCAAATGTCTGTTGGGGAATTACCACATAATGTTGGAAGGATCAGAAATGTTGCAGTTCTACCAAACTAAAATTAGTGAAAAACACTTAAAATATTTTACAGCTGTGTTGCATTACACAGTAATTGTGTAGTTAATAATACAGAATGTACACTACTACTTACAAGGAAAGTTAATTAATTTGGGCTTTATTATTAGGGGTTTTTTTCTTTGACTTTATAACTTGTGTGTGGTTTTTTCATATTATTGCTAACAGCCTTAAATAACAAGGTTTTAATTTGGCAAGGATTAGTGTTGCATACTTAAACCTAATTTAAATGTCCTTTAAACATTTCTGAGCATGTTTCTTTTTCCTTACAGTTCCCAATAGTGAACAAAAAAAAAAAAACCACCCCCAAAAAAACCCTGAAACCAAAACACAGAAAAACGAGAAAGCAGCAATAATATTCACCTCTATCAACCAGTGTGTGCATTTACAGCTGCTAAAGGGAGTGAGGCAACAGGATTTAGCTGCTGTAACTGCTACTTGAACATGTATGGTGCTGTGCGCATGTAAAGGTTTTTGCTAGGTTGGGTTTTTTCTTCTGTTCTTAAGCCAGAAATTATTTAAATCTTGGTTTCAACTGCTGTGAAGTTATTAGAATGAGTCACTTATTAAGCATGTCTTTAAGTGGTTTCTTCACCAGAGGTAAGATGTGTTTTATTGTCCTGAAACGGAGCCCAAAGGTCTGCTGGTGGCTCTCTCAGAAGCCAGCTTTATTCAGATCAGCTTTTTGCCATGCATTGTGGTGTCACCTTGGTCTGCACATGGGTAGCGTATTCCTACAATTGTGAGTTTTCCTTTCTCTGCCAAACAGAACATGATACAGAATTTCCAGGGGTTTTAACTTTTGTATTCAGAAAACTCATGATGAAAGTTTGATTATTTCCTGAGATGCTGTGTGCTTTCACAGGCTTGTGAGTCTCTCTTACAATACTGTACTCTGAGGAAGCATTAAGACTATTCTGGAATTCAGCTGGTTGCTGTTTGCCTAGGACAAGTCAGCTTTCTGACTGTTTTTGTCTCTTACTGGAATTCAGAAAAGAAATATCTTTTTGCTACTGTAGGGCTGGGATGAAAATATCCCAGCTCCCACAGGCTTTCTCTTTTACTTCCACTTGTGGTTTTGACCATTCCTCTTTACAGAGTAGCTGAGGATGCTGTGGCCATTTCTGGGCCTGCAAATCCAACTGGGATTTTTTTCTCGGTATTTGCTGTTTCATATCTTTAGGGACTGTGATGTGAACATCTAACACAAGCCATTTTGGAGAAGAGAATGTCAGCAGAGGCCAACCAGCATTTTATTATTGCTCTGTATGACCTAAATATATGGTAGAGTTTGGCTTCTGCAGCCTTTTTATAAAACTCTCATGTTTTGAAACTGTTTTCTGTCAGTGCTTCAGATGGGTAATAATGGATAGCTGAGGGACATGTCTAAACCTTCTGCATAAATTCAGTCATTAAACTGTAGCAGTAATAGTGAAACCAGATCTGAGATGTGCGATTATTTCTTTCTCTATAGAGGAACAGTATTACTCCAAGGAAACTCCTGAGCTCTTTACTTAGATAGTCGACTGAGCTTTTCTTTTTTCCTTTATTTTTTGTGCTTTTCACCTGGTTTTTAGTTTTGCTGCTTTTCTTTCCTTTGAGGATGCAGGAGTTGGGAGCTATGGGGATGGGGGTCTGTTGTGAGTTTTTCTCTCAATCCACACTTGCAACAGGTTGACACCTACTGTTGTTCCTTTGTTCCTTCAGTTGTGTTTGGCTTTTTTGTGATGCTATCCATATTAGTGATGTTTGGCTGAACATGAACTGCTTGCAAATTCAGTTCATACCCTTTTAAACTTCGCAAGATTTCCTCAGTATACCTTCCAATAAAAGTTGGTTGCCTCTCAATAAAATCAAGCCTACTAAGTACAAAGCAGTAGAATTTTTGATGGACTCTGAGGGGGAAGCTGTTGAGCCCTATGTGATCAAATACTTAACTACCTTCCCCCTTATTTGTGACTTTCAGTATAAATTAATTTTTCCAGCTTTCCAGGAAAATTTCTGTCCTGTGTTCTGCAGAAGGCTTTCCAGTTATGGGAAGTAGGACCTTAAAGTTCTATGGGTTTGGGGCAGTCTCTCCAATACTGCTTAACTCCTCTGCTGAGATGATATTGTTTAGCCAAATATTGGGTGTATTCACTTCTGGTTTTGTTTAGGGGAGTGCGATGGTGCTTCTTACATTCCCTTCTGCTTTTCCACATGCTCATTCCTTCCTACCTGTAGCTTTCACAAATACTGTCTCATTTGCTGCATGAATCACATTGTAAACCCTTCTTGATTTAAAATTAACAGAGGTGTTGTTATTCATCTTCTACTGAATCATTTTCTTTGCTCCTGTGAACAGCTCTTGTATTGTAAGTCCCCAGTTATCTTGTCCCCTTGGTCCACTCTTTGCATACTGTACTATTTCTTGATAACATAAAAAGCTTTCTGATTTACTGCAGTTGTTGTAGGGTAGGTTTTTTTCTCCCCTAAACGTGTAGTATTGCCATGGCTTCTGTTGTTTGCCACTGATCGCTATTCACAGGCTGTGGGAGAGAGTTTATTTGAGAAAAGCTGACTCTTTGGTAAAAGCTTTCAATGTCTTTCTTCCTTAGGATGTTTTCCTGTACTATTTTGAGTTCTCCGTCACTGTGGCAGTGTCAAAACATTGTGTCAGAGCACTGTGACTAGACTAATGCAGAAACTTCAGTTCACTTTAAATGACTGCTATTACAAACCTAATTTCAGTTGGGACTGCCAAAGCCTAACTCCGGATCTTCCAGCACAGTTGTTTTATTCCAGATTCATCTGGTTTCTTACAAAGAACTCAGTTAAGACCTGCAAAATTGCAAGATAGGCTTTTGTACTCTGTGTTTTCCATATAAAAACACGTGTGTCTCACCTTTCCTTTTACATGAAATGCAGTTCTCTTCAAATTTGTGGTACAGATTCAGTACAGCTTCTTCTGCCAAGTTAACTGGAAGCTATTGAAATCAGCAAGTGCCTCAGAGTCAACTGTTGTCAAAATAACACCACTCCCTTTATTTCTTCCTGGTTTCACCCACCGCTTGCAGACAAAGAGAGAAGCAGCATTTAAATGTTTCTCACGTGCCTTCCATGCTTCCGGAGAGTTTCGGTTCTGCTGTCAAGCTTTCAGTAACTCTGTTGAGCTTTCTGTAGTTAACTTCAACTTCAGCAGCATTTGTTCTTCAGGAATGAGCTGCAATGAAGAGAAACACAATAAAGCTGCTTCTGCTGTTGTTGGCTGCTTTCTAACTGTGCAGCTTAACACAGAAGTCTGTCTCTTAATAGACCACAGTCCAAATTATTTAGGCCAGGACATAAGTTTGTTATAAATTCCACCAACGTTTTCATTAACCACTTCAAAGGGAATCATAAAAATGGTCCATCTAAACCACAATTTCTTGTTCAGTATATCCCTTAGCCATGCCATGCTTCTCTTCCCTTGTTAGTCCTACTCCTGTCCTCCAAGTATTATATAGCACTGATCCATCCTTCTTCCTTATTTCTGCTTTTTAAAGTTTCAAAATGACTTGGGATCCTCTTTCTGAGGAAATTTCACTTCAGAGACATGCTTTGAATGTTATTTCTGGATGTAATGTGTCTTTGGCCAGAAAACCAACCTTTTCATTTATTTCTCCAGCCCATTTTGTCCTTAGAGAGTCATACAAGTAGACTGAAACTGGCAACTAGCAAAACCTTATCACTTTAAACACCCCAAAACAGTTCAGCCAAAATGTGTAATTAAATGAAAAACATCATAAATTGTAACTAGCTTTTTAGATTTCTTTGTAAAGAGAAAGATGAGAGGTGTCATTTGTCTTGAGAGAACTTACCATAACTTGAATAATAAAATTTAGAAATAGGAAAAGGGCTATTATAGATAAATAATTGTACTGAGTATTTCCCAATTTGCGTATTTGAAGCCATATCAAAATATGCTGCGATGTAAGTCACAGGACTGAAAAAAGGAAGAATATTTTTAGTTAGAAAAGATCTTTAATTCTACTCCCAATAATGCCTATAAAAATATATTTTTTTTTAAAAATCTGCACTTTATTCAATTAGAAAAGCTCAATTAATCAACAAGGGCTAAATGAGTTCTGTTCAGACTAATGGAGCATAGCACCATTTACTCCCTTCATCCATTCATTTCCTTAGAGGTCAGTTTTGTGACTGCTATTCAGGGGCTATTTCAGTGTTGGTTTCTTTCTTTTTGTTTTGTTTTGCTGTTTGCTTGTTTGCTTTGGTGTTTTTTGTAATGCATTCCACTCCTAGCTTTTAGAATGGAGTTGCAGAAGGATTAGTCCATCTTGCAATTAGTGCATGTTAAATAGCCACCTGAATGCCTGGTAATAACAGCTTCCGACAAGAATGGATGGTTATTGAAATAGAATTCTGTCTCCTGTAGAAATAGTGGGAAATCAATAAATTATTATTCTATAAATTATTAAATCTATAGACATAAGATGACCATAAGTTGAGTTCTTTCTCATTAATTAGTTAAATGAGGACATATGCCCATTGTCACCATCTGTCTATTAATTTAATAATTTATTGAATAATGGATGCTGCTAATACAGTGTTGAACATGACGATATCCATCTTCAGTGCTCCTCTAACATTAATGAGCTTGACACTACATCAGTCTGCTCCACCCTTTTGGCAAATGTCTTTATTTCATATGGTCCAGCAGAATGTGTTGCCTGGATTTGTAACCTGGCACCTGGTTAATTTCTGGCCATTTCTATTCTACCAAAAATGTGGCTTCATAAAAGGCATTTTTGGTTTGGGTTTTTTTTGGTTTTATTTTATTTTGAGTAGTGAGGGAGGGGGAGGCTCTAAAATAGTGCCATGAAAATAAAGAGGAAAGGAATAAGGCTGATGCGTTTAAGTAGGTCAGCTTAAGTAACCCACTGTGTAGCTGCAGCCCTGCTGGGAAGAATTGGCTAGTTCTTGCAAGAATCACTTAGTAAATAACAATCTTGAGTTTAATAGTAAATCTCCAGATTATTTATTCTTCATATGAGATTGAAAGAGTTGGCATAAGCTCTCTTAATGCCTCCTTCTCCTGTTTCTAAGAAGAGATAGGAATTTCTCACAATGTTTTGAAACTCTGTTGTATCTAGGTTTCTGAGAAGTTGCATACTAAATATAATACATTGTTCTTAGTAAGTAAGTGGCTTGTTTCAATTTTTTATCCAGCTTTCTCATTAAACCAAGTGTTACTTAAACACAGCAACTCCTGAATCTAACACAAGTCATTGATGTTATTTTCAGTACTCTGAAAACAACATCTTCTGGTGAAGTTGACTTCCAGATAACTCTGTGCTGATGTACTGATGTACATCATTAAAAGCTAAAGCAAATCAAATGAACACTTGCTTACTTCTGTGACCTCCTGAATTGTAATGTATGAAGCTTTGACTGGCTCTTGCAGGTTACATTGATTATATATTATCACATACACCGAATGATCTTTGAGAATCACATTAACTAGATGAATGGTCTAAATACATTTAACTGAATACACATGCTTCTCCCCAGTAAAATGAAAGGATGTCAGAAAACAAGTTGCATTTCAGTTTTTTCTCTGGCCTACAGTGTTTAATCAAAACTTTGGTTTTACTGCTATATAATCACATTCATAGAGTCATCATGATATCAAACGGAAGATGAGGTTTGGGTAAAATCATTAGTGAGAAAATTAACTGGGTTATAACTGTCTTGGACCTAAATGAATGAAATAGGTAGAAAACCAGCAAGCATGAACTGTCATGCAATGGAAGTAGTTCTAATGTAACAGGCCATGTGCATTTGAATTTCCTTTAGTTAATGGAGATTTGCAATTGCTGCCAAAGGAAAAAAAAAACAAAAGTAATTTCATTGTACAGTGGCTGTTATTAAGACTTTCTACACAGTTATGTGTGCAATGTATGTGCATAATAAAAGCATGCTATTTTTCTTTAGTTAGATGGTCTGTCTCCTAATCTGTGACTGCAACAAAATATTAAAGCATGCACATTTTATCCAAAAGGTAAAATTAAATATTTATCTGTAAGAACAGGCTTCAGGATTTTAGCACATGCTTTAGTATTTTGTTAAGGATAAATTGCAAAAAACAGATGGTTACCTTACCCCAAAAATGCATGGAAATGGATAGATTTATCTTGAATAACAGCTTCAGAGTTTGTACAGTGGTGCATGCTGATTTTTGTATGGTGCCTATAGGTATGGCTACATGTAACTTGAGTATAGGTACAACAGTGGCAACATCAGCATAAGACTGACCTTACAGTCATCTTGAAAGGCAAAATCCTATTGAATACATTAATACGAGTTTTTCTTGTAATGGAACACAATTTTGTATCCTAATTTGGGCTTATATACATCTGCTGGAAGGTATAAAAAGACTTGTAGAAATTTCAGTGGGAGCTGGAGCAAGCTCATGATGCAAAGCGATATGCAAGGATCCCACTCTTCTATCCAAGAAAACCCTACCCCCCTCCAAATCCAATTCAGACAATGGATGTATTAAACTTGAATTACAGCATTGTCTGTCACCAGAAGAAGTGGATAAAATGATGTTTTGTAACATCATCAACAGACTTCCGTGCAAACACGTCTTCTTCTAGATGTGGCAACAGATGGCTCCACTTACCAAAAGAATGCAACCTTATTCATATTTATATTCTCTTAGTCACTCCTTCAAGCCAAATTCACTTGCAGCTCAGGGCCCAGCAGGGAAATTAAAGCGCAGCCTGAGACAGCAAGACTGGGGGTTACAAGAAAGTCATACCTGCATTCCTAAGAGGTGCTTGCCAGTTTCACCCGATGAGAGAACTCCTGTAAAATGTGTGCTACTGCTTAGACCTCAAAAACGGGTATTGAAGTAATAGTGACGTGACATGTATGCTTTTTGCTGTCATTTCAAAGAAGGATGAGTTTTAACTTCCTGGCAAATTGTTCTAAATATGCAGCAGAAGCTTTACCTCTAAATCAAAGATACAATATTTTAACCACAAAGGGGTTAGCTTTACTACTGCATATGCATTTTAGAACTGTAGAATATATAAAATGTTTCATATGAAATATGCTTTATACACGTTATATGTATATATATAAAAAGAAAAAATTAGAGGAGAAGGGAACACAGGTGCAGGAGTAACACCCAGATATGTTACCCATGAAAGGATGAGTAGGTAGCAATGTCATGATTTATTAAAATGATGGGATAGAAATAGACGTGCCCTGTCATAAACTCATGGGCCAGCTATTTTTCTCTTATGGTAATCATAAATCACTGTTTTGCTTTTATGCTTGAAGAGAAACACTTCCGAGTACCTCTGGCAGTAACTATGGAAAGAATGGTTTTCATCCAAAGGTCAAGACTGAATCTTATAGAAATTTCCCTTTTTATGGCATCCGGATGCAGATAAAACAGTGCAGTATTTAGATCCAGATCACTGTTAATAGCTCTGGTGAAAGAAATTCCCCTAAGGGTGAGAGTCTTTAACAAGGAAATGTCAATGCCCCACTCAGCGAGAAATAATTTTCTGTGAGACCTAATAGCAATTTAAGTGACCGCCATTGAGATGTCATGGTACAAGTGTGTGATGTATCGTCGATACTACAACCACAAAGTCTGTCAGGGGGAACTGGTAACCAGATGGAAAACACTGAGTTTCACTAACTCCATTGGTTAAGATACTTTTGGTTAGAAGCCAGGAAATCTCATACAGCACTCTGAAGCAATAGTCCTCAGCTGCTGTTAACCCAGTTGTTATACTCAGTATAGATATTGGACTCTTTATCTGACCCTATAGCACTAATGGAGAAGATCAAGAAAGAAATATTGCTGTTCTGAAAATGCTCTCTAAGCCTCCTGTGACATTGCTACAACACAATAAGCTTTGGGTTGAAGTTGATCCTATGCCTATTTTGTGAGCTGGCATAAAAAAATACTTGATAACAGCTTGTGACATTGCTCTGCTGTCTTACTGCTGCTTCATGATGTTGCTGACTGTCCTTATGCGCTGAATGATGGGCTGTTGAATAGGTCATCTGAGAAGACCCCTCTTTTCCCATCCCAGAAATTGTGGGGTGCCCCGAGCCAATCACTTGGGCTGTTTTTCAGCATCATGCTCCAGTTCATTTTTAGACTTATCTTTTTTTTTCTCTTTTTTCTTTTTTCAGGTAAGAAAAAGAAAGAGCAGCTGAATTCAGGATAGCACTGAGGCAACGCTGGACACTGCAGGTATGAGACATATCTTTGGGGGTCACAGTTTTAATTGATCAGGAATTCAAATGGGCAGAAAGATTCGGGAGAGCTCACATTAAAATCCAGTGACTTTTAGTTGGGAATCAGTCTTACTGCTGAATCTTTCTGCTTTTACAAGTAATTTGATTTTTGCTGTGATAAGTTTTGGGGTATTTACAGGGCTTCAGTACTGCTCTCACACATCTCTAGTGTTTAGGAGAGCTTGCTCAGGCCAGTTTAAGAGCAGGCTGTGCTGAGGAATAATAATATGCAGTGCTAGCTGCCTGTCACTGTCTGTCCCTGGCATACAACAGGACGAGGGCATGGGGCTGAACCCAAAGAGTCCCAGGAGAGCAAGTAATGTATGGTAAGTGATGAATGATGCCTGGAAAAGAGCATTAGGAATGTACCTGATTTTTGTTAATTATAGGTAAGCTCAAGACTTTCACCACAAAGGAATGGTGGAACTGCCAATTTTTTGTGGCTAGGATGTTGGAAGCTTTGTTCGAGAACACTTGTTCTGAGACTTAAACTTCTTTTAACTACCTGTCATGTTTACTGGAAGTCTGGGCTGGGTTTTATGTTGAATAGGGCTTGTTTTCCAATTTCTGTGAAAAGGTCTTATGAGGTATTGAAAGGATTCTTAATAGAAAAGAAAAAGATTCAAAGTGAACCAGCAGCTCCCCTCCCTAACTCTTCTCACCTAATGAGTTAGCCAGTCTTAGGTGATTGTGTCTTAACTGTATCTAAGCACACTCCATTTAATCAAGATTAAACTCGCTTTTGCAAGTCATAAAAAT
Source organism: Melopsittacus undulatus (assembly GCF_012275295.1). NCBI lineage: Eukaryota > Metazoa > Chordata > Aves > Psittaciformes > Psittaculidae > Melopsittacus > Melopsittacus undulatus. The sequence goes on from NC_047532.1 coordinate 210,608, forward strand.
TAGCAGAAAACTTCAAAACAGTGTAATTTTCAGTTGGGCAGTGTATTTATCAGCAGCTACAGAAAAGTAATAAAACTGTTCATTAGGCATAGGAGTCCAAATATTACCAAAGAGCTTTCAGCCCAAGGAAAAAGCAATCATTAGACTTATGGGAAATAGGAAAACTGGAGGCGTAAAGAAGCAGGACAGCAGATTTTATGGATATAAATCAGTAAAGAAAAAGTAGCTTTTTCAGTACAGTTGGAAAGGTGAATAGATGTTCATTTGGACTATAGATATACATAAAATTCACAAAGGAAAGAGGATATAATAATACTGAATCCTATTTTATTAATCATGGGCCTTCTGGTTTTCCCTGTGGTTAAAAGAATGCGTAGGATCAAATCAGTCACTGCAGTAACAAAAAATAACTCTGCCATGAGCAGCTGTAGCAGTTCAGAACAGGAGCTCTGTGTAATCACTTCTGCATTTCTGTAATCACCTCAGTTTCTGGAGGTAGGCAAGGCAGGTCAATCAGGGAATGGAGCTCCCTTGGCAGAACTAGAGAGCCTTCCTTTCCAAGCTCCAGGTCCGGCAGTGTGCTCCCTTGCAAGCTCGATCACAGCCAACCCAAGCTGGGAAGTTGTGGTCTCCATCACGGCTCCCACATTCCTCTCTCTCGTTTGCACATATTGGCAGGTAATGGAGAACCTGGAATCTCTTGAGTGTTTCCCTTAGGAAATCTGGGGAGCTGAAACACTTCAACACGTAATGCATTTGTAATTTTTTTACTCAACCAAATTTAAAAGGAAGCTGGAGGAGGAGAGGGGGGCTCATGGTTTTTCCAAGGGAGATTTGGGAACTCTGAGCAAATCTGCATGCTCAGCATGGTAAACTTTTGAGTGCTTCTGTGCCATGGCTCTCGCAGTATGACTGGGTAAGCCTGATGGCACCATGGGCATGGGGTAGAAATGCTGTCCTAGTCAGGCTGGTGCAGGCTGGCTCTGTACTCCCTGCTACTGTAAATCCCAGTCTAGCTGCTGGTAGTCCCTATTTGTCACAACTGCTGGCATCAGCATCATGCTCCGGCTGCGAGTAGAGATGTTTTGGTTTATGAGAAGTGGAGCATCAGAGAAAGGGCATAAGCATTTCTTTTTTTGCTGTATATTTAATGAGGTACAGAAAAGTGGCCAAGTGGATCTGTTTTTTTTTTTTACTTTCTCGGTATATTTACCATATAAACATCTGAAACAGCTTTGATATTTTCCTGGTGCTTGAATGGTTCAGGCAGAGATTGCTGAGGCTCTGTTTACTGCATCCCACATATGAAACAGCTGTTATGCTTCTGGAATTTTTATAACATCGTTAATATAATTAGGTTGCATACAATTCACTGTTCCAGTCTAATTTTGCAAGGACGCTGCTTTTGGCATTCTGTATAGAACATCATCTTCCCTCTGTGCAGTTGAAGTTTAAGCATCTTTCCCCAGCACCTGAATGATTTTCTTGTGTTTTCTGTTGGAGAAACTTCTCTTTTTTAAAAAATCCCTCTGACAAGAAGAACATCCCCAAAACATTCCTTGCTGCATCCACATTCAAAGGGTTCTCTGCTCAGAAGCGGAAGCCTGATTGTTAGTGAGTCACTTTTAATGCATGATTCTGTTAAATGTACTGCAGATGAGATCTGGGGAAAGAGAAGAGGAATTCTAATTCTGAACTCGGGAGAACAGCTTTACAGTAACAGCTTGACCAGACAGGGGAGGAGACCCTTTCTTGATGTGCAAGTGAAGTTTTTGGTTTCAAATTGCCTTTGAAAAGAACAGATTTCACTGTTTAACTTGGGTTTAATTCAGGATAAATGTTTTGGCGTTTTCTCTGCAGGCGCAGTTTGCTATTGACACATGTACAGTGGTTCTAGGGCTGTTGTTTTTCTTTGTGTCCTTTAATCACCTGCTGAACCAGTCCTTCCTCTGTTTTGTCTTCTTGTGTAAATAATCAGTGACCTCATCTCATCTCTGTGCACACTACAGGGCAGCTGGAAGGTTTACACGTGGTCCCCTCCTCCCTCCTTTCCCTTCCCCATTCCCCCCCAAAATGCTATGGTCTGAATAGTGGTTAATGAAATCTACATATTCATGAAAACAAAGTCTCAAGCACAGGAAACCAACACGCAGCTTTGTGTTAGTATTGCAAGTTCTACGGTTCATTTTGTTTGGTGTGAAAACCATTCTCATGGCTGTGTCCATATTAAACATTTGTCTTTTGAACAGTAATCACACATGCAGAACAATGGCACCTTGTGTGTGTTTTACCATCCGTCTAATGATCTCAGGGTACTTAGGAATGTGGATAAATTTCCTAACCCTTTCCAGTCTGAATGGATAATTCCAGTATGAATGAGATGAATGGTGCATTCCTCATTTCACAGACACAGATGGACTAACTTCTTCATGAACAAACAGCAGCTGTGTTGCAGAACCAAAAATGTCTCCTCTAAGTATTAAGCCAGACTTTACAATAAGATTAAGAGGACTTGCAGGAGGTAACATCTTCTGTGAAAGTTTGCACGGAAGCTTTGCAGTTGTCCAAGGACATACTAACAGCAGGAGTCTCCCAATTTTCAGGTGATACCCAGTTCACGTATGTTAATTGCATGATTGGTATAGACCACAAACATTGAGGATCCTCCTTCTCCAGGCACTCCTTGACTTTCCATTTTGCTGAGACTCAGAGGATATGTCTATTCAGAATTGCTTTGCTTTAGCTAGTGCAGGTATCCTTCATACTGGAAGGAGGCATCTAAGCTTTTGGTACAAAACCTCAAGTAATGTGTTGTTAATTGCTTGTTTTCATAACACTTTAATAGTAAAAATAATGTTAACATGAGAGTGCTGCATTGTGTTGCAGTCAAAACTCCATTTTGCTGTATAGGCATAGTCTGCAGCATTAGGAAAGAGAAATTTCTCTCTACAGTGTTGTCAATTTTCCCTGTCTTTTTGTTAACCATTAGTTTTACAAAGGGGGTAATGTCATCTGAAGCTCCAGAAATGGTGTTCTAAAACTCTAAAATCTAGCTCTACGTAAAGCCTGTGTGAATTTAACTTCTTCTCTGCAAGCCTTCAAAGATCCATCTTTAGCATGGTCCCAGGTCATCTTCAGTGACCAGTCTGCTTGTGCTTTCCCCACCCGTTTGCATTCCCTTTGGTCATATTCATGCAAAAGGATTGGGAAAAAATCAATATAAAACTGATGATGTTGTTTTCACATAGTATGATATGTGACTGTGATTTCATCTAACAGTGTAACAGCTCTGGTTTTAATTCAGGCTTTGGAGAATTTTAGCGAAGTCAAATCGGTCTCATGACTGCCACATAATTGAGCATACACAGTTACTGCCATTCAGCTGGTACAAGATAACTTTTTAAACTGAATCAGTTATAACTTGATACTTAGAAAATAAACCAGTTGAAATATTTATTGTCTTATAAAGTAAAAAAAAATACATAGAGCTTCAGCCCTGGTAGTGACATAAGTGGTTATTAAAGGCTGGGATTTTTGGGTTGCCATTAATGCAGCTGCCATCAAGTCACCTGAAAATCTCATACTGGCTCCAGAAACACTTGTATCAGGCCTTTAAGTAAGATTATACAGCATAGGTATGATTCTTAGCAAATACATACCTGATTTCTCCCTCTTCCTATATCCTTTATGGAAGCCAAATAGAGAAGATGGTAGTTTTAAAAATGGATACTGTGATTTTAACATTAAAGGGAAAGTCTGGAATACTGGTAGAATCTTTCTTTGAGAATAAAAATTCATGTATTTTCTAAGTCTACTTTCATCATTCTGTTTACTTCCAGTGTCAGTAAATTGAAGGAACGCTGATTCAAATACCAGCAGGTTAAAGGTATATATGTAGGAAGTTTGTCGTTATTAGTTCTGCCCAGAAAACATCATGTGCATCATAACTATGTTCCTAATAATGACATTTGACTGAAGATAGGATGTTGTTTCAGCTAAATAAAGGGAAGCATTATTGTAAAAATGACAAACTTTTAAGTTTTTAATGAAATTAAAGTTTCTTTTGCTTATCAAGGAACCATAAAGAAAGTAAAAGAATGCTATTGAAGGGGAATATGTAATGAAGGACGTAAGGAAATAATTTATCTGATTCTTCAAGTCCTAAAGACACAAAAAGAAAAGCGTAATGAAAGATAATAGATTTGTAAGAGAAACTCTTGTACCTCAAACATGAAAATGTACAAGTTAATGTCAGTTTATGCAAGCAGTTTGGAGCAGCCCCTGTTTTATGCTTTTGTGCTGCAAGTCAGCTATCAGGAGAGGGAGCAGATTGTCTTTTTTTTACAAACTGAGTGTAGTGTCATGTGTGAAAGCTGATCTCCCCCTCCTCCCTCGTGGAAGCTGTGTTTGTTTCTTTTATTAGCTGAAACTTAAATGAATGTACACTGATACCTTGGTATCCAGTAAAATGTGCTCTGCCTCTGGGGAGCATGCTGCTCCTGATACCTAAGGAATGCTAACACAGAGGTTAACAGTTCCTGACCTCCTCTGTGGAGTATTTCACTCTCTTCAGACCAAAGCCAGGGATTTCAGACTTACTTTGGCATGAGTTTGGGGAGTTTTAAGCCCTTTGGTAGCAAATAGCAGACTGAGCCAAAATGCCAGCTTCTTTGTGTCATCCTCAAAGGAAACTTTCTTCCCTGGAGCAGCTGCCAGGGGAGCTAATGAAACACTGAGCATTTGTTAACTAACAGGATGGGTGAACAGCGACTAACTGATGTATGTGGCAAGAAGCAGTTCTCTATGAATACCTTAATTTTTCAGCATTGTGGGTATAATAATGAGTGTTATCACTGCAGTTGACGGGGGCAGAATTCTCTCTATCTCTTCATCCTCTTGAAGTGGGCAGAGGGAAACATGGGAACTGTACAGCTGAGCAGTAGTTGGCATCTGATAGTCAGAAATGTGCTGCAGCTCTCGCTGTTATGTTGCAACTGGTTAGAGGCACAGACAGCTTAACTGTTGACAATTTACGTGTTTGTGTTTGTAACAGCCACTTTTCTGCTGTCATAACTGAGGATAGCAGATGTTTACATCAACAGGGGGATGTCTGCAAAACAAATCACAAGCTTTCCTAACTGCCTAATTGAGAACTTGCTCCTGCAACCAGTGGTCTGGATGGGCACATCTGATAGTGTCGCTTCATTGGGAAGAGACAAGTCCTCCTTCCTCCCTTGATGGGTAGACAGACTTCCAGCAGAGCTCTGGCAGGGGCTGTGTATAATTACAAGTCAGTGTTGTTAGCTGGCTGCTAATTGTGTGCCATGCAGCAGGTTTCTCGGTGGGAGCGACCTGAGTCAATAGCTCCCCAGAAGCAGATATTTTGAGTGGCGTCCCATAAGGTGCAGAGGGCATGGCTGTGCTCAGGACTGCAATCACAGTGCTGAACAGGGCAGAACTGTGTGAGGCACTGCAGCTCCTCCCACGGTGCAGGGTTTTTCCTTTGTGCTGGGAGAGGTACGTGTCTCATGGTGGGATCCCGATACGACCATGCTGAATTCAGCATGCTCAGCCAGCAAGTTACTTAGGCTGAACTACTGGGAAATTCTAAGGTAGGGCTGGGACTTGAATTGTGCAGAGCCAAACGGGATCCTTTCTCCTTTAAAAGTGACAAAATGAAATCACCCCTGTAAAGTAAACCCTCACATACTTTCCTTGGAGCCTACAGCTTGGAATCTCTTTTTTAGTTAAAAGCAAACAGGAACAGATGGTGCTGCCCACACCTATTTCCAGTCCCTTTTAATCCGTAGCCTTTTTGTGAGCAAATTTACATAGGACCCCTGCCTCTTGATCTTGATCTAATTCAAACTTAGCTCTCACCTCCTTCTGGCAGAGTCTGACCCACCAGGAGTTACAAAGGCCTGGATACAGGATAGAATCCATCCCTGGCTGGCATCAAAACTGTGCCACAATAATGCCAAGACAGTGTGCAGACCTGTGTTGTGATTAAAGTCTTTACTGGTTGACTGTAGCAGAGGGCTCTGTCTTTAAAGCTAAAAAATCATACTCAGCCCCATAGACAAACCTTTTCAACAGGAAGCAAACCAGTGTTTACACTCAGCAGCAGGCAGTGTTAGGATTTTAGCACTAGCTAATGTAATAGGTTCATACAGAAGGGGAGGAATGGATGTATCCCACATCCTCCTGTAAGGGTGATGTCATGGAGAACAGTAGGATATAAGAATGGCTAGCACATCGGCCTTTGTCAGATGCCACTCCAGTGAATGCTCCGGGAAGCTTGGGAGATGCAAGCAGAAAAGAACACTTTAATTTCTGTCTGTATGTGAGGAAAGGCAAAAGGTTATAGGAGATCTGGGGATGCCCAGAAGCGGAGTCTTAGGCAACCAATGCACTTTAACATAAAACTAGGATACTTAAACATCTTAAGTGCTTCCAGTGTTGAGTGATATCCTGGTAAGAGACATAGTCTGTCTGTAAGCAGGATATAGACACCAGTCCTTAACAGTTTTATGATGTTCTTTTCCAAATCTGCGTGTATTCCCAGCTTTGGTGAGCGTCTGCTTCACCCACAAGCAATGCCAGTTGTATGAATGCATCTGTCATCATTCTGAGAGACCCTGTCCCTTAACCTCAGAAATATTACAAGTCCAACTCCTGAAAGGTGCAATTCTGAGTGCCTTTAAAAGACCTGGGAATACAGTAACATTGAGAAAGCTGTAGAGAAGCCAAGGTGTCTTTATTACACAGTTGAATGACTGCTCGCACACTCCATGTCTCCTGCCAACTCTATTAGCTCCTTGCTCTGAGAAATAATACATTTGGAAAGAAAAATTAAAAAAAAAAAAACCCAACAAAAACCAGTCCATGTTCAAACATGTTACAAATATCCATTTAAATATATTCCTACACAAATTCCATATGTTGACAACCTTGTATTTGAGAAGAAATAGCATTTCCTAATCCGCTATTTGATTTTCTCTGTTATAGACTAAATCCAATTGCCTAGACTGGACTAAACCTTGGTAAAAGATGGTGTTTGTCTCTGTTAATCATACAGAACACCCACAGCTCAAAAAAATACCAGTGTGGAATAATGCAGCCTTAGTATCCATCCTAGCAAATAAATTCTGGATGAAATGGGCCTCATGCTAACAGCCAATCTGATCATTTCCTCATGCAGGAAACTCCCTAGAGTTTTGGGGGGGAGGTTGTTTGTTTTGGTTTGCTTTGGTTTCATTTCTTTTATTCTTTCAGTGGTCCTCTTGCACAGGTTCTTCAGCTACCTTAGTTTTCAGAAGATGAGGGGATGTCCTTGTTCTTCCATGAGTATGTAATTTGCGTAGTGAGCTCCAAGGGTTCCTCAGTTTCCTTACAAAGCTGATCTAGTTATCTAGATCTGGAGACCACTGGGTCTCATTATGCCTGGCCATGCCACCATGTAAAGGCATTGTGCTGCCCTGATGGGAGCTGTGTTCTACACTCATGACGTAGGCATTTCTGCTGTTGCATAAACTAACTTGCTCAAACAGAAATTTGAGGAACTCTGTTAATGCATACACTTGCTAGCATGTCTTACCCTTCTCTAAGCTGACTGCAAGATCATCTTTAGCATCAGTCTTGGCTGACGTGACTTTTCAGTATTGTGAACCTCCTGATCTTATTATCCTAATGTAAGCAAAGTCTTAAAGGAGTAACATTTTTACAAAGATGAAGATAACATAGGAAAACTAAAGCACCTTTGTACCACTTATTTGCTTGTAGGCCATGAATATTAATTTGATCCATCTAATCCACCCCTGCTCAAGGCAGAGGGGATGATCCATGTGTGGAAGGCTTTGGTGGCTTAGCTGGCAACTAAGCTCTGAAGTGAAGCTATTCAGTTCTGTATATTCCTTTCCTGGGTCTGGAGGCTTACTGCAAGGCAGATATTTGTAGGACTGACTCTTACTGCATGTCTTCTCTTTAGAAATCTCCCTCCTTGTGAAATAATTTTATCATGTTTTATAAAAGGAGATTATAGACTGAGGATTCTGTTTTTCCTCTTACCCACTTAGTTAGCAAATTAACAATATTGACTCACACCACGTGCCGTGAATGCATAGCTACCCTTTTTGTTTCCTACTCTACTGAGTTTCTTCTTTTCCCTTTTTAATTAAAATTCAGTTTGATTTAGAACAGCTTTTTATGTCAATCTAAGTTATTTTATTCCTTGCTGATGAGTAGGCCACAGTCATTTCAGTAGACTCATGTAACGTAAATAACATATTCTCATTTTAGCCACATTCATCTCATTAATTTACCTTTTCAATCTGTTGTTCACTTGTTGCTCAAAAATTGATTATGCTTTATCCATGTTATTTTGATTGTGCTTTATCCATGTTATTTTTAAAATCCATTTCCCTATATTTAGTAGATTTCTTAAATACAAAAGATTTATTATCATTCATGACACCTTCTGTGTTTGTATTAAGCAGCACAAAATAAATTCAAGGTGGAAAAACACTTGCACACCAAGGCATGAGCTGTCCAGTTAGCTGCAAAACTTCAGCTGCAGTAATCTCTTCTTGACTATTGAGACTCATTTTCAGGCCTTGTGAAACTGAGATATCAATTAGATAAATCAATAGTTTAATCCATTGTGCTAATTCTTACCTCCCAGTCACACAAATACTGTCTAAGGACTGTAGTCAGACAAGCGTCCCTTCATAAATTATATCCAAATTACCTGTTTGCATTGCAGATGATGTCTAGTGACCACTGAGGCAAAGACAGATAATAGTGGGTAAGAATTAGGACTTTATTTTACATGGCTGACTAGCCATTGGCTATCACTGGCACTGTGGGATTGTTCAGTTGCTAGCACAGAATACTTCCTCCTTGGAAGAATTAAAATAAGAAAGGCTGAGTATTGAATAAAAATGCAAATTTATGAAGTTTTTCAGGATAATTACTGGTACTAAAATTCGGGGGATTTTTTAGGATTCAAAAACTTCTTGCAAATAAATTGCTGATGAACTGAATGTACTTGAAGGACTAATTTTGACCTCCTTAAATAATGATAGCGCTAACTTGGTACTTTCTTTTTGTGCATATGTAATGAGTGACTTTTTGTACTGCTTGTCTAGATCTAATTTGTAGCATTCTTTCATGTTCTAGGCAGCCAAGTCACATTTTCACTCCTAAGCATAGCTCTAAGATTATACCTATCCCTTATAATCACCTATCAAAAGGATTTTGTGATAGCATGTTGAAGAATAGTGTACTGAGGTATATTTCAAGGACCTATGTGTAAAAGTTGTTACATTTTTCCTTTTAAGCATGGTTCTAGAGGTTCTTTTTAGAAGAGCTGAAGGCTCAGCAAAGGTGCCATTCTGTCTTAACAAAAAAAATTACCTGCTTTTGCAGATAGAATTATTGCCACCCAAATAATAAGTATTCAGCCTTGCAGAGACTGTCTAAATAATGCATCTCAACTGTAACACAGGGAACTGCCTTTGTCCAAATTAATATCCTACAGTTATTGGGAACCTGATGTAAAATCCACTTGTATCAACTAGAATTATTCCAATAGTCTCTGGAAATTGCTAGAATAGGTAACATTTTTTGTTGTGGTTTCATCCAATGCAATGCTTTGCACAATTTATCTTTTTTTCTTTTTTTTTTTTTTGGTCAGATCATTTGGGTTGGTTTGTTTTTTGTTTTTTCCTGTTTCATTGCTATGTTTTTTATTAAGCTATGTATTCTCCGCAGAGGAGTCTGGTTTTATTTGACAGATGTCCCATTTCTCTGGGAAAATACACTGATTTGTGAATTTTCAGTGCAGTTCAAAGAACCTTTCATTTCAAGCTGGTTTTGTTTCCTTACAATACTTCTGCTACACACACTCTTGGAGTTGGGACCAGGACAGAAAACGCTTTTAAATTACTGATGTGCAATTCTGACATCAATAATTTTTAATCATTTCAGTAAGATAAAATCTTCTTCTATGGTTATGCTGATTCTAGCTGAGGTACAGCTTATTTTCTTCATAGTAGCTACTGGGGGCTGTGGTTTGGGTTTGTACTGGGGGCAGTACTGACAGCACACCGGTGTTTTTAGTTACTGCTGAGCAGTGCTTACACAGAGCCAAGGCCTTTTCTGCCTTTCACCCCACCACCAAGTGGCTTGAGTGCACAAGAAGCCGAGAAGGGGACACAGCTGGGACTGCTGACCCCAACTGACCACAGGGATATTCCACACCATATGGCACCATGCTCAGTATTTAAAACTGAGGGAAAAAGAAGGAAGGGGGGGGGGACACTCAGAGTGATGGTGTTTGTCTTTCCAAGTCACAGTTATGCGTGATGGAGCCCTGCTTTCCTGCAGATGCCTGAATCCGCTGCTGCCAATGGGAAGTGGGGCATATTAATTCCCTGTTTCCTTTGCTTACGTGTGCAGCTTTTGCTTTACCTGTTAAACTGGCTTGATCTCAACCCAGGAGTTTTTTGCCTTTCCAATTCTCTCCCCTATCCCATCTGAGGCAAGTGAGCGAGCGGCTGTGTGGGGCTCAGTTCCTGGCTCAGTCTAAACCACAACAAGGGTAAGCAGGAAACTAGTGAGAAAATATATCCAGCTACTGAACCAGTAAGAGTCTTGAAATTCTCTTTGAAGGTCTCTGCTATCTCTTTGACTTCTTATGATCACACCTTCACATAAATGATTTAGCACCATGTTCACGGGTAGGGGATGCCTCGGATACATTTGTATGAAGGTATTTTGCCATGAAGATTTGTGTTGAGTCCCAGTTACTTCTCTTTTTTCTTTACCTTTTTCTTTTTTTTTTACACTTTAGAGTAACTGGGAAAAAAAATCAAAATGAAAGAAAAAAACCACTCTAGGAGTAGAGCTATAAAACTTCTGTAGAGAGTCAACCATTCAGTGTTTAGGGTAGTCCTTAAGCAAGTTCACAGTCTTTGTGACTACCCTTTCTCCTAGTGTGGGTTTCCTTCCATGAGTTTGGTGAGCAGCTTCTTATGGAAACGTTGGATTCAGTGCAGGACAGATGATATGATCAGAACTCCAGGGACTGTCTTCTCTGAGGATGTGTACAGGGGCACTTCAGGTAGTGTCTTGGCAAAGGACAGGTGCAGGGAGTAGTCCAATTACGTACAGATACGCAGGTTCTCCTGAACTCAGTGGCAACAGCCGGGGGCACTTCTTTCATCCAGAGATCTGTAATTCTCTTTTTCCAGTGCTTTCTGAACTCAAGAAGCTGTGTCTTGTGCATCACGATGGCTTCCTCATGACTATTCTGGTTTTAAGCCCACAGTGTGCAAATTTCAATCTTTAGTGAGTATTTCTCCAGGAAAATACCTGTAAATAAGTGTAGTTTTTTTCTAATATTCAGTTATATGGTGTGTGGGGTTGAACTGTAGTTATCCTACTACCTTGGTGCAAAGACAGGCATAGGTGTTTTTTCCATGTAGCCTGAAAGTTGGATACTTAATACAAGAATAATCTCTGTCCAGGCGTGTGCTTGTCTTTGGATTTCATAGTATTCTGACAGCAACTGCAATCAACTTTCAGCATGTTTCTTGTTATTTTTAACTTGCACAGAGAAGTTATCTGATTTTATTGTAAATCATCCAGAACGGATCACAAAACTTGTGGAGGAGAGTATTGTATTTTGTAATATTTGACTGTGATAAACTTTGCAGTGCAGACAACAAATTATGAATAGAAAGTATTTCACAAGCATTCCATACACTGATGCAATGCATAAAATATGTATTTCTAGATGATTAAATGATTATTCATATACTGTAAACAGTGATTTCTAGAGAGTTCATAAGTAGAAATTTATTGGTATTAATTCATTGCTGTAGATAATTCAGTTCAGTGGCTCATGGTGTAGACAGGATTTAAATTAGTAATCAGTGCTATAAGTGTTTGAAATCCATTGAAGATGCCCTGGGAGCATCCAGACCCCCTCCTGTGAGAGTTCTTAGCTTAGTCTGGTCTTTTCATGATTGGTTTGTGTGTTTCTTACTAGTATTTGCAGAATGTTCTTGATGGCATTTATGTTTATTTTGGACAAAAATACTACATTAGCTCTTAAAGGCAGCAAGCCATTATTTTCTGTAATGTAATATAATTTTTATGGTTAAGCTTAATCTTTATTAGTATTTGTAGCTTTCCTGCAAACAATTCTCAGTACATAATTAGATTGTGTTGACTGCTGCTTCTTGTTCCAGCTGATGATCAGAAATTTTACTGAATTCAAAACATTTCCAGCTCAAGGAAATAAATAATTCACACACTAGTGTGTGCTTGGATCCTGTGTCCTAACTTTTTATTGTATCAAATAGATGCCTCTGGGCAAACCAAAAGTGCTAGTTAATAGGATAGATACAGAGAACTATCAAAACCAAGCTGAAACACCTACAGAAAAGCAATCAAAAACATTTGCCAGTGCTCTGAAAAATCAGACATTAATTGCGAAGTCACTGCACAGTGTAAATGTGAAGCAAAAAGCTTACTTACATGCAAAATGAATTGCTTCATAAAGCTTCATTTATAATCTGAAAATTTATATAAAGGCCTAATATTCTCGAAAGAGATTAAATTCACCTGGATACCAGTCTGTGATATGCTTTCAGAAAATGAAATATACTGATTCATAAGTGTTACAAAATAGAGCAAGTAAACCATGATCTGGCCTACCTAAGGCACTGAGAAAAGCTTGCAGTACTGTCATAGGAAATTTCATTCACTTGCAAAACGGTTTGGCTAGCCTGAAATGGATAGGGGCTTATTATATAAATTAAAAAGGAATGTGTAACAGGTTGGGAAACGTGGAATTTTAGTCTGGTGCCAAGCTAGATTTCAAGTCTCCATGTTCTTAAGAGTGAATTTGTGACAGAATAACAGGGTGTACGAGGAGGAGCGTAAGAGGAAACCTTTGTGTGTTGATGATGAAAACGCATTTGGAGAGAGCATGAGGCTCCCAGTGTCATTGAGAAGCCAAGGCAGCCTGCAGCTGAACAGGGACAACGCTTTTTAGCCAAGAGTCAACAGAGCTGTGTTTGTGGCAAAGGTTATAGAGGAAGGAGTTAACAACTAATGAAGTTAACTCCATAAGTTGTACTTAACAATTTGTTAATTCTGTTAATTTCTGAGTTAAAAAATAACAGGTAAGATGGATTTGATTTTTAAAAGCTTTTTTGGAGGTAGCAGAAATCATTTGCTTGAACAACAATTTCTATGGGTAACTATGCAAGCATTCTTCATTAATAATTATGCCATGTAATTAAGGCTGCAAAGTTATTTCTGTTTAGACCCTAACCCTGTTTCATATGTGGCAGCTCAGGCTCCTGCATTTCTGGAAATTTCACTTGATTTCAACATGTCACTAAAAGGTAATGCATGGAAAGTATCAGCATGACTGGGACCCCACATGCAGACTGAAGTAGTAGAACTGTAGGAAAGAGTGTGCTAAATTAAATACACAATTTGGCATGCACATCTACAGGCACAACACTTGGGAGACGGATAACTGTCAAATTGTCGAGCAAAGACAGTTTGACAGTCATCTGTTGATCTTTTTTCCTATGACCACTTATGCAAAGAAATGCAAATATGTGTCTAGCTGACACATGGAGCAAATAACATTCATGTAAATGTTTTCATGCAGGAATAAGAGGGAAGAAAAACCAACCCTGAGCCTGGTTACTTCTGCCACCTCTTTAGGTCACTTGATGGGTGTGTATTAGTTTTCCTTGAATGTAGGCACTTTGAAGCACACCTGAGTTATGAGGCTGCTATCCCCTTATTTTCCATTTGCTCATTAGCAAAAGCTTGGCTTATTTCAAGGTTCAGAGAAGCCAAAGGATCATTCGGCTTAGAAGCCTGAATTTTCTGGTTTCATGTTCCTTTGGGGGGAGTCTTTTAGTGGAGGCTGTTCTCTCTGCTTCCCTTCCTTTTTCTGCTTTGAGCAGCTCTGTGTCCTTGACAATCATCCCTTCTAATGACAGTAAAGGTTTAGGAATTGTTTCTGTCATCTCACAGCAGACTATTAAAAAAGTAAATTTCATTACAAATAATTGTAGTCATTCAGATGACAATAGTATCAACCTTCAAGTTTTGCCAGAAAATTAGAGAGCTCTGCAGGTCCATTATTTGATTGGATGAAGTATTCATGTTAGTTTGTATCTGATGGGAACAAATGAATTGCAAAGGCTGAGGTTAAATCATGAAAAACACAACATTGAAAGTGCAGCATTAAACTTTAATGTTTCTCCATTTTACTTAATATTTTTTATGGTAAAATACTGGAAGCTATATTTCCTCCTCAATTCCACTAAAAATACTTCAAAACAGTAGAAGACACGTATCTCTTTAAGTACAAAATGATTAACTAGTAATGCATTTTGGGAAAGTGGCTTACATAACTAATGTGATTGTACTGGCTGGAACCTGAAATATTGCTTGGAATTTGAAACAGAGCATGTTGGGGATTGTCCCTTTCATAGCTCCCGAGGCAGACAGTAATAATACCAGCCCCTGTAGTACAATGTGCTATGTACTATTTGGGCTGTGATTTTTCAGAGTTATTGAACACCTTCAACTTCCTTTGAAATAATTGCTGACTTACAGGATATGTTAGAAAGTTTGGGTTTGATTTTGGATTTCTTAGCATTCAAAAGAGTGTTTCTCCAGTTATTTTGATGAGCTCCACGGTAGTGTCTCTTACATATATTCAGATATGCATTTATACTGAGGTTACAGAGTTCCCTTAACTTTTGATCTTTTTTGGTCTGGGGAACTGGCTTGCATCCATATCTCAGACAGCATCTCTTTGCTACATCCATTAGTAACCCTTGTTTGCAGGAGCATAATTATATATTTCAGGATTCTTTGATACACAATCAAAAGCCAGGTACATATTTCATATTTCCTGGATAGACAAGGAATGTGAGCGGAAAAAAGAGGATTTAATGATCCAGCCAAATCTCCACAGTTCCTCCTGTAAGATGTCTCTACCCCAGCAGTGTGTGTGACCCTGATAGAAATGCAGCTGCAACAGTGGGGTTTGCCAGCCAGAGGGAAATTAGGAATCCTGAAGTGAAACAAGGTGTGAAGCAGTCTGTTAGAGAGCTTGGAAACTGCTCAGAGAGCTCTGATCACCATGATATTTAACAGTCAAAAGAACAGCAAGGTTATAATAACACTTGCATGCTTCCTGGGAAGGAGGGTGGGTAACACCAGATTAACGAGATAACAACAAAAACTGTTTTGTTGTTATTGATGACTGAATTATGACAGATGTAAATATTGATCTGGGCTTTTTCCTAGAAAGTGCAGATCTAGTGCAGTTTTAGCATAGGAGTTTTGGTAAATGTCAGAAATGAGCAATGATTTGTGCTTTATTTGTTTGTAAGCTTCTGTGGCACACTGTGAAATCCCCCAGTGTGAGTTTGCTTCCATTAGAATTTAGAGGGATTAATACAGGAACAAAGGGGATATTTTGGATTAGAAAATAACACTGGGAAAGAAGGACACTACACAACTCTGATTTATTGTCAGTAACTAGCAGTCTGTCATGGTGTGTCATTCTGTACTGAGTGAACACCTCAGCAAGAGTTCCACCTCCTCTCCGTGAACCTGGTACTTAAGCCAATTAAAAGTGCACAGAGCCAGCTGTAGTATGTGCTTCTAATGTATACCTTTAAATTGAATTATTAGCCTTCAGTCATGCCGAAGCAGCATGTACTTTGTTAATCAGGCGCCAGATTTGTTTCTTTTTTCATTCATGCTATTTGCAAATAGAAAGATAAAGTCTTCCCCTTGGGCAAGTCACGAGAGGAAGATTTCAGATGCCATAGAATGTGTCCACTACTTTCGCTGGTACTTTTGCAGTGCATTGTATCAGTGTGGTGTATAGAAACTATCAGAATAATGCAAGTATTATCAGAGAAGAAACACATCCACATTCATGTAGGTATCTCTGCAGATAAACAGCTACTGTTTCCAGGGAGGATGGATGCCATTGCAAGGGCTGTAAAACTTTGAGCCAATGAATGTGAACGGCTGTATTAACTCAGTTTGAAGAAAAATAATGTAACATAGCTCCTTTCTGCATCTGCCAGTTTGCGGGGTTGGTATTTCTCATTTGCAGTAAGCCGCTGTGTGCCGTAGAGTGGTGAGGAAATGAAGCAGGAGAAACTGAGCTGAGATTTGTGAAATGGGCAAATATTGAAATTAGTAAAGGAAAAGACTTCAGAAGCATCCTCTGAAATATTATAGATATAGGGAAATATTAGCCCAGTGGCAAATCTGCTCCTGGGATGTGTAACATGCTGCCAAACTCAGAAAATGAGAAAATCAATCTAGTGTCAGTTGTTGCCTGGTTCTACTCTCTCTATGGGTTTGTGTTCACATAAAAAAATACAGATCATCAGGTTGGTGATGAATTAACATTAATTTGTTGCTTCCAGTGTGTTTCCACCAATTTATCCCAAGTGAGAGATTGGCCTGGATTTAATGGAGTTAACAAGATCAGTGCTTTGTTCTCTATTCTCTTTCCTGAGAAAAATAACAGCTGATAAGCTGATAAGTCATTTGAAAAGGCAAATAACATACAGGTCGTGCGTCCAGAACTCACTGCAGCCTCTATTGTTAACTCTGATGTTTTCTGCTCAGTGGGAAAATGTGTATAAACCCCCCATGCAGACAAAGCCCAAGTCATCTCAGAGGAGTAACTCCCAGTATTGACAGTGGAGTCATATTTACTGAGAGAGAAAAGGAATCAGGGTCGTTCACAAGAGAAGATTTTCCATTCGCCAGATATTTGTGAGGGGTTTTGGTTGCTTTTAGGAGTGAGATTTTTTCTTCTTTTTTTGACAGTTCTTGCCAGGCGAAGGCCAATTAAAAACAAGGCAAACTGAGAAGGCCCTTATTCTGCAGCTGATGACAGAAATTGCCAGGCAGGGTTCCCAGTGACTCAGAAGCATGGATGTATATATCTGGGATCCTAGAAACACTGCTTTGCTCTGGCAGAAGTATCACTCCTGTTGTTGCAAACAAAATAGGTCCGGGTCAAGAATCTGACATTTTTCAGCAAAACTTTGTTTCCCCTGAGAATTTCCTGATAGATTTGCTTTCATGTGATGGAGTCAAAAGAACTAAATTGTTATCTTCTCAAAGCTACTTCACTTCCAAATGCATATTTAAAATACAGTAGCACAGATGCTCTCTGCCTTAACCAGAGTGTTTCGAAGCAGGATGCTGTTTAACTTTCTCCTGTTCTCTAGATGTTCATTCCCATAATATTGTTGATCTTTTTGAAGAAACAAACAAAAGCTGAAACATAATGACCCTGCAAGTATATGTGGGGGGATTGGTTGCATTCAACCACAAAGCCTTTGAAAAGAAGCAACTGGAGGTGTAGTCATGGGAATGCTTGGAGACCGGTCCCTCCTCCTTCCTTCCCACATGCTGTGTCTTCCTGAGTCCACCTTTGAAAGGTGGGCAGATAGTGTTCACCAGAAGAGAGGAGAAGCACCTGGAAAGCCAAATGGTGTGACTCCTGTGTGAAAGTAGGCTTCAAGACTGGGCAAAGCAACCTCAAAATAACTGTGTAGGAGTATCAGTAACATAAACTAGTCTGTTTATGTTACTTGAAAGTGCTTGCTCGCAAGATGGTATTTTTGTTGAGTTAGAGTTGCACATATTATGGGTGTAATTCTCTGCTCTGCTCTTTTCTTGACGTTTTTGTTTTGTTGAAGTTTTATTTTTGCACTGCTGAGTGATACACAGTTAGCTTAAGCTGTAACAAGAAAAATAAGACTTCTCAGCTTACTCAGGTTTTGAAGGTGATTTTCTATCAATTCCTATGCAAAAAAGGTATGAATATTTGACTAAAACCCAGATGTAAGTTTCATAGCCTGGTTGCCTCATCTCCAAAGTAAAAGCATATTCACTTCCTCACTTTATCATACAAGGATAGAAGTATTGCCTCAAGATCTAATTCAGGTGTTGAACATCTGCCAGAGGTCAGGCCAGCAGCCTTCCTGACACGATCAGTCCGGTTTGACAGCCACAGATGGGCCTCTATCACTGTTAGGCTGTGCACTAATGTTGTCAGTCCCAATATCCAGTTAAATGGACTCCAGTGGGGCAAAACAACACAGGGTGCAGCATGGTTTTGATACTTTCTGCATGTCACAGGGTGCAATTGTTTGTCTTTGAGGAGATGTCTCCTCTTGTGACCTCTGTGCTCAATTAGGATGATGAATTGCACTATTAGTATAAAAAGTAGTTATGATAATAATGCCATAACAATACAGGCAGTCTTGGAGTGTGATGCAAATCTACTAAAGCATCAAAAAGCCCTTCATATGGAGTGCAAGTTTGCAGAGAGGTGTTTTGTGAAGCTCAAAAGCCACTACAAAGGTGTATAGCTTTTTAGATTTGCCAGCTTGCTGTCTGTTCTTTTGCCATCGTGCTTCTCACAAAGCAGTGGGCATCCTTCGGTTTTCTTTTCTAGTCAGCAGATCTCTCTTCCCTCCACCCCTCGCCCTCTTTCTTTTCTTAAGCATTTAAACATGTGTAATTTCCTACATGCTAATGTAACCAATGCCTGAATAAAATAACCCATCTAAGTAGTTTTAATGTTGCTTGTGTTGTCCCTCAGTATTCATAGAAAAGCAGATTTTGAATTCAGCTGGATGGGAGCTTCCATTAATGTAAAAGCCTTGCTGCTCAAAATCATTTGGTAAATCATTTGGTAATATGAGGAGCAGGGAAGGGCAAAAGAAAAGAAAAAAGGAAGGAGATGCAATAGCACTTTGCACATAAGTGCATCCATACACTTGAAATGCATTTATTTTTGAATAATGCTCAGAAGCTCCAGCAAAGGGGAAAAAAAGTAGCGAAGAGAAACTGTTGCCCATTTACCAACCGGAGACCTCATTTTAGCACATTTAGGAACCATTTCTATACCTGCATTTCCTCCACATTAGGAAGTCATTCTCTCTCAAAGGAAAAAAATGTGCCCATATTATTTTTTGAAAAGGAGAACATATTCTGCTCACAGTCCAAGGAGCATACATCCAAATCTGGATGTGTTCATGGCTGCTCCATGGAGCTTCAGCTGGAAGCTGATCCAGTAGTACTGTGGTGAAGTTCTGTACCTGCTTGTATCCTTCATCTGCTCTCTCTGCTATTACAGTTTATTTTGATTCTATTTTAATTTTGTCCACATCCTCAGTTTCTTTCCCTCCTCACCCTCTGTACTCCACAGGAATTAGAAACCCCATAGACATTGGGAAAGCTTTCAAGGTGCCTTTTTTCTTTATTTTCATTGATATTTTCTTCCACCAACACTTTCTTCTCTTCTTTTTTACACCAAAGTCTGCTTTTCAGACCTCAGAAACCCCATAAAGTCCTTTTGCATCACAGTCCTCTGCGTTGGATAGGAAGGTTTATGCTTCCAATTTTCTAGAAAGCAACTTTCAAGTCTTCACTGTATTCATGGATACATGCAAATAGCATCCAGCTAAACCAAAAAACCAGCTTGTGATGCTTTTCTTTGACTCAAGAACTCGGGTACCAGAGCAGAAATCTTCAAACAGAAATAGTTGCCCCTGCTGCGTGTACACACTCTTCAGCTCCCTTTGATGCTTCAGAGTGGTCTTTCAAAACAAAGGGACAAATGTAAGTTTTGGCTGAGTAATGGTGAAATGTTGGTGTAAGTTCCTCTGTGCCTATCCTGCAGGGAAAATTAACCTTTATTGCCCTCATGAGTTTAAGCATCCTCTGTTTGTAAGTTCCTGCTTCATTCCTTGGCAAAGGTGGAAGCTGCTCCAGGAGGTTTCTGTGAGGAGGACATGTGAGGAACCCTTTTGTTTAAGTTTTATTTCCGTTGCTTGCAGGTACTTAGCACCAAGGGTTAGTTTTGCTGTTGCGAATACTTCAAGTACAATATGGTCTCTACCAGCTGCTTCGATAGGTTTCTGAAATAATGGTTTTACTTAAGTCAGTGTTATCAAAGACACAGAGATCAGGAGCAGGATGGAAGGAAGGGTTTGCTAGGAGGGCAAAGAGTGGCCTCCATGCAAAAGGCTTAAATGCAGTGTAAATCACAGGGTATTCATCCCAGAAAAGGCTTGGAAGCAAGAGAGAAGAGACATCAGTCTTATCCCCCATCTGACTGTTAAGTAAGCTGAATTCAGAAGATGTTCAGTAAAGGGATCTCTGCCTCATAATTCTGCTTTTTCTATTTCATGAGCCTGCAGAAAAATTGTAATCCTTTCAGAATGCCTCCATTAGCACAGCTGCCTATGGGAGGGAGTATAAAGCCCAGTAGCATTTTCAGCGGGAGTTCTGGACTAGCACAGTATTCCAGCAAAGGTGCTATTAACATCTGCTTATCTGCTGTTCATGGTTTAAGCCTCAGTGGGAACTCATCTGCTAGGGGGAAGGGTTTCAAGTAAGGTCAAGTGAGAAAGATACTCAGCCCCACCACAGGTCATGGAGGGCTTATTTTCACTGTGTCTTTGTTGGTTTTCCTCAAGCTAAAACACAAAGTAGTCTGGACTGAAAAACACATGTTCATTGTGCATGAGAGATGGGTATTCCTTGTGTGGGAGGCTCCACTGCCATTCACCTTTTCTCTCCTTCTAGATAGGAGTGATATTAGCAACAAATCCCTCTCTGAACAGAAAGGTTATGTTGCTATATATTAGGCATTGATAGGTCTTTTGCTCTTCCTGCTGTCTTCCAAATACAGCCAATTATCTTTGTCTGTATCAGTGATTTGTGCTGTGCTGGTGATTAATCATTTCTGCTGAGCTGCAGTGGGCTTTCCTGTTAAAGGAAGAAGCAAAGAGACAGGCAAATTGTGGTTATAGGCTCAAGTGATATAAAGTTGGTCAGGTGGCAACTTCAATTAAACCAGAACTGGTCATAATTTGGGACTTGAGGTTTCCTTTGCCCAGGGTATAAAGGTTCAAAGTCTTTCCATAGACTTTGGGGAAGGACAGAGTGGTATTTATTTTACTGTTATTTCTACAAGTCAGGAAGTGGCTGTTTGTTCTAAGGTAGCTGAAATGGAGCTGAGCACTACTGTTAATATTTGCCTTGCAGCAGGTTTGACGGTGACCTTCCTCCCCCAGTTCACCCAAATGAAATTAATAGATGGAAGGAAAAAAGTTGTAAGTTCTCAAAAAGGACTGTCTTCAGATGTTATGCAATAATGCTGTGGATGGATTTTAAAATAGGCCTTGTTAAATTTATGATTGCTAATAACATTTGTAGTTACAGTATGCAAGCAAAGATAAGGCCACTCTAATTTCATGCTTCAGGAGGTGAGATGATTGCCCATAGGGGGTCAGGAAGGATATTTTCCCTCCATGCGTATACAGCACTGCACAGCTGTTAGGGACCTATAATCACCAACACACCCAAAGAACATGCCTGGATTTGAAGCACATGCTTAAGTGGCATGCCAAGCTGGAGCTGCCAGACTTTCTTATAGCTGTGGGTAATATTAAGTGCTCATGAAGCATATTTTAGTTTTCAGATCCTCTAGAAATATTGAACCAAATGCTGCTCATTCTGATAGTAACTCCCTTCAATCTGGTATCTCCAGGATTGCCAGTGATTGGTCGTGTTGTCTGATTTGTTACCTAACATATTTAGTTCTGTAAAATTCCCAAAAAAGAGGACATAGGCAAAGCACAAGTGATGCAAGACACCTAAAGGGCTTTGGAGTATTTCACTGGAATCAGTAGCTTTCTCTAATCTTAGGTCTGTGATCACTTCTCTTGAATGTTTGAGATGATGAGTCATTTGGGATCAAAATACAGGGGTCATATATATATGATCTATATGTTTACCGTTCATCTATGTGAATGGTAAACAACCAGCAAATTGTGAAATGAGCATCCTCATCTAAAATGGCAATGTTTGAGACCAAGTAGTGGAAAGGATAGTAGAAACTAGTTTATGCGAGTTTATGGCATAGATATGTCAGGATTTGAATATAATGCTGAATTTTTAAAATACCTTTATGAGAGACTTAGAGTAAGTATTTAATTATTCCCAATCAACAGATGAAAAAAACAAAGCAAAGTAATTAAGCAAATAGGTCAAAACCTTGGAGTCTTTTGGATTCATTTGCTAGAAAAGGAACATAAAGTTTGATCTTTCTTAAATGGCTGGTACTGCCTGTTCTCATGGGGAGAGAAAATAATTTATATATCTATTCATATATCTATTAATTTCATATGCAAGATGTATTTTCATATATGTTAATTTTACACAAAGAGGCTCTACTGTACTGTTGGGAGGTAAATGTTTTATGACATAAGTTACATTCGCATAGTTATAATGAGGTACCTTGGCAGTTCTGGCCCAGTTGGGTTTATGACAGATGTTATGATGTTTAGAAATGCTGACATCACAAATAAAAGCCATGTTTTGGCCAAGAATATGCAGCCTCTATTTCTCAGTAGCCTAGACAGTTGGCAAAACACAGAATTTGCCTTCCGGAGTCAGTCAGTGGACTACTGACTTTAGGATGGAAAAAGCAACCGTTTTGACATTGTGTCAGCAGAGAGATGCATCTCGTACAGGTTTTGTTTGATGGGAATCCATTTATTTCATGTTGGATTGCTTGATGTTAAGTTGCTGCAGTTTTTTGCCTTACCCCTGTGTTTCTGTTGCTGTTCCCCTGGGATCCTCTGAGGAACAAAAGTACAGTTCAGCACTTCCTCATTCTGTGTATTCCAGTCTCACTAAAATCCCATGTTTACTTGTTTTAATAGCTGATGACTCAGAAATTCAAAGCATTTGAGTCAGATTGCCAAACAAGCCAGATGCCATAGACAGAAACAAGACACATTTCTTTGCTCCTGATCAACAGCAGGAGAATTATGTGGAAGACATTTGTGTGCCCTCAACCTGGGTATATCATTTCTCTGCACCATGTGGTGTCAACTGATTGATCTAGACAATATAGCTGAGGCTTGCAACAATAACCTGGAAATCCCTCCTTCAGGACTGCACACAGGAGGAACCAGACTGGTCCAAAACTGTTCTGTTCCATTTTATTTTGTTGAATATATGATCTGTGCAGGTTAAGAAATCAGTTCATTTCCACAAGGTGATGTGTCAGGGCAGTAGCAGCAATGCAGCACGTCAGCAGATACATGCTGGCAAAGGTAAGAATAGAGGGCTTGGTGAGCATACTGAGGCTATTCTTACAGCCACCTGCTTTTGCTACTAAATGCCTGCCTTCCCTCTCTATTTGTATTCTCTGAGTCGTCAGTGAGAAGCTGGGAGATTGACAGATCTCTGGTTGAGACACAAGCCATTCTAGAATTTCCTGTGTGAGAGCCATGGGAACCATGTTTTTAATATACTGTGGGTAACAGCCTTCTATTAAACCATACAAGGAAATTAGTGAAACTAAAGCTCAGTGTCTCCCCAGATTTGTTGATTCAGGCTGGTCCAATTTTCAGCAATTTTCTTCGCAAGCAGCAGTGTTTATTTTCAGTAGCAGCCATTCATTTATTCCCACTAGGATAACATGGGGGTTTGGAGCTAAAGTGTAGTAATGTTACAGAAGCCAATTACCTACTGTATGCTTGGCTACATGGGTATTGGGGAACACATGCCACCCATCTCAGCAGAGATTCTGTCCACTGATTAATCCCTAGGAGGGAAGGTTATAAAAGGCCCAACAGGAATCACTGTATAGTCAGACCTATTTTAAAGTGGTTTAATTGTCAATAGCCACCTGGGAGTGCAGATTGTTGGGGTTTTTTTTAAATTATTATTATTATCTTCGATTTTTTGCAGCTATTTTTTATCTGTGACTTTCATTTTTATAGACCTTAATATTCCTCTTTTTAGTATCATCTTATAGTTAAACATTTATAAACAACTTTGAACAAAGGAAGAAGCTATATACAGAATAAAAGTAGCTGCAGTAGTCTGTGAAAAGTGGGTCTTAGAGCTTCAACTTGAAATGTGGTGGGAGTAGATGTCCCACATCTGTAATGATGAGTCTGATTATGCCTTTGTTAGAGATACTGAAATTGGATAGTGCACAGAAATAGCAGGCTAAGCAGTGAAAAGAGTCTGTATGTTATCTTTAGAACTGACTGTATTAAAATTGAAAGGAAGTTCAGGAAATGCCAGACAAAAAGCCTTGTATTTAAACCTGTCAACACTCTATAACTTCTGCCCTCTCCATCACTTCTTTCCATTTTTTTTACCTTTTTTAAATTAAATTAAAGTCAGTTCTTTCTGATTTTACAATTTTGTAATTAGTTGTATTTCAGAAACTTATGCATTGGCAGTACTGTGCCTCAAAATGCAGCATGCCAGAGGAAGCAAGCATTTACCCTGTATTACCTCGCATCAAAATACGATGTAACACAGCTTGAACTGCACACACCAAATCTAAGTCTTAAAGTGTGCTTACCTAAATAAGCACAGAAAGAAAATAAGGAGGTTTCAGGAAGTTAGAACTAACTAGCTCCTTGGGGCCAAACTGATTTTCATGCACTCCTGCTCAGTGCAGAACCTCCTCCTGCTAATGGAGGTGCGATGTATGGTGCTGTGTGTGTCAGTGTAGCTGGGACATACGGTGTTAGGCTGAGAAGGACACAAAGTCCAGACAGGGACCCATATTTGCAAAAGGTTCTGGCTTGATATTCAATCCTGTTGCTACTGACAGGCTTGGGGAGGCTGCAGGAGGTTGTGCTGCCACATGGTTTCACCCTGTTCATGGAGTAAGGACTCATAACATTTACCTTGAATCCTTAATGGTAAATAGAAGAAGGATGGTCTAGGGGTAGGGATGAAAAGTTGTGATTCTGGAACTATGAGTTCAATTCCTTTCTCCAGCTCAAGGCTAATGTTTGATTTTGAGCGAGTTGCTTATCTCCTCAATTCCCATTTGTTCAAGGCAGGTAACAGTAGATTCCTGCTTCCCTGGAAATAAAATTGTGTGAGATCAGGAGAAACAGGGTGGTTTAGTAACCATAGGGGAAGGGAGAGGACTGAAATCTGTGAAATCTGGTTGTGGAAGTCCTTGGAAGGGTTCCCTTGGATTTCAGTAGCCTGGTTTGGTAGCCTGGGATGGTTTGGGGTTTGGGGTTTTCTCTCTGCCTCAGACAAGCTCCCAGCAGAGGCTCAGAGCTCCTGCAGTGACAGTAAAGGGGGGGGATTAATGGCAAGTTGCTGGGGGAGGGAGAACTCATTTGTGTGAGCTCCCTGATAGACATCCCTATTGCCAAGCAGATCTTCAGAACATCTTAGCAGGCACTGTGCTTGTTTCAAGCTAGACATTGGTCTAGGAGGAAAATATGAGCTGATGTGTATTTCTCTCTCTACAACATGACTGTGATCCAAGGTTCTTCAGCTGTTTTTCTGTAACAGGTTGATCTGATGTTTCTGCAGTGCTTTGCTATCCCAAAGGACAGTGTTTCTCAGGATCTCTGTGTGCCTACCACAAATGAAAAGCAGCTGTTTTTCAGGCAGCAGTTAGCAACCAAACAACTCTGAACATCACCCCCCTTAGTGAAAAGACATTGATCTACCATTTGCCCAAGGACATTTAGAGGAAACCCCTGATGTTATGAAGGGTGTCTCGGGACCATTAGTCACCAAGGCTCAGAACAAAATGCTTGTTGATTGTTCACAGAAATACATGTCAGTAAGGAAAATTTCTTTCCTTGCTTTCCTATGGAGTACTCAGACGCATGTTAGCAAAAGCAGTAGCAAGGAGATTCTCTCAGAACAGGACATCCACCCCCTGACTTCCTGACCTGAAGGAATCACAGGGAAATCCCCTCAAGCACTACAAAATTTTGCACACTTTTGTTAGTGCTGCCTGTAAAAAATGGATGAAAAGCCCTGCTGGGAAGGGTGGCTTTGTAAAGAATGGTGATCAGTCACTGACTGGTCCTTAGCTGTAAGCATGTGCATAAGGGGTAAACACTTCCAAAAGGAGATTCTTGTTGCATCACCTTGGATGACCTGATTTTAAACCTCACCTGGGTTAGGCTGTATTTAATAATATGATTGATCTATTTATTTCTTAGAAAATAAAGATGTCTCTTCATTGTTGTAGGCATCACAATCAGACTAATCATGCAATAAATAAAATGCAATTTTGAGTCAAAATCCATTCCAGCTGTCCAGGGGGAAAGCAAATAAAAATAGCATACAGAAAGCTGGCTGATACAGAAGGTTACTGTATAAATATATGAACATATAAGTGGTAGATGAGCTGTTTGGATTACTTTTAGAAAGTTACCTAACAAAGGCTATTTTGACGAAAATCTGGAGAGGTTTTTTTAGGGACCTACATGTTGGCCATCCCTTCTACCTCGAAAAAGGAAGGAGACTTCAGGTGTATTGTCCCTGAGGGGCTCGCTGGAGCAAAGTATTTCTGTAAGGGTTATAATCCTGTTGAGATTTTACACCACAAAACTGCAATAATTTCTGGTTGAGAAGGGACAAAGCAGTGCTACAAGGATTGCTGTCAGGTTACAGAAGAGCTTTCATATTTGTTTTATATCAGCTTCTGCAGCCCCAAGCAAAATTGGTGTCTCCAGTGTTCCTGGCACCACAGAACTGAAGCAGGTATATCTGGTTTAGGTGCTTAAGGGTAACTAAGTGGTAGGCAGAAAATGTACCAGGTCTACTAGGCTGCAGTGGTTCAGAATGGTGTCTGCTGCTTGCCAGGAGAGAACCCTAATACTAGGTGGCAAACGCAGCTGACAGAAGGGGAGAGCTTGCAATTGATATATGACAAAGAGTATTTCTGGCCCTGTGGAAGAAATCTGGGCCCTGTATTTCTGACTCCCTCTGTAGGCATGCTCAGAACTTCACAGGGACAAAATGCTTTTCCTTTGTCATCCAATATAAAGGGTTATGCACCCCCATTTTCTCCCCATTAGCTTCAACCATTTGAGGGAAAATTCTGTCGAAGGTATTGTTTCTCTGGCAGGTGTAATAGATGTATCTGGACTGTATGAAAAATCAGTTAGCTGATAAACTTCCCACCTACCAGTTATTTACCTTGTTGAAATTTAGACCTCAGATGTTTGACTCTCAGCAGTAGCAGTGATCTTCATGGTAAAGCTATATAAGTAAACACGAGCAAGACACCAGCATAGTTGTTGATTGCATGGTGGGTGGCCATGCAAGTGGGGAAAGGGTGAAGTCAATCTTAAAAGACATAGCACAGGTGGGGAGGGCCAAGAAGGAGCTGTTCCTATCTTGCACTGGATTTATTCTGTATAACCACTTAAACCAGGATTAGATGCAGCTAAGGGTGTCACTCAAAGGACGTTGCTATCCTGAAATCCTAATCTTCATATAAAACCTATGCACACTGCTAGGTCTAGCAATGTATTTTAAGGAGAGAAGAGCTCCTTTAATGCTTTGGGGCTGAAACTTTGGAGTTGTCTCTGCTGTTTCTTTGTCTAGTATTTTCATTATTATGCTACGCAGTAAAGAGTTAGCTAGTAATAAAAAGAGATTTGAGGTTAAATCTGTGATAGCTCTAAAATCAGGAACAATTGTGAGGTATAATTAAGTTGAAAAGGCCACAAAGGAAGAGTTTCTAATTTTAACATAAAATACACAGCTTCAGTTATATATAAAAAAAGAACTTGGAAAATTTTACAGAAAGCAATTGAAGAAATCACATAAGACTCCTAACTAATACATATCAATTTTCAGAAGTCCTAAAGATTGGTTTTTTTAAAGGACTAGATAAAAGACTGCTTTACTTAGAGTAAGTTCTCTTCTGTGTCCCCAGAACTCTATAACTTTTTAGTGCATGTAATTCTTTTCCTAGTATTTGCTCAGAATGGGAAATGAAGCACACTGAGTGCTAGCTTTGTGTAACTGTGGATTTCAGCATTGGTTGTGTAAACAGCTAAATCAAGATTGTCTAACACTAATGCAGGTGATTTTCACAAATACATCATAGCCATGTGTGTGAGTAAAGACATGCATGCTTCTTAACTGTAAGATTAGGGTTTAGGCTTTCTTCACAGAGGATCACGGAACCACTCAGCTGTCCACTGTGTCCGTAAGCTGTTCAGTATGCCGGCTAGATGCAACAGTAATGGTTGATACACTAAAAAAATCTGCATGGGCATTCATATTCAGTTAGTCTTTGTATGATGTATTGAAAATAACAAACAATTACATAGGTGATGAATGCAATTTTCAGCGTTCACTGACAGTAAAGGTAGCCGTGAAACAAAACTCTGATTTCTCTGCACCCATTATTGTCAGAGGAAGGGAGAGAAAAGGTCTGAAGCTTCAGTACAGTATGGAATATCTCTGTGTTAAGGCAATGGTTTTAATTCTTACCATGCTTTAGCTTTTTTCAGTGCATAAGAGGAGAGAGGAAAAGCAATAAATACTCGTAAGCTTTTCTAAAGTATGAGTTCAGTTAGGCTGCAGCAAAGTAGTAATAACTGTACTGATATCGTATGCATCATTAAGAATACAGTAATCAACACCTGCTGCACTGGACTTGTAAGACTCTTCCATAAAATACAGTGGCAAATTTAACTGCTGTAGAGATGAATATTGATTTAGTGATTAGGGTATTTTCAGTAAAGGTGCTTGGCTTTACAGGATTTTACATATCTTGTACCACTCATACACAGTAAAAGTGCTATGTCTAAAAAGAGCAAATACAGAATTCCGCTCAAAGAACAGAAGAGCATCTCTCTGAGTCAGACCAAAGCTCAGTCCAGGCCAGGATCCTGTTACCGGCAGTGATCAACTGGATACCTAGGGACAAATAGAAGACTAAGGCAAATATGTTGTAGTGTCTCCCTGGTGAACTGTCGTGGTTTAAACCCGTTTGCAGCTATCTCTAGGTCAGACATGCTTGTGCAGAGGTATTTATTTCTGTGTGGGATAGCACTTGTAGAGTTTTCATTCCATGAATTTGTCCAATTGCTTTTTTGAAATCATGTGCACTTTTCAGAATGCACAGTATCCTGGGAGAATGACATGGGTTCTCCATGGTTAAATAGTGCTGTTCATACACCGTTTGTGGTTTGCTTCTCTGAATTAAGTAATGGTTAGCAGCTCTGGATTTCACAGGCACTTCCACTGAAACAATCAGTCAGTGTTTTTTATGTTATACCATAGCAATTATTTCTGTGCAAGTTCCAGTTAGCCTTCAGTTACCTCTCTGAGGTGGTTGAGAAGTTTGATGCAGGGTCTCCCAGAACAGATATACACAAGCATCACCAGTGCTTTAAGGAAGAGGCTGACAGAGAAAATGGTAATGTGGATAATTGTGTTCACTTGTTTACAGTTCCTTTTGCAATTTCACATGCAGAGCATTTGAAGACTCCCTTCTTTACATTTCTCTAAATCCAGAATGACTAATGTGTTGTTTCATAGGTGTAAGAGACTTGTTCTGACCCAGTGTAATTTTAGTTTCCTGACCTCATCTGTAGCTGTCATTTGTTGAGCACTTGCCATGTTTAGTCACAGTAACAGGTGATGGTACTCCTGCACAGCAAAAGTTGTCCTCAAACCCTTTAACCTGACCTTTATTTTAAAGAGGAGTGGTTTTCCACTGACTGCTTACATTTAATGAAATGGTTTACAGTAGTGCTTCTACAGTGCAAGCAGTGCATGCTGCCATTTATAATCTCATGTTATGCCTGCCACCCTACCATCATCATCTGGCTTGAAGCCTGCAGTCTTTCCTTTTGGATTTGGCCCTTGATGCAGTTGTCCCTCCTTCTGTCATTGTAAGATTAAATGCTTGCACCACCCTTTACAAAAGGTCTGTAACTTTAAATCATTTAGAAATCACAGCTAGTGAGGAATTAAGCTATTTATGATAGGAAGTATTGTGATGGGCAAATGTGATCCCAGCGCTCTAGAAACTGTGGGCACTTTAAGCTGAAATTGAAGTTGCTGGCTCTGACATGGGCCTTGATACATGGGGAGATTTCTCCTCTGGGCCATGCTGTAGAAGCTGTAATCCTTAAACTGGAGCTTTCTCATTATGAAAGAGGGGAGCAGGTCTGATGGCTCTGAGCAGACTGAAATTGCTGCCTCTCCTGGGGTCAAAAATTGCCTTTCTCTGGTGACTTTTCAGGCTGCTATAAAAGCCAGCTGTTCGATGAGCATTTGGAGAAAGCTGAGAGCAAACTTCTCACAGAGATCAAGGGAAAGGAATTAATTTCTGTACATTGTTGCATTCACACTGAACTGATTAGATTAATGCTGCTGGATTTCACTGTGTTTTAGAAGATCACAGAATTGGTTAGGTTGGAAAACATCTTTTAAGATCAGAGTCCAACCATTAACCTGGCACTGCCACGTCCACCACTAAATCAAGTCCCAGAGTGCCACATTTACACATCTTTTCAATACCTTCAGGGATGGTGACTCAGCCACTTCCCTGGGCAGCCTCTTCCAATGCTTGGCCATTGTTTGAGTGAAGAAATTTTTCCTAATCTCCAGAACAAGATAGCCCTGTGTGGACCTAAAAGGAAGTAGCATGATACAGCATGTTAAGACAGTTGATTTCATGGATAGTGTTTGCCAGAGCTGGGTTCCTTTGCTCTTCAAACAGGGAGCAGGTTCTCATAGGAGTAACACAAGGAGGTGTTTTGGCAGAGGTTGTTGGATTTCCATTAATCAAAAGTTGTGGCTACAAGGCTGGATTTCTGTGACTCAGCTGGTGTTTAACTCACCTCTGCAGCCCTACCCTGAGAGCAGCTTGTGAAAACCAAACCATATGAGAAGGAAGGCACACATGCTGAAACCAGACATGGTGACATCCCTGTTGTAGTCATGCTATTTTATTTTGCATGGTAGGTTATTTTCCCTTTAAATAAAAATGTTCGGGTTTGTTTACTACAAACATTACTCCAATTCTATATTAGTCCAACTCCCTTGTGCTGCCCACTGTCTGTATTCACACACATACATAAAGTCAAGCTGGCAGAAGACAGTGTTGAATCAGGGATTAAGACAAGTGATAAAAACCAGAAGCTGCTGACTTTGGTGAAGGTCACCACTCTGGAAACACTGGGTACTTCCCTCAGTTTATTGTTTTGTCAGATGGTCAGAAAGCTCTTGTTACCGCTTGTGTGACAAATATGTACAGGTATCCTTGTCAAATATGCTAATGGATTGTTAACAAATTGGTTTTAAGGTGGAAAACAGTGCAGTCACTGTGATTTCAGCTGTCCAATTGAGCGTACTTTAGATACAGTTAATAGTGATTAGTCTATAGTTCTTGTTGCTGATAATTTATAGTTTTATAGCAAATGAACAATCCTTTTTTACTCCAAGTGGAAAACCAAGAATAACCTAATCAAAATACTTTCACTGAACACTGGAACCAGTGCCCAGAGAGGTTGTGAGCATCCTTGGATGTGTTCAAAACCCAGCCCTTGAGCAACCAGCTCTGGCTGACCTTGCTCAAGCAGGGGGAGCTGGATGGGGTTATCTCCAAAAACATTGTCCAACATCAGCTATTCTGTGATTCTGCAATCAAGTACACATAGCATCCCATAGTATAGAGGAATACAGGCTTTTGCATTGCATATTAGTTGTTATTTGCAGGCTTGAATGCTAAGGGCTAGAATTTTTAACTCTATGTTAATTTAAATTTAGGGTATTGAATCTGAGTAAAATGAATATACGAGGATAAAGAACTGTAGACTTCACTTGGGAGAAGGGCTTGCAGTCATTTGAATGGGGAGCTGAATCATTTCTCACTCATATTAAAAACCAGAAATATAAGGGGTGGATTCTGCTCTTCAGTGTCTTATGATAAGAAAGTAAATTATTTGTCACATTTTTTGAGGAAGAAATATTCAATACCAAGAATATCAGTGAAAACAAAAAGAAGAAAGTGTTCTCATCCCTTGTGCAGGGATATGAGCTCTTCTGACTTCCACATTCCACTTCATGATTGCACAGACACGCAGGAGTTAAGAGGTTTGCCGTGCATGCCACTCTGAGAAGAACAGATTGGCACAACACATCTATTTTCTCAGCAGATAAACATTATTTTTTTCCTGGCGGGTGGTTTTGCAATTGTATTTGGGCAGTCAGCTTTGCATATGGATGCCAGAACACCTGCCACTCAGGAGTATATTTATAGAAATTGTAAACTAATTAATTCCCTTAAACATCCCAGTTGTTTTTAATGACATATTATGATAGTCTGCCCAATGGGGATTACATCACTGCTTTTCTGCTAATTTGCTTACCTTCTCTCTTTCCTTCTACCTTACGTTATTGCTACCTGTCTCTAAAGCAAAAGTAATAACACGTTGAAAAGCTGTGTGTCAAACCCAGCTCTTCTCTGGGACTGAGGGGCCTTGCTCTGCCTGCAGGCAGGTGCCTGCCTCCACCGTGAGCTCCCAGCTCTGAGACCAAGATGCTCTTTGAGAGCATCAAAGGCTTTCATGGGCACATAGTTTCCGAAGGCCCAGTGCCAGCAGTTTGCTTCCCACTAGCTCAGGGTCTCCTGGCCAGAAAATCTGATATTAACTGCTGCTTTTCTTACACTGGGGTCTTTGGTAGCCTCCTTCCCTTTGCATGGGTGGGCTGGTGTACAAGAGCAAGCTCAAGCTGCTGTCCCCCCCTCAGTGAGAAGGGTAAATGTGCTGCTGCTTACCTGGAATGAAACCTCCAGGAACTAAATGTCTGTGAGACCGCTGCCACAGTGTAAAATTTGGCAGGAACTGGCCATGTTCAAACCTCATAAAAAGAGGTAAATGAGCAGGCAAGGACACCATGTGGCTGCACAAGATCATTTCCACAGGCATCCCATATACCAGGCTGAAATCTGGGGAGGATTTAGACTTTTTTCTCAATGATGGGAAAGAATTGTGTTCTTCCTCTGCAATTGCTTCAGTCATCCAATAGCTCTGTGGCTCCATGCCTGTATTGTTCCTTCATTTCCTGACCCAGTGTTCAAGAACATATTTCATTGCTAGTTGGAGACCACCCTAACTCATCTTACAAATGTCTTGTGAAGTGAAGGGGCCCTCAAACTTTCTTTCTGGAGCTATTTGATGTAGCTGGATACAACTGTGAGTTTGCTGGGCTAATGTGAGAATCAGCATCAACTCTGCTTGCCTAGTGATTACAGAATTTCCCTGGAAATGAGAATATTTTGGATCTAGTCCCATTTCTAGTTTATATTAATACAGAAGTGGACTTGTGAGAAGAAGGAGAAGGAAAAAGTGGGGAAGGCAGCTCTTGAGCAGTACATGTGCTTTAGGTTATGGTACAAATGCAACTGTTTTGTCTACCTATTTTAATTTTTACATCCAGTCTTCTAACATGTACATACAATGAGACATTAGCTGCATGTTTAAGTAGATGTTTGTCCTGGATGACAAGCTTAAACCTGACATAAGTACAATGTCAATTTAGGTCTTAAGGACTTGGATTCAAGGTGCCTTGCCTTCCTCTGCTGCAGACTTTCTGTGTATTTTTGCCATGCTACTGCTTAGGAGAAGTCTTCAGTTTTCTACATTGACTGTAAAGAGGGAATGTAAGGACTCTAAATTAGCCAGCCAGCCAATACCAAGATACCTTGAAGCTAGTTGCTGTAAGAGCTTTCTTCGTGTTCTCTGTGGCTTTAGTTTCCTGTCTATAATATGGGGGTAATGATGAATACATTACAGGCTGTGAATTATTCATATAGTACAACTATGACAGGCTTCTACCTTGCTTACACATGGTGCTTGGCCACTGTGTGTGCAGCTTCTATGAGTTTTTTAGAATAATCTCTGTTGAGAACTGTTTGGATGGTCGTAAAATGCAATGAATAAATTAGGAAGATGTGCTGACTGTGCAGGTAGTAATAACATCAAGCCCTTGACTCACATAATAATGCTAAAATGTCTTAGACTTTAATCAGACATTATCCTATTATGTATGGCTTTGGTTTAATTACATAATTATTTATTTCATGAATATGTTTACATTTTTTCAGGAGATACACTCTTCAAGCTATAGGATTTAACAAGCCTTAGTGAATGTGGTCCCATTAGATGCATCATCTAATGGGAATGTGCCAGTTTCACCTCATCTTCATGAACTAGCAAAGGCAATTCATCGTCTTAATAACAAAACTGACGTTAGTCAGTTTGGCACCAAAATGCATCCAGAGTATATCCTGGTGAAAAAGAAAGTATTTAGGTAGATGGCTAATACAGGGTATAGTATTTTCTGAAGAAAAGATGTATTAGTGAGAAGCTAGGATCAATAGGCTTGCTCTTATATCTCAGCTGTGCCGCAGATTTTCTGTGTGACTTTGCAGTTTTTGTGTCGCTTATATTGCTTAAACATTTACTTACACCCTAACATGATGTGTTGTGCACACTCCTTGACCACAGGAAGCCCCTTCTTCAAAACCAGTAATAAAAACCAGAAATGCTGATTTTTTTACCCTCACACCAAAATGGCTCAGTTCACTAGACTGTGAGAAACTCAATTTACCCAACCATGGGAACCCCATCAGTCTAAACCCAGTGCATTTTAAAGGAGAAAGAGAATATTTTTGATTTAGACATCCTTTTTTCCTCAGGAGCTTCTATGAGCAGTGATACTGATCTGAGGAGTACCGCAGGTCTGCAGCATTCATCTTCATGCTGTGTCTACATGTCTTGACTACCAAGAAAATGAAATTAAAAGCTTTTATGGATTAATTTACTTGCTGGTGTCACTCCTCACTGTTTGGAGTAGTGCACATGCTCAGCATGTGTCTGGTCTGCAGCACTGACAATGAGGTGTTTTCTCATAGTTTTTCTGTACCCAGCCCTCAGTGTTTGACTGTTCTATATACACCCTGGCTCAGACAAGATGCAATTCCTTTCTTTGGCCACACATGCAAGAGGTGAAATAAGAGGTTTTATGTAAGATACTTACCTGTGAGCTGCATTGTCATGTGCAAACATATTTAAAGGCATTTTCATGTGAAGTGACTATTTTAAGTGGCTTTTAATTCTCAAGTGAAGATTTTAAGTGGCTTTTAATTTTATTTTTGTGTATGTGTGTGTGCCAGAGTAGTTAATAGAATTTATTGATAATGATATTTACACATATATGTGCATAACTGTAACATAACTTAGTCCTTTCTTGCTTTATTACAAAAGCCTCTTTTGCCACTGCCTGTAAAGGAAAAGTCTTCTCATGTAAGACATTATATTGACTGAGTAGCTGCATCTGTCTGGGTAGCTGGACCATTCCCCTGAATAAACCAGCTGAATTAGCAGAAGCTCACTTCCATCAGCAAGCTGTGTCCAAGCCATTCAACACAGATAGGACAGAACCAAGGAGAACACGTTAACGTTTTCAGACTGAGCCAACATACCTAAGTGGAGTTTCGAATGGCAGACTTTAGCCAAAGAACTGGATTTTGAATACTTAAGAAAGAACAAGTGTCACTTCTGCAGTTTCACAAAGTAACCTTAGCTGTTTGTGGGTGCTTAGGCTAAGCATCAAGTTTGGAGAGTTTTCAAGCTTAGAAATCAATTTCCTTCTCTGACTTCTTCCTCCTGCTATACATAGTACATAGTAGCTCTTAATATTAATGTGGTTCTTCCAGATATCGCTTTATACTCACGTTATTTGTTGTATAGCATGGGAAGTAAAGATGCTGACTAAAATCTAAAATGCTACAGAGAAAATTAAAACCATCAAAGTATTCATTACAGTGCCCTTTCAACTTGTTGAGTCGCCAAATAGAGCTAGCTGGCAAAATTATGACTAAACAACTTATGTCTAGATTTTCTCACTCTCTGAAGCTAAAATCTATCACAGATAAGGTCTTGTTGCAGCAAGGAGTGGCTTCTTGTCACTTTCTCTATCTTCCTCCTCAGCAGTCTGCTAAAAAAATTGCTGTTGCGTTGGCAATGTCAGGGCTGTCGAAAACCCCATAGGTTATTTCACTTGCTGATTTGGAGTCAGGGCCCCATTTCTTTCTGCAGATGGGGCTTGCTTCTGAGGGGAACCAGATTCCAACATATGAACATTTTCTGAAGGAGAGGATTTCCTTTTTCTATTTAGCTCTATTGCCAAGGCAACCCATCCACAGAGAGTACTTCAAAGAGATTGGATGGTGCTGTTTATTTGAAACAAAGGCACAATCAAGAAGAATATCTAACAATGAAGTGGTGAGAATGTATTGCTTTGCGATAAAGCAATTTTTAGTTTGATACATTGAGTAATGAATGTAAAATGAAAACCTTCAGGCTTAACCTAATAAAATCTCTTAAAGCCTGTGAGATCATTTGGCTCAATCAGCTGTTTGACTGGCAGTTACTCATACCACTTAAGAGGTGAACAGATCGTGTTAACATACTGGACTACAAATAGGGGTGAAAAGACCTCATATTGCTTCATGATGAACAGCTAAGTTACTGCAGAGCTATCAGACAACAGCAAGGGATTCAAATAAAGACTCCTTTTACTTTGAGGCTTCAGGGAGACCTTGTAGCAGCCTTTCCAGTAACTAAATGACCCTACAGGAAGGCTGGAGAGGGACTTCATACAGGGGCATGTAGTGACAGGATAAGGGGGAATGGCTTTAAACCAAAAGACTTGGGTTAGGAAGAAATTCCTTACTGAGAGGGTGGTGAGCCATTGAAACAGGTTGCCCAGAGAGAAGCTGTGGATCCCTGGAAGTGTTCAAGGCCAGGTTAGATGGGGCTTTGAGCAGCTTGGTCTTAGTAGAAGGTGTCCCTGCCCATGGTACGGGTGTTGGAACTAAATGGTCTTAAGGTCCCTTCAAATCCAAACCATTCTATGATTCTACAATTCAAAATGTGTGTTTCAGCAACCAGCAGATAAACATGCTGAAAGAAAAACTGTGACTTATGGAAAGACATGGAATTGGGCAAAGTTTCCTACATGGAGAGGGGCCCAAGGGAATCAGTTTACTTGGGCAGCTTGTTGATTCTAGGCAGATCTGCATATGTATGCCCCATGATGCTCAGCATAAAAACTGCAACAATTTTATTTTAAAGGCAAAATTGTAGAATTTCAAAAAGTATTTTTCTGTGTGATGAGATGAAACATCCATTTTCCATTTCAAAATGTCATATTTTGACCTGAAACTTTATGTAATTATGTTTGTTCAGGAAGACTGCTGTCCCACCAACTAAGAAGCGTATGAAATGTTCCTCTCTCTGCAATGGGTCATTCCCTGACTTGATGACATTTGATTGAGAAACTGTCTCAGGCTGTTCCCATTTGGTCACTTAGGGTATCTCCTGACTGGTAGCAAATCAAACCTTGTCAGTGACAAGCAGCCTATTTCATTTCTGTAAAGTCTTCCTCAGAGAAAGCACTATGGAATCCAGAAAGGAAACAGCAGTAGAGCTGTCAGCATCTTGAATGAAAACTGTGTGAATGAACCTTTCCTGTATTTCAAGGAACCAGTCACTGAAACTGCTAAATTCACTTTGAGACAAAATGTTTGTGCCAAAAGTCTAAGACTTACTTTTTGCAAGTGAACCCTTTGCTGTCTGTCTCAGAAAATGCATACCTGTGTTAAAAGCTTTTAAATAACTGTTGAATGCTTTTGTTCCACCAGCAAAGTAATGTTTAGCCTCTGATTGTCAAAAGCACTTAGATAATGAACACCGATTGATCCCCCCATAAAGGAATAGAGAGGAAGAGAGATTCTCAGTCCTCATTTCAAAATCCTTCCACTTAAATCACAGCAATAAAAAAAGCATTTGCAAGCTGCACATTGGAGATGGCTTAGTTTATACATTTTATATTGCTTTTGTTTTGACTTAATGGGCATGCTGTAAAGGCTAGAGTCTCAATGGGGTACAGGCTTTCTGAATGGATGTAGAGAATCTCTTACCTGAGAGCTGGAGAGAAACCAAGTAGGAGACAGGCAGGTGAGCAGGCAGTATCCTGGCTGGTACCCTGTTCTCACAAAAGAGCATATACACTTCACTATAGATAGAAGCTTCTTGCATGCAAGTGGCAGTTTTCCATTAAGCTCCAGGGGCCTTGTAACAGGCCTTGTGTTCAAAATTGTGACCAAATTATGAAGCCAGTGCATTCACTCTATTAACAGCAATGCTCTCATCAAAGAATAGCCACAAGAATGACTAAAGAGCTCAAAAACAAGAGTTATGGTCAAAGACTCCAGTGGGCACCATCTGTTTACCCTAACAAAGACAAGGCTAAGGGGAACTTAATCACAGTTTACAAGTAGCTACATGGGGAATGGCAATGCCATAATAAACATCTCATCATTCTAGCAGTTGAATGTATAAGAAGAGCTGATATCTGAAAATGGAAACAGGATAAATTTAGACTAGAAATGAGGTACGAATATTTAGCAGTGGGGTTATTCAGCCTTTGGAAGAATTTAAACTTGCCAGGATGTGGGTGGATTTTCCATCCCTGCAAGGTTTTTTTTACTTAGTTCCAACATAATTCAGGGAATTGCTAGTGACTGTGCTATACAGGACTTCAGGCTAATGAATAAGAGTGTCCCTTTTGGCTATATTACGTACAAATCCGTTCTGGTGGAAGCACAGAGCATTCTGCCTCTGCAAAATCAGGAAACGTATTTAAATACCTGAACATGGATTTTGGCTAGAGGTAGTTGGGAATTGTGCACTGAAATGCTGTTCCACTGTGAAGTGTAATTGCCAAGGGGGGAAAAAGTGTGATAGCATTTTTTTAAGTGTCATATTTTTTCCTGATGAAGAATTAAAATCAAAAATTGCTATTTTATTTCATTTTAGTTGACCTGAATAAGAGCATTGATTTTGTTTTGACACTGATCTAAATTATTTTGCTTCAGATCAATCTTAAATGAATATAATATTAAAAAGCATCTTGCCATAGATAAATTTTACCTGTGTAGAACTTATTTTCCTTCATAATCTGAGTGTTCGGTCGAACATGTTTCTCTAATGCATTTTCAGGAGTCATAAGACTCACCTGAGCTCATTAATGTGTGCTGTTGACAGCTTTATTTTGGTCCTGCCTGTCTGTCTGCTATGGAGATGGGAAGCACACTGGATTGAGAGAATAAGAAGATAAAGTTTAATGTTGAAATACAGCTGAGTAACCAAACTACTTTATTTTTCTGAGAAAATCAGCTATTTTAACTGAATATGCTAAAATGGGACAATTTGACATTTCTGACTGCGTTTTGCTCCTTGGAATTTGTTCAGTGTTTCTATTCTGCTTCAGGGTGAAACCAAGAATTGCAGAAGATTTGACTCTGATTTTTACTCAGTTCCTGTTTTTAGATTCAGATTTCAGGTTTTTAAACTTGGTCATAGAAGACTCAAGGTCTTCTATGCTAATGCAATACCAGATCTACTATGCTTATGCTTTTTCTTTATTATGAAACAACTTTTATGGATGGAAAGGATACAGATGCTATATTAAGATGCTGTATTTCAAGCTGAAGAAATAGGTGAAACATTGAAGGTCAAGTTGTCAGAAGCAGTTCACATAAAAATCAAAGTTTGGACATTCCTTGTCTCATCTGCCCTCCAATATTTCCCCTGGAAGGGAACACCCAATTTTCAGTATTAACTGTTTTCAAAATAAGAATTCAAACTATTCCCAACCCTCATTTAAAATGCTGCCTTCTCTCTGCCCTTGAAAATATTGTTATAGGCCCAGGCAGGTTTGGCAGTCTGTCCAGGAATTAAAGTAGGGTTTATTGCATTTTGAGTTGTTGGCCTTTCACAAGGCACTTGTGGAAGCAAAGACTAGTACTAACTATTCGGAGTGTAGAGACTGAGGTGGTGGATACTGGAAAGAAGCAGGGAGGTATCAAAATGTAGGATACATGGTATCAGATGACACCAGAGTGTGACCGTGATGGTGGACATGGCATAAGAGTCTTACTAGAATTAGTGAAGAACTGTGAGTTTTGAACTTACTTATAAAATAAATGAGCATCTTCAGTATTTGTTTCCTGGAGGGACACATTCCATCTTCTGATCTTGTTTATCCCTCCTTTTCCCACTAAAAATAAAGAGATAAATTTAGTGAAATGAGAATTTGGGTGGTTTTTATTATCAAGAAAACATGGGAAGATAATTTATATGCTAACCTTTTTCTTAACTATTCAAATATTCATTAGAATGGGGACACTAGGGTGGTGTTCTTTTCTGTTGTGAAACCCTTTGTGAAAGCAGTGCCTGGCTGTTTCTGTTCACTTGACCAGTTGAACTGAATTAAAAATGCAAAAGGAATTTCAAAATTCCAGGTTTATCTGCAGGACAAATTATGTGACATTTTCATTGACTGTTTTCTGCTTAGAAGTGGATTTGCTAAGAACAGCTCTAATGTAAATGGAATTGTAAGCTTGCAGGTCTTCTTTTAAACCTGATCAAAGTGCCAGGATTTTGGAATGTTTTATGAAGGAAAATGTTCTGAAGATTTTTTGGACTTAAAATTATCTTCCTTATCATGAATAATTTAAATGTAAAATTAATGTAACCCCCGCAGGTTTTCAGTTTTAGGAAAAATCAGTGGTATGTTACATTCTGAAACCTTTTGAACAAGTTATTCAAAAGGAGTTCCTTTCTATTCCCAGTAATCTAGGCAGTTTACCTAATTTCTTTCCACATCTTCTTTAAGAAAGAATGCTTCTGAGGTTTCATCAGCAAACAATGCACAGAAGTAAATGTAGAACAACTTTGTATGGTGAAAGCGCATCAATCAACTTACTCGGTAGACAGATTACTATTAACAGTATGTCTGGTCAAATAGTCTTATTTTTCCAGATAGTGTGGACTATTATACAGTGTCCTGTGGTTGCTTGGTAAGCAACTCAGGTCACTCATTTTCAGTCAAATAGGGTTATTTTTTGTGGTTGAGCTACTGAAGTAAAGAATATTAATTCTGAATTCAGCTGTTTCTTCTGTTTGTGAATCATTCATGGATTAGTCCTGATCTCTGTGAATGCCATTTTTATTTGTCAGTAGTCTCTGAATTTTTCCAATGAATAACTTAAAGCTTAAGGGGTTTTTGAGTACTGTTTGTGTTGGGATTATTCAATGTTTATGTTGAACTATTAGACACATAACATAGTTTAAGCAACTTGTGTGGATGACCAGTGTATTTTAATTATGGAAGGTTAAAAAAACCCACCAAAACCAACCAACCAAACAAACAAAAAACCACCAAAAAACCAACCATAAACAGCAAAACAAAATGAATCTGGTAAAGTGCTGCAGTCCAATGTGTTTATTCGCAGAATGGTTAGCAGAGCATGTATCTGACCTTAGGGCATTTTCCTTGAGGATTTGGTAACTTTCTCAGTAACAAAATCTCATCTTATTTGTCAAATAACTTGTTATAAATCAGGTATTATGGTAGATTTTCTTTAATGGAAGCATGTAAAATATGTAAATATATATTTATAATTGTATTTATGCACCCTATTTTATATGATAATGTTGATTCAATACTCCACTGAGGTCCCCTTTGGTGTTTACATTTGCTTTCTCCTGTTGTTTTGTACCTAATTACTCATTCAAGATGTGCATTATTCAAATGATAGCCTATTGCTTTCATTTGTGCGTTCTTCCTTTACAGTTAATAGCACCATGACAGTTTTGCCAATGAAGAAGTTAGGAATGTTTAATTTTCCTCCATCCGAACTCCACTCTCCTGTCCTCATCCCACCCTTTCAAATGCAAAACAAAATCAGCAGCTGCTTAGACCCAGAGTTTTGTTTCTAACATGCAAGTAATGGGACTTTGAAATTAATGTGCCCGGCAAAGAGGAGGTTGGGATTATTTCATGTTAGCTCTTTTCCAGCGCTGAAACTGTTGAAGACAATCCTTATAACTTACAACTTCGTAACTAGTTCTAGTGTCCAAACATCTTGCACATGGTGCCTGCTTCAGAGTATTGCACAGCCAGCTGAGCTGTGACCCAGTGGTTTTTGTACATTCCAGGTGCTATCGCAGGTTCAGACTGCAAGCTGTTATCTCCCAAGCTTTGCCAAGACATACACAGAGGGATCTTGTGTCCAAGAACACATTTTTGACTGGTTGACACTAAAAACCAACTCTTCAAAATACTGAAAACCTTTGGCTCTTTCTAGACATGCAAAGCATTTGCCAGGTGTCAGGTATTTGGGGGATGTTCTTTGTGTGATGTATTATTTATTGGAGAATTGTATCAGAAATACCTATTGAGGGAAATAAACAAGTTTCAAGCAATATGAAAAAGGGTAGGATTTTTTTGGTAAGGATTGGATTACAGTAGATGTGGATTTTTCAGAGGTCCT
The DNA here is from genome assembly GCF_012275295.1 of Melopsittacus undulatus. NCBI lineage: Eukaryota > Metazoa > Chordata > Aves > Psittaciformes > Psittaculidae > Melopsittacus > Melopsittacus undulatus. The sequence goes on from NC_047532.1 coordinate 252,948, forward strand.
GATCGTTTACAGTTGCACCAGAAATCAATGGAAACAGCAGCTGCTCAGCACCTTCGTAAAATCAGATCCTCTAGGAATTAGCATAGCCATGGCAATTGCAATTACACCATCAGGGCTAAATTGCTAGACCTATACATTTTGTTACTTTACTGTTATTTTCTAAAAAGTGCTTTACAAAAAATGGTGTCTTGGGGATTTCCATTTTAATGCAACTCAGTGACTTTGTAGCTCACTTGTTCCCTTTCAAAGAAAGAGCACATTGCTCTTATATCAGAGACACTGAAATGAGTCCTTTCTTCTCACCTTTTTATTCCTCACAGATGCTATCAACAAATGTTTTGACCAGTCAAATTCTGTTTCATAATTGCACCTGCTATTCCTGTCCTGTTATGAGGGAAAGGAAACATAGGGCTGTAATTAATGTGATGCATGCAGTGACAACTATCTCATGATTTTGGGAAGGAGGGTTGTGAAGAAATGAACACTGTATTGGAGATATAAGCTAGAGTTGTACTTGTAAGGCACCAGGTGCATTTCTCTCAGTCTCATAAGAAGTAGTGAAGCAATGGCTAAAATGCTCAGTCTAATTCTGGGTACTGGGATTCAGCTGGAATTTGCATCAGGAGAAGAGCTAAGAAACTAAGAAAAGTTAAGGAAAACATTTATTGGGACATAATGAAGGAAATTGGGTGTTTAGTTTCTGTAGGTTGGGAGCAGCTGCCAGCAGGACTATGCAGGTAGAGTTAACCTTTATAGGTGCTTCCCAGACCTGTGTTCACTGGTTGCATGATGGCTCTAGAAAAGCCTTCCATAGATTTTGTTGGCTAGAGCCTAAATATTGGGAAAAAGATTCAACAGAGCAAAGAGGAGCAAGAACATTTTCTCTGCTTTATTTTCTCTGCTTTATTTTGAAAGGCCCTGGATCTGCATCCTTATTCTGCTTAAACTTGGCTTTTACTGAAAAAAAAAGAGAGAACCTCTAAATCTGGATGAGAAAACAAATCTCTCTACTGCTCTGAAATGATAGCAGCATCTCTGTTCAGATGGTCCTGTTTCAAAACAAGCTCTGACAGAGCTGCCTCCTCTTGATGTTCAGTATGAGCAAACTTCTCACTTGCAGACAGGGAAGGAAAACAACCATGTGTAACAACAGACTCTCTGGCAACAGTGGAAGATCCTTTGTAAAACAAAAGTTGGGTTTCCTATCTCGAGCGGTTTCAGACTTGCTGCTGTTCTAAACAGGGATGTAGCGCTGAAGGTCTCAATGTTTCTAAATTAATAACCTAGGCTGGAAAGGAAAGGATTGGGTCAGCAGAATCTTGTCATTAATTTCCTAGCAGCTCAGAGTGCAGCATCCTTTTCTGACTGCATTTCCCAGTGTTTCGGTGTGTCGGAGCAGTCCTTTTGAGCCAGAACACCTCAAAGGTAAACATAGTAACAATAAAAAAGAAAACAAGAATCTTCTTTAAATCTGGATCCTTGTAGAAACAATCCTTTGCCTGCAGAGCATTTCATTTTTGATGAACCAACAGAAAAGTTTCATTGTTGAACTCTCTGACTTTCTCCTAGCCCTGGAATCTTGTTTGGGTAGAATAGTAGACTGTAACACTAGCTGATGCATAGGGCCCTCTTGACAGTACATGTATTTGTCACCTCATTCACTTCAGTGGATGGCTTGCCAGCAGGCTTTTGATTTCCAGGGTTTTTTGTTGCAAACTACAGCTCCCCAGTGTCAGCTTTAACCCTGCCTCTGTCTTCTAGTATTATCTGTATTCATTTTAATTAGGTGGTGCAATTTATTCCCCTTAAATCAGTGTGCCGTGGTAAAAGGACCATGCTCAGTGCCAACATTTTGTTTGTAAAACGACATTTCATTCCCAATAAATTGTGCTGTCCTTTCTTTGTCGTGGTGTAGCCCATGATAGTTTAGACATCTTTGCTGACTTCATGCTTTGTTATGACAGCTTGTTTGTCCCTCCCAGAGACAGATACCAACCTTTTCCTCATCTGTAGTTATTCTATGGCATTTCAGAATTTACTTGGCAGCTGTGTTAAATGGATGTAGTTACCAGTGAGACCTCTCCCTCTTTTTAATAGTACTTGTTAAATCAGGATCATTTAGCTGTCTTTGGGTTTGGCCTGCAATTCTCTGCATATTTAGTTAATTTCAGGGAGAGTACAAATGTTAGAGGAAATCTCATTCCTGAGTAGCGTTTATACAGAACATTGTTTTACTGCCCTTTTTACAGGACTCTCATATTTCTTATTGAATGAACTGATAAGAAGAAAGGGAATGGAAGAAAGAAAACATAATGTATGCACATTCTTTCACCATAAAGAATGCATTAAGCAAAAAATCCTAGCAACAGATGGCTCAGAAATAGTATGAGGATATGACAGTGAGCTATTTGTTTTGTGAAGGGCAATCCCAATGAAGCCAGACTTATTTCTATGTGCTGCCCAAATTTAACTTGGAATTAAATCCAACTCAATAGCAGCAAGTACGCAACCTGAAAGAAAACAAGTTTATGAAAATGCTTTCCATTATTTTCTATCCCAGTGTATTTAGACGATGACAGGTTATGTGATGGTTCATTGAGTTACATAGTACTACACTGAATATAAAGCCAATATTACTTAATGCAGAGTGACTTGGGAGGAGTGGAGGAAATGAAGAACCATGTTGTGAGTCCTAAACAAAACCTTTTTTGTTATTCAGAAATGGGGAAGACTTCGTTTTGGTGTATGTTAAATAGATACCATAATACATTTGAGCACTTGTTGGATCTGAGCTTCACAGGTTGCTAACTTGGGAATGAACTTAAAATGATTTACATGCAACCACTATACTGATTGCAAATCTGCCAGTTTGATTAGAAGACTGGATATGATACTCCTAATTATAAAGTGAGATTACTAAGAGAAAATCCTGCTGAGATCCCATTATGATGGGTATTGAGATAGTGAAACCATTACAGTGGTTGCCCATATGAATGTTAAAATGAATGAATAAACTCTTGCCAGTGCAAGTTATAATGCTGCTAAACAAACGGGATTAAATCCTGAGAGCAACAAACACATAAAAATGTGTTAATTCTTCAGTACCAATCAAAGTAAGTAAACTGGACTGAAACTATAGGAACAGTCTGCAAATGCATTTAGTGGGTATCAGAGCCACAGCTTATTCTAGACCTGCATGCGAATTGTTCTAAAATGGACCATCTGGTACAATAATATGCTTTGTTTCATTGTTCTGCACCTTTTATTTCTGTAATTGTTAGAATAGAACCAATCTAGACTGATGAAGCATAAGACAATCTATTATCTCTGCTCCTAGCAGCCTGGCAGAGAAGCTGGGTGGGGATATCTTTAGTAACTTCAAATCTTTAGCTTGTCTGTATCAATATAGACTTCCAGAAAAGTAAATCACTATGAACTAGATCATTGATGCCTTCATTTAGCAGAACAAACCCATCTGTATATATATTATGATGAGAAGATTCTTGGTTATCATGGTGTGTTGAATAAGGTTTTATCCATGTTTTTGAAACCTGTTCCTATAGGTTGTAGCCAAGTGTTTATAGAAGGCACATTGCTTTCTAAGATGTTTTCATTTTTTCTCAACCCATTAATCTGTTATCATGCGATGGAATGTGTTTGAATCCAGGGTTAATAAATATTTGGGAAAAGGGCCAAACACAACATTCTTACATTGATGTCACTCTTATCTAGAAAAACATTTCCAGATTTAGTTTGTGAGTGAGAATCAGGAAACCAGAAAGATTCAGTTTTGAACAAGCCACTGGAATATAGTTGTTAACTTTTAGAAACCATAGGATAAATGAAACACAAAATGTCCTCTTCCATTCTGCACTTGCTTTCTCTATAATTTACTCAAATGTAAGTAGTCTTAATGTGGTGGGGTGTATGCTAATTTCTCATTAGAATTCTAGCATCTGCTTAAGACCAAAGGCTGGCATTTTTCAGGCATTTTGGATTTTAAGCCCCTCATTGAAAAACCTGGCTGGGTAACCATGGTTACCTAGGTTCCAGAGAGGTGCTCAAGTATGTGCCTAGCTGGGAAGATGCAAATGGTGACACCGATGGTGTTGGGAGTTGGCCTGTGTTGTAGCAATGTTTTGCCACCCTTGCAGACTTCACCCAGCATCTAGGCTGCTTTGGCAATGCAGCTTTGTAAAATCTGTTTAGACAGTCCTCCAGAAATTATCAGTTCAAAGAAGATGCACATAGTTTTTGGCAAGGAGCCCTTTAGCACTGATGTATTCAGTAAAAGAAAACTGGATGGTTTTGAAGTTTTCATGTAAAAAATCTGTGGGTATCTGAGGCTTCAGGAGGCAAACAGGTGCTTTGAGAATACCTTTCGTACATTGTAGGTATCTGAGTTGTATTTCTAGCAATGGCTCATATTCAAGTACTTAACTGAATCAGACCTTAATTGAAAAAGTAAGAAGTATAAATGCATTAAGGCTTAATGTTACAGCAACTTCAATTAATGATCCAATTCTGCTTAGTTACAAACCATAATAAAGAAGATGCAAAACAGCTGTTATATGTAGTCACATGTAATAGTGTTATTTAACATGTGACCCAGCAGCTTATATTATCTAGTGCAGATGTTTTCAGTTGAAATAAGCACATAAAACTTGCCATCTCCTGGCACAACTGATAAAATGTTGTTTCTGCAAGAAAAATAAATTCAGTGCTGCACAGGCATCTCATCTGTTACAGCCGTGATCCATAAAACTGGGAAACTTCTCTATACTGAAAACCTACCTAACTGAAAAGGAATAAGGGAATGAGAACAAAGCACATTTTTCACCTTATCTTTTATTTCTAAATGTCTCTGACATATTAACATATACAGGTGTTGGATTTCTTTATGTAGTAAGAGATCAAATACTGTGAATTTTGTTGTAATTGATTTTAAATGAAATTTCCTCTGAAAAATTAATATTAATAGAGTTCTGTTCCCCACCTATCTGAGCCAACTTGATGTGTAATTTGTGTAATGCTATAAAAAAAGGCAAATGATTAATTACATGGCTGTTAACAGTGAAACGTTACAGGTATTCACTTGCTTTAGGGTTTTAAGTCCAGTGTCTTGGAGACTCCAGCTTAGAGAATGAGGTTTTGCACCAGCAAAACTCCTCTTGTAGTTTCAAAGGAATACACTTGTGCTGTTTCTCCGGCTGCCTGTTCCATAGGCTGAGCCATTATGGAGTGGATCTCTTGTAGAAGTGGCTGCACTGAGTGGGTAAAGTTAAATGTAGGTGTTCTGCAGGGGGTAATTTTCATAGCATTTTGAGATCATTCTGAAATGTTTAAATGTCAAGGAGTAATTTTTAATTATAGGTAGGAATAATTCTCTTTGCATGAAATGACTGCTTGTATTTTAGTAGACAATTGCCTTACTATAAAATAGCAATAGTGAGTTATTTAAATACAGCACTAGTTAAATATCAGATATCTTTGCTCTTAATTATTTTGTTTTATCCCACTGGAGCAATAAGCAGCTGTGTTACAATACAGCCAGCTCCTCTTCAATTATGAAGATGCTTCAGTGTTCTAGCTGTTCAATTCCTTGATTTGTGGGCACTTAAGTCTGGCTGTCTGAGCAAACAGGAGACAGTCATGTAAGTGTGATATTGGACCCAATTAACTTCTTACAGAAGCACAAGCTGGTTGGACATCAAGACAAACTCTTTTTAGCCTTTTCTGCATCTTGCCAAGTCCACCTGCATAAGAAATGATGGCATGTCCTCTCCCAGTGGGATTTAGTGGTGAATCCTGCCTTTGGAGAGCAAAAGACAAGCTATGATTTGTGTGTATGGAGGGAAGTTACTACCCATTTCTGCCTACGCTTAATTTGTGGAATTTCCCTTTTCATTTGCCAATGAGAATACAGGGGAGGTTTTTTCCTCTCCATCTTTTCCTTAAGTCACAAAATAAAAATAGAGCCAGATGCTAACTAGAGAGTATAATACTGTGGAGCAGAAGTAATTTTTCTCTTTCTGTTTCTGTGTAGTCAATATGATGGTGACAGACACATAGTAAAATCACTGTAATAATAATCTAGAGTCCACATTGGCTTTATAAGGCTATAATATAATGATAGTATATAGGTGACCCAATATAGATTGAGTTAGGTTGAAGGTCTGAATAGCCCAATATCCTGTGCCTGACAGAGGTCATTAAAGAATACTTGTAGTACAAAAAGAGAGAGTTCATAAGAAGTTATATTGGTGCCCTCTTGCTTATCCCTGATTTTCTTGTTGTCTGCTCTATAACACAGCTGAAAGAAAGAAACAGGTGAAAGGATTAAGTGGTTGATTTTAACCATGTGCTTGATATTGTTTCCTTACCCTCCTGTTACCCTCTTCCTCCAGAGCTATAAATGAGGTGTGCAGTAGTAGTACTCTTGCCATTTTCTTGTGGCTTCAGTCTAACTGCTGCATGACCTGGTGTTTTACTGGAAGCTCTGGTTTCTGGACTCACATGACTAGGTAAGGAAATCTATTTTTTAGTAAAAACTACTTTTTAGGTATTTTCTTTGTCCAGGTATTGTGTGTGGGGGAGGAAATCTAAATTCTAACCTCAGTGTATTTGTAAGGTGTGAAGCCCCAAAGGCAAATAAAAAGGCAAGATTTATCTTTATTTTTTTTTACTCACCTTATAAGTCTGGGGGCAGGTAGTGTTTTTTTTTTATTATTATTTCATTTTTAGAGCAGTATATTTTCCTTTTTGGAATCTGCCTCTCCCCTCCCACATCCATAAGTCAGAAGAGAATAGCTGGGACAAAAATGGCAAAAGGTAGTGGAACAACTTTGAGAAAATGTAAAATGAAGAGTGAAAGGTATAAAGTAATATTAAAATATTTAGAGCAGTGATTTTAATTGCTAAATAGATACATGCATGTGTGCAAGGTAAGACAAGGGATGTCTGTGTATCACAATGTAATCCAATGCAGAAAGATGGGAAAGCACTTTAAAGGATTTAGTTCAAGTTACAGTAACACTTTAGACTCCCCAGCATGGAGTTCAGCATTGCTAATTTACCCTTCCAAAATGTGAAATGTGTTAGCTAAGGCTGAATGGTGCATTTCTGCACTGCTCTGCAACACAGACATCTGCACACTGCAATGTTATGATTGGTTATGAGGTTTCTATTTGTACAAATTACAGCTCGTTTCATGCATGTGCTCTCTTGCTGGCTATGGTGGCCCCAGCCTGAACTGCCACACTGCAGTGGTTGCAGGAAAATGTCCATGCCCAGCCCAATCCCTCCCACCTCTTTTATCCAAACAGTTGTTCAGCTACGGGTCACTGCGGGGTATGCAGCATCAGACCTTAATCAGACCTAATTACAGACCTCAAATTGCACTGTGGTTTGCCTGCCTTGGAAAGTTATCGACTAGGTCTTGGTCCAACCTGGCATAGAACTGAATGTTATTGTTGGGGTGGCTTTGGATGAATTGAGACAACTTTTGGTGAAATTCTTTGAGATTTGGAAGTGTAAAACACTTGGGGGATTGCAGGGGAAAGCTACTTGAACGGTTACTTGTATTTCAGGTACAGTATGTCACATCTGTCTAAGCTTGTGATACAGCTCTGTGCTTCAGGTCAGGGATAGGTACTAAAGAAAGCAATGTTTGTTAGAAGCCCTTATGCATGTCAATTTTATATAAATATAAGTGATTAAAGACTGCAGATCAGGTTGCAAGTTCCCACGGATCTGTACCTGCTATTGTTTTCACGTCAACATAGATTTGACATGTCCTTGGCTTATAGAAAAAAGTTATGGGTGAAGCAAGGCAAATCTAGAGACAGGTACAGAAACAGAAGTCTTATCTGGTTGCTTGAGGCTGGGAGTTAAATCCAAAGATCCCTAGTTCTGGAGTTTTCCGATTTGGCATTTATTTTATTGGGCATTGGATTGTCCATGAATATAGATCCACATTCTAGCTGTCCTGAATTATAAGGAAAGCATATATGAAGAAGACCCTTTTGGGGTAAGCTCGGAGGGTGATGAATGCTCACCGTCCCTCCATTATGCTAAAAAGGGGAGGTTTGTGATGAAAGCACTGCAAACTGTAAGCAAAACTCAAGCCTGTATTCCTAGCAGTACAAGTGACATATGTATATGTTGGGTTTGAAGGAGAAATTTGTCGTGTGCAATTCACTTTGTTTGCGGTGGGAATAATGCAGCTTTTCCTATCTAAGAGGTGTGTTTGGATAATTGCACTGAACACTGAGATGACACAATGATGTGGCAGCCTGGAGAAGTCATTACAAATAATTTGAAAAGCCTGAAGATACATTATTTCTACCTGAGAAACAGCAGTTATTATAAAAATATTAGGGCTTATCAGTTCAGTGCCATGTAAAAATCCTGTGCCTTTCCCTGCTATAGGCATACTCGGAAGATATTTTTCATGAGGTATTTGCAATAATATCCATTAAAGAGCAAAGCTGCTCTTTGGCAGGCATGAGTAGCCAAGATTGTCACACAAATTTCTTCCCTCTCCTAACCGCCTTCTCTGGGATGCAATGTTTTGCCAAGGGTACATCAAGAACATTTGATAATTCACAGTTTCCCCTATCAAATGGGCTACCAGTGACACAGGAGCTGTTGGCTTCTAGCATAAAGATTCAAAAACGATTTCTATTCTCACTGAGTTAATGTGAACATATAAACCATTGTTTAATGAAATGTTGTTATACAGATGTAGTTTTCCATCTCAGCATAAGGGGAAAGTGTAAGTTAAGTTAAATCAATGGCTACCTTGATAGCTTCCATGTCCATATCTAGACTGATGGGTAGAAAGCTGACGTGGATGTTCTGATAAATATACTGTCCCTCATGTACCTTTGCTGTTTGGGGTTTTTTCTTAGTTTTTTGTTTTGTTTATTTTGTTTTTTCTTTTGAGGAGGTTTTCTTGTATTACATCTGGGTTATTGCTACCAACAGGAGCAGCATGTGCTGTGAATATTGAGGGCTTGTGCTGGAGATGAGATCCAGCCCTGTGGCTTTCTGCTGTGGTTGCCTGCCTATGCCGCACTTCCAGTGCACTGTGTCTGTCTAGGTGCATACATCCCCCTTTGATGCCCCCACTTCCATGTCTCATGCATCCGATAGCTCCACCCCAGTCACAGATTTAGTGTGGACAAAGATGTAACTGCCACAGTATTCAGAGCTGAACATCCTTCATCTTCTGTGGGTGTCAGGAGCAAGAACATGCTGCAAGAAATGTGTATATCTGTCTGCTAGGAGAGTTCCACCCTGATGGAAAATTGCCTCTAATGGTGTTATTGTTCCGGGGGAGGGAATGCATCCTGATCCAGGCTAGCAGCTGCTCAACAACACTCCTGTTATCATCAGGGGAGCATAAGCCCTGCTGCTTAAAGGTGACAGAGACTTCTGCTTCAGGGCAGCATCCCAGTAGATTACATTCAGCATTTCAGAGATTTCCTAATACCTTTTAGGCCCAGATCTCCTTTTTGACAAGAAGGAAGAAATAAGACAAACTCTAGGATGTGGCTTTTATTGGTTAGGAACATCCTTTGCTCTTTGCTCATTTTCAGGGCTCTTAGCACAGATCTTCTGGATTTCTCTCTGGATTTTCTCAGTTACTCAAAGGACAGCATGCAGGTTTCTCTTGGGACAAAGGCACCATGGTGTCTGAAGGAGCACAGTGAGAGGATCAAACCTATTCCCAGTGTGGATTCTGCAAGCCATTTGGCCATTTATCTTTACTTCTGCTCCCTGTGGTGGTCTTTTTTGGAGGGCAGGAATTGTTTGGGGGTTTTGTAGGTTTGTTCTTTGGATTTTGGTTTGCTGCTTTTTTTACTTACACCAGTTTATTTTCTTTTTGGTGTTTTCCACTAATCCACTCTCCCATTCCCAATCTCTTTTGTTGCTAAACGATTAAATGATTATCAAATGGGCAGAGGGTTTTTCAGCACTTTTGTTACCATGGCAACTGGATGCAAGGACCAGAGAAAGCATCGAATTTGAGCATCAGAAATAAAATTGAATAAACTGCTTTTGCTATTAGAGAACTTTGCCCACAATTCACTTTTCTCCAATGAGGTTATTTTTATGCAAAGGAAAACAAACTTTGGAAGGAGGGAAGGGGAGCAAAAGAAAACTCTTATAATCTTTAATGCATCTTTTTATTGAAGAACTTTTAAAGTTTTTCTAAGGTACCACTGGGACTATGTTTATACTCAGCCTTTATTTGGTCAGATCCTGTTTCCCTTTTAGTTCGGTGTCTGAGGGAGCTTTCTTTCAGCGCTCTGACTTGTGTATTGTACTGGGAAATTCAAAATGAGGGTCCTGGGCTGTAACTCTTTCTGCAAGCTAAACCCATGGCTACATAACCATCACTGTTTGCACTCGTAAGAGAGGGGATCTGGAGGAGAAGGAGAAGTCAAAAGTGAATCACTGTGAAAGGTTGCTCACTGCCTTATATTCCTTTTTGTAGTGCTACTTCTTCCCCTTCTTTGTATCCAGTTATGTCTAGTTTGGTAATGGAGAAAGCAACCATGGAATGGTTTGTTACTTCATCTTCTATTCAGCAATGATGGGCAGAATCTCCTCAGTGAGCTATTGTTCCACCTCAGCAGAAAAGGTGGTGACTCAGGCCACAGAAAGATTCAGAGCCATCTACACAGGACTGAACTCTTGTCCTCACCAACCCTGAAATACCTTTATTCCATTTTAGAGGTGTACTTACTGTTGTTGTTCTGAAAGACCATACAGAGTCAGATCTCTTGCCCATCACTTCTGTAACTAGAGAAGAACCAAGGCTGCAGTATGGGTAGGTTGTAGGGCTCTGAGAAGGTCTATTAAGTCCAGCTTCAAGGTACAATGCCTTCTTTGATAGGCACAGTACTCTCTGCCAGGTGGCTAGGAGGGAGATGACAGCAATTTACCTATTCTCCCTAATAATCCTTCCTTTTTTTTTAATGAGCTGAACTACTATAAAAGGTTAAACTGTTTAATGATGGTAGGTAATGTAAGCACCCATTAGCTTTTATATTCTCAAATCATGTTTCTAAGTAGTTCAGAAATTGTAAGCTTTAATTCCATAATAATAGTTTGGGGTTTTATTTTTGTAATCAAAAGTAAGGACTTAGGTAATTTTAGCAGGGGAAAGCATCTGGATGTTGTTTGTTTGATTTGCCTTTTTTCACTATTGGAAAGTGATAAGCTGTACCATTCTTCTTACTTTGCACTGCTAATTATTATTCTTATGCATTCTAGGTAGAAATGAGTGCATGGACAAAGGTTTTGGTGGAAGGCATTAAAAGACTGTGTCTTGGAGATTAAATGGGAATACAAATGGAAAGTCAGGACTGGACAATTATTTCCCTATTCACTTAGTGTGGGTGATACCTTTGTCAGGCATGCAGTTTTGGAATAGTTGTGAGCAGAACTAAATTGGCTGCATCCTCTTTCCAGTATGAGATATTGACATGTTGAATATCACCCAAGGGAATGGAACGGTTTTTAAGGCTTAGGACCCTGCAGTTAATGTGATTTTGGGAGTATTTAATTGACAGGAGTGAGGGATCATAATATTTCTCTTCCCATGGAAACCTTACTTTGCTGTCTGCAGCCCTGATTCTGTAACTGACTAAATACTGCAAAAAAACCTGAAGTTAAGGCAAGGGTAATTCAGACACATTATTGCTACTTGTCATTAACTCATTCAAGCTTGCTTGAGAATTACTGGACTCTGCCCCACTGCAATGTTGACCTCCAAGCAATCAGCATTACTCACCTCCATTAGGGAAGCATTCTCAAATTGCTGTTCCTGGGCAGGTGTTTCATTCTAGGAGACAGTGATGCTCCTTTTTGGATAACACTATGAGAGCAAATCCTGTCTGAGTAGGTCCCCTAACCTCAGGGTTTCCTGACCAGTTTGTCATTTCCTGGGCTGAACTTGTAAGTTTTTCAGTCCAGCATCCAGGACAGAAGGATTATACCATAGCAGGAGACTTTATTTTAGCTCTTGCTTCTTTGTTTTGTGTATTCCAGCAGTGAATTATTTTGTTTTTCTCTGTGTATCCTGCTACTGGCTTGTTGGGACACTTGTAACCATATTCATCAGATGTTTAGGTTTGTGGTTGGTTTGGGTTTTTTTATTTTACTTTTAGGTGTTTTGTTTTGGTATTTTTAATAGGTGAGGTCAAAGGCAAAAAGGATTGCCTTTGGTCTTGCATTTATACCTAAAAACCTAAATGGCCATTGTTTTGGTTAATGCGGTTTGCCTAAATGTGGGTGAGTTTATATTAGGCTCTGTTATGTCTGTGCTTTTTCCACATCACTGGGTCGTCATTGCTTCAATATTAATAGCAGCTGTCATGCAAAAGAGCAGAAAGCATCTGTAATGTATGCTGGTGAGCTCTCTTTGTGGTTGAGCTTTGAGATAGTTACATTTTTATTTCTGAAAGAAAGGAGCAGTCTTGTAAAAGAGCAGAGTAATAAGGAAATAGGCCTAAGTACTCGAGCCATCTCTTTCACATACTTGAGAATTCACTTTATTCTGGGTATTGCTGTTTTTTAAAGCACAATAGTATTTTCTTGCCTACAGTTTCTTTCTCCCATTTTCTTCTCATGAGTATACACTGATCCTTGCAAAGTCTGACTGTACATAGGTGTAGAAATAGAACACTGCTGCATGACACTGAACTGCTGCAGTGACTGTTGACGGTTTGGATCCTGATAGCTGCTCTTGAAAATGTGGTTGCCTTGCAGTCTGTCAGACCCTGAGCATTCAGTCTTGTCTCATTTCAGTTTTCATTGACAAATATGTGCCTCCATTAAAACAGGCGCTGCTTGCTGGATGCAGGTCACATGTCTCTGATCCATGCAGGATTTCTTAAAATCCTTCAAAACTATAGATCCCTCTGCATAGGAATTTCCTACCTTCTGTGCACCAGTCCCTAGCAGACTGGTGGTTTTAATAGTTGGCAACAGGAAAAGAAACTTCTCCTTTTCCTCTGCCTTTCATTGAAGGCTTGGCTTGAGCTGGATGGAGTTTGCTAAAGAAATTCAGCACTGCAAGCATCTTGGCACAGGGCTCGACACACTAGATTTCAGAGCCACACTGCTCTACATTTTTATTGCCTCTATTTCTACAGGTCAAGACAGCTACAGAACACTGCCTGAAGTGACAGTGATGAACTCTGTAGTATTGCTGTTAGTGTGAAATAGACTGGCTATAATGTAATATGTGAGCATCTTGAAAACATGAACCAATTGACCAATGACAGATGTGGTGATGCACAGGTGGGGTTAAAGTAAATAGCATCGTGTGTAAGCAATCAGTGATATGTAACAATGAAACCTTGTGATGTGAGTCTTTATATTCTCTATTGATTCACCCCCTGGATAATTACCCTGTCTTACCTCTCACTCAAAATTTTTGGGCCTGTTGATCTTTCTCCTGCTGCTGTAGGCCAAGCCCTGCACTTGCCAGACTATTTATATTTGGCACTTCTTACTCAGCTGTCCTAAGTGTTTCATACTTTGGAAAAGCCATAATTCTATGTCTCACTTATACAGACCAAATGTCCTTCTTCCTCTCTAAGTACAAATTATCAGGAAGAGTTTCCATGTTTCCAAAAGAACAGTTTTCCAGATTTTCAGGAACTTGCTAAATATTGCATAGAGTAGCATCATTTTTGTATTCGAAAGGACTGATGACAGGGTGGATTGTAAACTGCAAGAAATGCTGAGGGCTGACAACAGTCTCTTGCTTGAGAACAGTTCAGGAGCATTGATCTTGGTTTTTCCAGACAGCAGTTCTCAGTCTGTGTCTTTGGAGTTGTTTATTGTTAAAACCAAACAGTCTTAAGACCTGTGATTCATCTTCTCTATTATCTTTTCTCTGACAATGTCCAGTGTCTCATAGGGAGGATACAAAATATCTCTGTTTCATTGTTTGTGCATATTACTTATGTTTGCTTCCATAGTCTTCCCCCCTTCTCCAAATGTCTGTTAATATCTTCTTCCTTTATAAAGTTACAGAAATCTTTGGATTAAGAATTAGAAATCTTACTGCATTGTTTTCTGATGTAACTGGTTTGGAAGGAAGAATCACTGGTAGTGGAGTTGAAGAAACGGTGCTTTCAACAAACAAAGAGTAAAGATTGAAATGTTTTTCTAAGAGCATTTTGAAGCAACATTCATTTCCTCCCCTCCTTTGAGTTTCCCAACTGCCTCTCCTGCAATCCTCTTCTGCTTCAGATGCCATCCTCTTCTCCTTTATTCTGTTATTTCATTGTCTCAACTTTCCTAATATTTCTATCTCAGTTATTTATCAAATGATCTTGTAGTTACATGCTTTACAACACCTGCACTGTGCAGACTGGAGCCCAGCAGTACTACATACAAGGCAGGTGCTCAGCAGGGTTGTAGTGATGGATTAAAAGTAGGAGTATTTTCTGTAAGCCCAGAGGCAGAACATCATCTCTTACATATCACTGTCACCTAGCCCATACCACTGCCTTTTGTGTTGTTGTTGCTAAATTATTCTCTGTTTTAGGCAGAGCAGTCATAGGCATAACAAACTTCACAACAGCTGAGTATCATGTCATTTGAAAATAGGTTGTGCTTTTATGTGTGAGTGTACACAGGACTTAGAGGCAACTGCCTGAGCAGTAGCTGTTCACCCAGGGTTAGCTTGAGCCATATGGATGTTTGCCACAGGCTGAAACTGCGGTCTGTTACAGCCCTGCTGTATAAATTATGCACGACAGCTAAAGAAAAGGGTTTGGGAAGCAAACTGGAGAGAGGCCTGGGACAAACCCAACCTGAACCAAACTACTTCAGCCTCCTGTGACTGTGTTCCCCATTGGAATGAAGAGTGTACAGCTGAAAATGGATATTAGAGCAAAACTGGAAGTGGAGGAGACTTTACAGCAGAGGGTAGGGAAGGATGGTAGAAATGAAAGGTCACTCAGACTTACACAGAGTAATGAAAGCTGGCACTTCCCAGTCACAGTCCATTCTCTCCTGGTCACTCAGTGACCTGAAAATAATACAGATTCATAGTCCTCTGTCTCCTGTTATTGTGGTCAGTGACCTTACAACAACATCCTATAGTCCATTAAAAGAAAGCTATAAAGCAATATATTACTGGCCCCACCCCCTTGAATTAAAGTACGGTGAGAAAGAGTCATAAATAAAGGCTCTTCTAAGGTGAATTACCCATCTTGGTATTTGAGAAGACAGGAAACAGGGAGTGACATCAGCCTATTAGTTGTATAAGCTAAGTGAGGTGCTGAAAGTGACAAAATGAATGTAGCTGGTTACATTTGGGATTAGCTTCCCCCCCCCCCCCCCCCCCCGCCAGAATATTTTATTGTTTTATTTCATTCCAGGACCCTCAGAATAAAACCCAAACAATTCTCTATTGTTCATTATAGTTCGTTTCTCTGCCAACATTTAAAATCTCAGGGACAGTCTGGAGTTATTTATAGCTGACTGGTTAAACTCTTGATGCTAACACTAGGGTCATTAAGTAAACATTCCAGGGAGATGCTTAGATTTGATATGAAAGCAGTATCCAAATACGTGCCTGGAAGAGAATTCAAATCTATATTGTTAAAGTTTGAATTAACTTCAGCTTATATCTTCTGAAATCCTAACTGTGTCAAATTTGACTTCGGTACCAGAAAGCTGGACACAGCAGATGTATGAGGGTAGGGGGTTCAGATGTATTTCTGGGCTTTGACTAAAACTGTTTCTGTTTCAAAGCTTGTCTGAATCTGTGGCTGAATGTGAACTTAGGTGTGTGCAGGGTAATTTCAAATAAAAGGAAGAATTGATAAGTAGAATCACAGAATAGTTAGGTTGCTTTCTGTGCTGTAAGTGCACACTGAAGCTGGCTCATGTTCATTTTCTCATTGACCAACAACCCCAAGTCCTTCTCCTTGGGCTGCTCTGAATCTCTTCTCTGCCCAACCTGTAGCTGTGCCTGGGGTTGCTCCGACCCAGGTGTAGGACCTTGCACTTGGCATGGTTAAACTTCATGAGGTTGGCATCAGCCCATCTCACAAGCGTGTCAAGGTCCCTCTGGATGGCATTCCTTCCCTCTAGCGTATCAACAGAACCACACAGCTTGGTGTCATCGGCAAACTTGCTTCTAGTGTGTCACTAGAAGCAGGTAATAGTCCGTGGGACTTACTAGAGCAGGCAGCCTTGAAACAGGGTTTCAAGGATAGCTTCATTGCACTTGACCAATGAACAGGATAGGATGTGCTGCTGAAATTCATGCAAGCTGGTTTTGATTTCTGTTTTTCCTGTAGGGAGCTTCTTCTCCCGTGCCTGTTTACAGCATATGTGGTTATTCATTATATCCTTTGCTTCTCAGGCTATCCTTGCTCAGCAATATCGCCAAAATATCTGATGGCCTCTGGGAAAGAGGAACATGCTTCTTATTGTGAAATTATGTTTTTAGTTGTGACTGGGTTGGGAAGAGGTAGTCTGATAGCAAGGCCTTTCCAGTGGAGAAAAGCAGAGCAAATCAGTAGGGTTGTCTTTTATAGGAATATTAATGTGGGAACATGCAACTTGCTTCTATACCAGTCTTTGAATAAAATGAATAATTGAATGAACTTTCTATTCTTTCTTTGCAGTTTCAAGATTCTAGGAAGTTCTACTTCCATCCTTCTCCCCACATCAGTATTTAACTAGTGTAGTTGTACTAAATCAGGTGCTTCCATTCTCCTCACAGGATTGTAAGAATAGTTGAAAATTATCAAAGACTTTGTGGTTTACTCAATTAGAAGTATTGCAGCTCAGGTACAGAGTCACCTTCCTGCTGGAGTGTCCTCATGCACTGAATTTCATTCTGGCTTTTGTATGTATTTGAGCTTGCTAAACCTTTTCACTATCTGCACTCTCACATGACATACTGAACTGTGTTGCTGTGCATTAACAGTGGGAGACTATTTCTAGCATTGTTTCAGAAATGTAAAATAGAAAGTTCATGGGTTTTGAGCAAAGCAATCTTTCAGTTCAGACTGCACTTGTTCTGCTTTAGGATCAAGCACCAAAGTGAACATATCTGCATGGCTGGTATGTGGTTTTGAGATTACTTCAGTTATGGGTCAAGAAGCACAGTTTGCTCCTATCGAAAGTGTGCACAGAACAGGTGTGAAATGGTAACGGTTGCTTTGCCCTCAGCGTAGGGAACCTCAGAGAAGGCTGCAGTAGTAGAAATGACATCTTGATCCTCTCAGTCTGAGCTTGCTCACCTCAGCAGTGAGGAGTTCTCTATCTCACAGCACTGAAGTTGCTGAAATAATTTGTGCTGGCAAATGGGCAGTGAAGAAATGATAAGAAAAGAGAAACAGTTGATCTGGCTTCTCACTGGCAGTTGCAAGTGCTAATAAATCTAATTATAGTTCTGAAATATACACAGAAGAGAAAAAAATATCCTGCTTTGGTTATTTTAGGAGAAGAGTTAAACTCTGAAATTCTGGGCTGTAATTGCAGAGAGCGGTGTCCTGTTCTAAAGGACTAGAAACTCAAGGGCATTTTATACCCTCGCTGCACACTAGTATCAGTAAACTACTGAAAAAGAAAAGGTTGAGGAGACAGGAGGGTTTGCTTTACAATGGAAAATGAAGGTAAGTTGCTGCAGCTTGCTTAATCAGTGGTGGGTTTGCAGATGGGGGAGTCTACAGACACTAGGAGAGTGTACTCATGCAGCAGAGAATTACTTGGCATAGTAAGGGGAGGGATGGAGTGAACTCAAATGTTGAGTTTAGGTGGTATATCTTGGAAAAACTTCCTGACTTTGAGATTTATGTGTCTGATAATGTCCCGAGGCATGTGGTATGAGCTTCATCACTTGAAATATTCAAAGCAAGACCTGAAGAGAAATATTAAACATACAGTATGCTTCTGCGGTAAAAGAAAATGTACGAGGTCTTTCATGGGATCACAGTCTGTATGTGGATATCTGAGGATGTATTCCTGTCAGGTGCTGAAGGTGCATTTGGACCTTGACAGAGCTTGGACTCAGATGGGAGAGCTTTAACAGAATTGGTGTCCTGTGGGACATGGAGCTTCTTCCTCAGAAGCAGTAGATAGAAGCAGCTTCCAAAAGTACTGTTTAATAGTAGTGGACAGAAGCATCATCACAGTTCTACCCACATCTTATGTAAGATAACAGTGTCATCTTGTTTGATGGGATTTGGCATGTTGGGTATGGGGTTTTTTTCCCTCCCAGGGATCTCTTCCTGAATGTAGGGGTAAAAGTAAACACTTTTTCTCTCTTCAGCTTTCTTTACCTCAATCTTTTATTTTCATTTGGGAGAGAAGGTAAATAAAAAACTCTGTAAGAGCTTGTTATTCCTTGCAATGTACCTGGGTAAAATAGAGGTGGGGAAATTCCAGGTTTATTTCTGTTTTTCTTGCAAAGGTTGTGTCTCACATTTGTAGGTCCAAGAAGGGAGAATAAATATTTTATTTTTAAAAAAGGACACATTTTAACTTCAGGAATTTCTTTGAGAACCAAGAAACTACTTGAAATTCCCCCACTGCTGAGGATTCAGCTTTATCCTGAAAGCAAGAAGAGTTTTAGTGAGGTATTCATTGGCAGCAGAAGTGGAAGCCTTATTATTTTGGGCATGCAAAATGTGCTCTGTGTATTTCAGCCAGGACAGAGCTGTATCAGGTCTCTTGCTTATGCTGTGGCATTGCTGTTTGCCACAGGCCTCACTATGCCTTTGCTTGACTTTAGCAAGGCCACCAGTGGGAGTGGTGCTGGTCCTCACAGACACATTGGTTTGGCCCCTGTGATGGATATGCTTGCTGAGCAGCATGAGTCCCGTTTAGAGGAGTCAGTGCAGAATGAGTAAACTGTACAAAATACCAGTGGGTATCCTGTAACATGCAACCATATTTCCAACCTAAGTGTTCCGGCTGCAGGTTTTGTGATCAAAGGTAGGGATGAAGGCTACACTGGACATACCTCAGCCTGTGGTTTACTTATGCTGTTAACTACAGCTTTTACTGCAAGAGCTCAGCCCTAAATAATCCTGTTTTAATAATGTTCCCATTTCCAGGCTCTCTGGGCAAGGTGTAATCAGCAGTCACGCTATGAAGTTGCTTGCCCCTTTAGGAACTCCTGCAAAGCTTTGATCCTGGCAGCTGGTAAGGTACTGCTCAGTATGCGAGAGCAGCTAAAAGACCAGGAGTGTTTCTTCTTTCCACTGATTTGGAAGCAATTTTATCCCTTTCTCTTAAATCATACTGAACACGTGTACCCCAAAACATTTGAAGAACTTTCTGTGAACCACTAAGGTTTGATTGTGGTGAAAGAAAATTACTGGGCAAAAATGTATGTTTTCTGTCAGAGCTTTTGATGATTGTGAGCAGTTTATTTGTTAGAGGGGAAATTCTGGCAAGGTTGGATGGATTTTTGAAATGGGACCAGAGATCCAGTGCCACTGATTAATCAGTTTTTCCTAAAATGGAAGAAGTTCTACCTCTGTGTATGAATAGTTCCATAAGGGAAGAGGTCAGCAACTAGCAATTTCCTAATCACCCTGCTGCCCTGCTCTGCCTGCATATTTCTGTGACAGCTAGGCTGTAACAAAATTGTGTCCACTGAAATACATCTTAGTTCTCAAGTACTCCCTGGAAGTCAGTGAGATACCTTTTGGAATAAGAGACTAATTGTGGAAATAGGTTCCGCATGGAAAGCATTGTATTACAGGCATCTTTTCCTTAAATGTCTTTTATTGCTTTTTATACCAGTGACTATTACCTACTGAACAATGTAATTCCTCTCATGGCAGAAACAGCCTGGAGTTTTACCTTACCTTTAGAAACGTCTTACGCCCCGAAAAGAAGCGTACAAAACCTGTTGTGTGGCTATGTAGTCACAGTGGCTTTTTTGTTACTGTAAAATCTGGTCATCAATCAAGATGTGCCCAAATCCTTTTTTGCTCCCTCAGCTTTCAAACATATTGCATTGACAGGTTTGTTTTTTGACTAAGTCACCCAGTTAGTACATGTGTGCGTGGGTGCGGGTGTGAGAGAGGAGATGTAAACCATGCGGCAGACATTAGTCACTTTCTGTCATAGTGCACCGGAAGGTACTCAAGTTCTAGGATGAAAAGATGTTGTGCTGTGCTCCATCGGCTGGGGTCCTGTGTGGTTCAGTACTGCAACTGCTGGTTTGATAGCTGGGGCATATTGCAGGTCAGCTTGTCTTTTCTCCTTTTTGTTCCATGTATGCTCATGTATGTGACAGGAGAGACCACCTTTGTTGCAATAGGCAAGCTACAAACCTTCAAGGCAGCAGATAGGAATCCTGGTCAATAATGTCACCATTTTGGGCATCGAGCTCTTTAATTCACTAGGCACAGGGAGTAAAGAAGAGAAAAATTCAGTAAATTGAGTAGAACTAAAGTCAGACAGGCTGGTTACACACATAAACACTGCCATGCAGGGAATGCAAGGGGATAAAACATAACGAGATCAGGATCCTAGTTCCTCTGTCATAAGCAGAATTGCTTCTGAATGTAAACACCAAAGAAAAGTAAACCTCTGCAGAGGATGTTTCCTCTCAGTGCTCTTACTGATTATGCAGGTTTTAAGTGTTGTTAATTCGGATGGAATACGTCATGCAGTTCTGCAGCTGGATGGCTGACCCACTTAAAGCCCTTCTGTGCAACTCGACTGCCCTTGTAGCTCTCTCTGTTAGCTGGCCTTTTAGGTATACTGTAGATGCCTCCCTGCCTTGAAAGTCGATATTACAAAATCCCTGTAGCTAGCATCTGCAGCAGATGGAATACCTATCCTGGGATGAATGTACAGATGGATACAGATCAGTCAGTCATCCCTACAAATTACATTTTACCCCTCTCTGTGGTGCGTATATCTGTGAATTGTTGGTAAGATTCCTGTGTGCTGTGTAGGAATGTCAGTAAGCTTATAAAATTCTATTTCCTCTCTATATCTCTTCTATGGATATATAATTTAGCAGAGAAAAAGAGCAAGGCTACATATGAGAGTGAGGGATGAAACAAATTCTGTTGGATTGCATTTGGGATGTTCTTGTTAAATGAAATAATGAATGATGTCACCTGTGTCATCAACATCTTTGTTCTTCATGCTGAATTGGTATGAGTAGAATGCTACGCTGGCAGTGTGTTACCAAATTGTATATCACTTATATCTCTGCATTTGCTTCCATACTCACCTTTCACTGAAGCATTATGATTGTGTTTCATTGATAACATCTGACTGAGATTCTCAATATTTAGGATAATTCCTCATGTTGAAACAGCACACACTATGACACGTACTGTTTGAACACAACAGAAAGAATGGTTCCGATGCAAATGATGTTATATGTATGCACAGCACTTCACAAAAACATCATCCCTGAACTGGTGGTGGGTAGCAAAGGTTAGAAGTACATGGATATAAATCACAATGCTTTTATGTGTGGGTGACTCTGGGATCAAAACAAATCATGGGATATTGTTTGTGATGATAAAAACTTGAGAGGACTTATTTCAGCTGGTTTTGTTCTACATGGTTCAAATTCTAGCCTGGTGATGTTAACTCAAGAGCGTTGCCAGGCTGGAGTTGGGAGTCTGCCATTAAACATTGATTTTCCCAGTATCTCACAATTACAGCAACATCTGTGCTAAATAACTTTTACTGATTGTGTGTGAAGAGTTCACATTCAATGCGTCTCACTCAAAGGTCTCTTTTCTTACCTGTGCAGGAGGGAGTTGCAATGACTGTGCAGTAAACTATTCTGTGAGAGTGATAGAGATTGAAGGGGTTTGAAGCTTTTTATTTTAATGCCATCTTTGTAGGTACACCTGAATTTCCTTAGCTGTACCAGTGTGGTTTGCCTAGGTCCCTTCTAGTGCTTTCTTGACTGTAAGATTTATAAATATTTGATAAAGTCAGCTTTCTTTTTCCACCTTCATAAAGCTTCAGTATGTTAAAACCCAACCAAACAACAACAACAAATGCATGAGTGTGTGATGAAGTTGTACAATATACTTCTACTTCTTAAGCAAAGTCATGTCACATTATGGATTCTGTAGAAAGGGCTTCTAAACTGACTCTCCTCTGTCTCAGTGCTTGTGTTTTGGGTATGGCTCCATGTAACGGTGAAGGGAAATGAAATGGAAGCTGAAATAGTCTAGTAAGCAAAATAAACCCTCACAAGTCACCTTTACAGAGCAGGTTATGTTCAAGCTTTCCAAAATGCTTTACAAGTGCTTGTTGATTATTTGGCCTTTGCAGCAGCTCTGTGAGATGATATGTGTTACCATCTGCATCATTTTATACATGCAGAGAGCTGAGCTGACTTGCCCCAGGTTATACAACAACCCAGCGGTACAGGGGAGATGAGAACACCTAAGTTTCCATTTCCATGCTGACCAGCTTTGTACCAGACTTCATGATGCAGCCTGAGAGCTGTGCCATGCAGAGATATTTAAGGACAAGAGTAATGAAAAACAGGGATGGAGAGAAAAACACTTTTCTCCATCTTAATGCAGTGCTGGCTGCTCTGCACTGTCAAGGATCCCCTGGATTTGTGGAGGGAGGAGGAAGAGTAGGAAACTGCTGCTGTTTGTCTGTTCTGTCTGTGTGCCAGTCCCAGGATTCGGACAAAGCATTTTCATACAAGTTACCTGAAGAAATCCAACAAGGATGGAAGCTATAGGTGTGAATGTCTGAAGAAACAGTTCTGAAAACTGCACAAGATAAATGCACATGTCCACTAAGAAGAAACATCCTGGGCCTTTTCCCCCTTTAAATAATGGTTTCAGAGAAAGATATCAGGGCTTGTGTTCTTGTAAGATGTCTGTGATGCTTATTTTGCTTACTACTTATTTAAAACTTGCCTGCAAGTTGCATTTCTGAATGTAAAAGAATAAGCTACCCAAAGAACATTCCGCCTTGCCTGCATGATCTATAATTCCAGCATCATCCGGAACTTTCTGTACTACTTTGTTCTCTAGTTATTAAGCTATACTGCGGAAACTTCCTTTCTGAAGTGTCTCGGAAATAGCACAAGAGCAAAAGCAGGGTTTTAGCATATCCCTTTCATGGCTGCCC
Organism: Melopsittacus undulatus; assembly: GCF_012275295.1. Lineage (NCBI taxonomy): Eukaryota > Metazoa > Chordata > Aves > Psittaciformes > Psittaculidae > Melopsittacus > Melopsittacus undulatus. The sequence continues at coordinate 276,087 of NC_047532.1, forward strand.
TGACAATTTCCTGAATGCTCACAGAAGAGGGAGACTGATAAAGCCCTGACATTTTTAAAGGCATCATCTCCCTTTTCTGTATCTTCTGCTTTAGGTCATTGTTACCTTACACAGAGATAGTTTTGTACTTAATCTTGAAACACGTGGAATTTAGGAATTTCAGTTAACTCCTTTAGTGTCTGTTTCCAAGGTTCCCACCCTGTTACCTTCTGCTGTCAGGAAGGTTTATTTTGAAAGGAAACCTCAGATGAGTTTCTGCCTCTTGTAAGCAATGAAGTTTGCTTGTGAGAAACCGAAGGTACAATTCTGTAACTCATGGATCAGCTGTTTTTCAAACCCCCAGACAAGAACCACGGGGTATTTATAGTGCTCAAAAAAGAGCTATTAAATAGATTTTCAAGTATGTTACCATTCATTGGCTTACAATATATTTATACTCTGTATTTCAGTTAGTATGTGGGCTTCCAAACAACTTTCTTAATTGAAAATTTCCAGATGCTGTTCTAACATTGAATGTGATAAGCTAAATGGAATCTTACAGGATGATTCAATCAGGCTGACTAGCATGCAGGAGTTTAATTCTCTTGAAATCCATTGTTCAATCACTGTACTTGAAATGGTGTCTTCCTTCAAAACAAATATTATTTCAGCTTTTCCTTCTCAGTTCAATACTTTGCATATGTATTGCATCTCTCCCTGCAAACCTCTCTTAAGCCCTTTATGATCATTATGTGATTTACTGTCACAGTCTTTGTTGAGGGATGCCTAATAACAGTTTTGATTAGTAATAACTGGCTCTTAGTGGTCATTCTACCTACCGGTGAAAGAATATTAGCACAGGGCATAGCAACTGCATGCAGGTGGCATGCAGCTGAAAGTTTAGAGTTGCAGCATATACCTGCATCTGCAGGGCGATTTTATAGGGTCAAAAAGTACTTTACTGAGCTGTGATCTGCCCTTTTCTTCTTCAGCATGTAATTTGCTAGGGTGCTACATTGCCTGGTGTAGCCTGAGCAAAGGGACTGTGGGTGAATAGTATCAGCTCTCCTGAATGCTGGATTCACACTGTCCTTCAATGCTCATACTGCAGTCAAAACCTGGGACTCTAGGTTGTGGAGATACACCAGAGGTAGGTCAGTGTAGCTGACTTGCATCCACTTGTGGTTCTATGCCTCAGCCCCCAAGCTTCTGCCCTTTATCAGCAGGTTGATCCTGCCATCCTCTTTTGGGCCTTAGCTCCATAGCACTTGACACAACTGGTGTTTGCTTAACCTCTTTAGTTGGCTGAGCTAATAACACAGCTCTTTGTTACTTCTAGTAGATGTTTCTTTCCTAGGCTGCTTCTGTTATGTTCAGTCAATCTCATCTGAGTCATGCTGCAGGTTAATGTCTTTCCCAAGTTATTCTCTGTACCTTGGCATATTTACAGGCAGTCGGCTCTTCCCATATTCCTTCCTGCTGGTGCATTGCTCTTAGCCCTTTGTTGGAGCCTTGCCATTTGTACATTTATTCTGTACATCGCTGATAATCTGTATTTAGGAAATCTGCCTCACTGTTAATCAGAAAATGTTCTGAACAGTAACCATACCTCCCACTGTCATGATTGGTTTTGTATGTAGGATGTACTCATGGACTTTCTTTACCAGTAGCAATTACAATGATTGTTATAGCCCTTTGTCTTGTTTAGCTTATCTAAACAATCAAAACACAAGAAGGATAAAAGAATAAACAAGTTTCAGTTAAAAAAATGTTGTTTAAAAAGGCTCTTTTTATTTGACAAATCTTCCTTCTTTGAGCCTGCACTTCAAATTTTGCATATTATGTATGCTTGATAGAAAGGCAAAACAAGCTGTACACTGCTGTTTCATGTATAGGCAACAAAACTGAGACGTAAATTCTGAATGCAGTATTTATATTACTGATGACAGTCTAATTGAAAGAGCACAGCTGGATTTTCATATCGTTCTGCATAGATCTAAATTACTATATAGATTTTGAAACAGTGGAGAGTCAGCTGCTCTCTCTCTTTGCATTTCCTGTTGTGTTTATGTGTTGATCGAGGTTTCTCATTCTTTTCCACTATTCTTTCAATTTTATTTGTGGGATTGGATACAGGGGAGTAAGGAATGAGAATGGGTATCAGTGACAACATTAGAGTGTTGCAGACTACTCTAATATTGGCTCCAGAGGATATTGAGGGGAGGAAGAAGATAACTTGTAGAAGAGTAGTTCTATATGTGACTTCTGCAGTTTCAGCTTACTACAGACTTAATTTTTTAGGTGCCTGCCCAAGTTTCATTAGATTGAACTTGATATTCTTTTCCTCTGTAAAGGCTAATATGTAGGCTTTTGATTTCAAGTTTAATTCTTGTTGAGGTTTCAGAACACATGCCCTTTTCTCTCACGCCCACATTCATGTGACTCAATGATGGCTAAGCACATTTTCAAGTATCTAAGGAGTTTACTCATATATTATGGGTATTTATCTGCTTTGAAAGTCTAGCCTGCAATGGAGAGAAGAATATTGTTTAACTAACACTTTTGTTTCTTGCTGAAATATAAGTAGGCCATAATGTGCATATGCATCTGCAGGGTAAAATCCATCTTACCCCACCTGCAAACCTACTTCTGGAACGTTTTGTTGATCTGAGTTTGTAGAATGCTTTGGTAATTCACCTGTTTCTTATGATGTTTATATGTCAACAGGAGGAGAAAAAACACTGTTATGCTTTAGTTTGGATTTGGGGTTTTGCTTTGGTTGGGATTATTTTTGTTTCCTGAAGAGCTCTAAGCTCTTTTCTCCTCTGTGTTAGGGTATTGGTCTCCTTAACCTTGATGTGTAGTTTTCTGTTGGTTTTTTTAATTACTGTTTAGATTTAATTTCAGCCTCAGATTGTTTCTAAATGGTTTCCTTAGAACTCTGTCCCTGGGGCCATTTTTTAAGGCTGTTATTACAAAGAAGTGGTTTTTCTGAGCTCTAAGTTTACTTTATTGTTTTGATCTTTGACCACACACCAGTTTCTGGGATAAGGCTCTTCTCCAGCAATTCAAAGTGGGGAGAAGAAAACCATGTAACGCTAGAGGCTGCAGCCCTGTGTTCACTGGCTCTTCCTAAATACTTTTGTTCCTACAAAGTGTCTAAAAAGAGAGGAATCTTCAGGCTGATTTTTGTGGACAGACAACACATTATGAGTGGGACTAGGGCTCTCCTTGAGGTTAGGCTTGCCTGCTCCTCATGGCTACTAGAGCTTTTACATCTTGGCTGCCCACAGCTGCTGTGTCTAAGCTGGAAAGCTTTGTGGTGGTGTGGACCCCTTCCAGCAGGTCACAGTGCAGTATCCGTTATAAGACAAGACAAATAAATAGGGAGGAAATTATCTGGGTGCTCCCCTTGAGGGAGGAGGTGATGCTTTAGGTTAACAGTGCAGCAAAAACTGTTATGACAAAAGTGCTGGCTTGGAAATCTCCATTGTTACACTGGCAATTGTGAGGTACTTCAGCTGTCACTGTCAGTTATCAGGGCAGTGAACAACCACTGATTTTTGTGTTGTCTTAGTTTGGCACACTGTAAACTACTGTGATTCAGGAGCTGTAACATAAGCAATTCTGGCATCTGTGCAGGAAAGACTGGGCTGTTATATGACATGCCACCCTGTGTACCTGTTCCTGCTTATTGACCAGAGCCCAGAATTTACCTTAAACTATCAGCCATGTCAATGTCAATTTTGGCTTTTTACAGACAAGGAAATAAAACTGGTGGGATGCAGGGAAAAGAGCAAATCATGTGGCTAAAATATTATTTGCAGTACCTACTGTTGTGCTTTGTGGTCAGTCATTTCTTCCTGGTTTTCTACTGGTGTGAGTGGGATAGTACAGTGAAGAAATGTATCCTGTAGAATAGATATGATGCACTTGAGAGGCTGAAGACAGTCATGTCACCAACCTGTTAATAAATCACAGTGCTTCCTAGCAGGCCATACGCCAAATAGTGTTGGCCAAATGCATTCCCTGTGCCCCCCTATTGACTTCAGTGGATTTGCTCCAGAGAGATATTTGGCTATTTTCCTTGGAAAGCTGAAGGAAGGGAATGTTTGTATTTAACTTTTGGCAAAGCTTGTGACTTAGCTGTAGTGCAGTTTACACCTTTCCCTTCTGACATACACTTTAAATTATTCTTAATAAATTCAAATTGCAGCAAGTATATTGGAGTGCACATAACTAGAATTTAAGTTATAGCTTTGATCTATACCAACCTTGCATTGGAAGCAGGGGATGAAGGCCTTCAAAATTAAATTAACAGATATTTAATAAAAGTAAATAAATTATGCCTAAGCATTTTGATATCTTTAGTGTGTGACATAAATCATTCGTCACAGTTTCCTGTACAATATATATTTTTAATAGCTTTTCCACAGAGATACCCTGTTATTTGTTTCCAGTGAATACAGGTATAGATGACAGTATATTACTCTGAAGTAATTTGTTGAAACTCTCTTCTCAGCAACTAATTGTCACTAGTAGTAATATTGGTAGTAGTACTATTTACTGCACACTCCAGAACAGTTAAATTCTGGATTTCTTTTAGTGTTCGTGTCACTAATGAATCAGTGAATATAATAATGGAAGTATCTATTTCTTTTGGAATAATGAGCTGCCAGTATAACACTCTTCTGAGATGGAAGGACCATCTCCAGATCCTCAGTCCCCAGGAGCAGTTAGTAGGGTTTTTGGTAGGGTTGGTATGAATAGCTTTTCAGTACACCTGTCTGTGAGAACATTTTCAGCATATCATGGTAAATGCTTGGTTGCTGCTAACTTGGAGTACGTCTGAGCTGCTCTAATTCTGATCAGAATGCCAAATTCATCAGGAATGATTCATAAATGCAAGGTCAATGCAGACAGCAGCCTGTGCATTGAACACATCTCAATGCTTCGGAGTGGGTTTTAAAACTGGATGAAAATCCTTTTACTCAAGGTCTGTAATCAACTTTATGCCTCTCCTGTAGCCAGACCTAGCTCCTCACTGCTCAGTAGTAACCTGAAGTAGGCTAGAGAGGAGCAAAGGAGCTCCCTGAGTCTGACAGTGAGCAGACTGTTCTTGGATAGAACCTTGGGGTTAGGGGTGGGAGGGAAGGGGGCAGTGGGAGCAGGACAACACAGTGGGTGTTTGCACTCTCTGTTATTCTCACGTGCCTTGGTTGGCTCAGCTCTGGGAGAGCAGTAAAGGCGTTCTCCATCTCTAAGTGAATTCCCCAGGCAGACATGAACAGTTTTGCCTGAACCAAGGCTGGCCACATTTCTTTCTGCAGCACCTAGCACAGCTCGGCAGCAGTACAGCTGAAAGATTACTGTAATGTAATTAAGTCCTTTAAAACTTCTGATCTATAAGACTGCCACTTCTTTTACCTTCTGTGTGAAAGTAAGATGTGCCTGCAAGTATAACATGACTTCAGAAATGCTGAAGCTAATAACGTCCACCCTCCAGCATCACTCCTGTTAAATTATGCTGTCATTCTAGTGTATTCACACAGATATCATTCTCTTCCATCGCTAGGAGATCCATTTATTATAAGCAAATCCGTCTCCTGTACACACCAATTATTTTACATAGGATGGATTGGAAGCAGGTCCCATAATTATACCCTAGTCCACCAGTCAAGTCTATAAACAAAATCTTTCACTCTCTTATTACCTATTTTCCTTCCATCTATTATTCTTTGAATGTTTATGGGAGGGAGTGTGTGTGTGTTTTAATCCATCAGCAGCTGTACATTTTTCAAGCCCAAATGCCCTAAAACTGTGGTTATTTTTCATAATGCTTCCAAATGTCCTTCCTGTTTTCTTCTCCTGACAGCCAGAGCAGAATAAGCCATCATTAGAGGCAGCACAAATTATACTGCTAATTAGCAACGTGGTTGGTGCTCTGGAAACCTGCATTATTTTTCTCTGCTGTTGTTATTGGGAAAGAAGTTCAGTGATGAAATTCCTGGCTCAGCCACTCCTTTTTATTCCCATTACAGTCTGTCTGTCTTTCTTAGTGCTCAGTTTTCCTCTGTTCTAATAGTGGATTAATTTTACAGAATCAAAGCCATTACTGTCAATATAAAATCTTACATTTATTCCCAGGTTTGCTGAAATTTTGGTGTTGTTTGTGGGGTTTTTTTCCATGAAGCTTCTGGAATTAATGCCAGTATTTACACAAAGTGATGCTGTCTTTCTCACCAAATTTCGACCTCCCTCACACGTTTCATGCAGGCCTGTGAATTTTGCCCCTTGCTATTTTGGAAGCATTAGATCCTGAGGCTCTCAGCCAAATGACAAATTACTTTATAGCTCTTGGTTTGGGGAAAAAACAAAGTCCATCAGAGACAGTGGCAAAGAACTGTATTGACCTGCACATCTGAGAAGGGCATTGCTAGTAGTAGTCTTCCAGTTTATGTCCCCCTGCAAATAGATGTTCTAAGCCCATAAGATGTGTCAGCTTTTAGCTAGCGTGGACAAGAAACTGCCTTCCTCTTCCTAAAACTTTCAGATGCCTGAAAAGAAAATAATTAAAATTAGAGCTGGGATCTGCAGAGTGGGGAGCTCTGTTTCAAAGGCTTGTTCTGCATTATTCTTGTATCCTTACTGCTTCCCTAGTGTACTGACTGCTTTGGGGTGAGTAGACATGCTTGTACACAACAACTCAGTAGATTAAGGATTTGAAACCGAGTCTCCTGCAGAGCCCTTTGAGTGCTATGAATTGTAGTATTAACTATTTTTATTCCCTAAAAAGAGAAAAGGGGAGAAAAATGAGGTGAAATCTTAGTTTCATCACTCCTTTTATAGCATGGTTTGTACTTACACCAGTTCTTGCCCTGAAATGAGTAAGAACATCAACAAAGTTTAGAAACTGGAATGCTCTTAGAAGGTTATTGCCAGGATTGTTCCTTGCTGGTGTTCAGACCAATCTGCTCCTTACATTTCTGTCTCCCAGTCTCAACTTCCTTGCCATTATCTCAAGCCAAAATACAAATTGGCACAAAATCTGCACAAGCCAAGTGAGGTTTTTTCTTCCAGTGCCAGTGTTCTGGAGATCAATCCATGGATGCAGTTGCAAGCAGTGATGTAGGAAGCATCTGGAACAGTGGGTACCAAACTTAAATAGGGTAAATTCAGGGCATGGCTCGATGTTAGTGCTGAGACCCATAAACCTGGAAGGCTATAGATAGGACTCGATACGTACCCGAGATAAGAGGCTTGAGCTCCTGGGTTGCCTGTGATAGAGGTGGAAAGATAAGTTTCTCCAAAAGGTAATGCACCACTTTGGATGGCCTGAAAGCAGGAGTTACGTGAGTCCGGTACACAGAAATGTTTGTGTGTGGCAGCTGTTCTCACCCACTCGTTTTTCTGCCTTTAAACACTGAGCTATGACACTAACCTATCTCTGGGGTGGGTGATATTGTAGCTTTTCACTTCATACATTTATTTCAATAAAGCTTTCATTTAATGTATTTGCCACACTTGGATGGTTCTGTGAACACCTCAGAATAATTCCCACTCTGCATTTCAAGGTAACTTGTGCTGAAGCCATGCTAGGAGCAACCAGCCTTATAAATAGCAGAAACCAGAACATTTACTCAGATAGTGAAGACAGAGTCTGTAACATGGTTGGAGAAAAAAGAATTAATCTCTATTTCCAAGGCCTCAGGAAGTTTTCTCACGTGTGTCTTTCCCAAGAGAAAGATTCCCATTGTGCACCCAGAATTTCTGGATAATAGCAAGCTGTCACACACACTTTAGAACATATCCAAGCATAGAGCATAGCAACCAGAAACTGCCACATTCTGGTAGTTAGTGCTGTGTCCTTTCTGGACTGGTTATGGAAAGTTTGTGTCTTGTCTTTCATTAACCTGGATATATTAATTGGAATGGTCGTGCTTTCCAGCAGAACATGCATCTGGTCAAGAGAGCCACCGGTGGGCAGTGGAAGCCAGCACACCAGTCTTCCTTGGCCTTTTGTGTTGCCTTGTTTCTCACTAAGCTCTTCGCTTTATCTCTTTTTTTGCATCTGTATAATAACACTGAGATAGATAAAAATGAAAGCCATTAGTGTAACTGTTGAGGTTTTGGCCTTAGGTCCTGTTTCTCACCCAGATCTATACTTTGGTCTGAGTTGTCTGCACTTCTGATTACTTGGGGCTTTTTTCCCAAAGGAAAGTGTTTTTGTGAACAGTTTGCAGCTGGATCCAAGCTGTGGTCTTGGATCTCAAAAGATAGTACTAGGGTCACTGTACATACAGCGTTGAGTGAATGCAGTGGCCATGATCCTGTGAGCAGTCTGCTTGGTGCTGTACCCCTCTTGAACCTCTCCCCCATGTTCAGCTCAGAGCTCTATAAAGGTTTGTGCTTCCTGAGCACATATGCCTGTTGCTTGTAACTTTGAAGGAAGCAGTCCCAGCCACGTCAGTGGTGGTATTGGTGTTATTTTGCTGGTAGTTCTTCTGTCCTGACCAAACCAGGAGACACATCCATACTAAAATCAGAACGTATCCCTAGCTGAAGAAAAAAAGGCTGTGTAAATAGTTTTGCTTAGAAATTGATGTGTTTTTAAGCAAGGTTAGCAGGGCTAAATAAACTAAACAAAATTAGATGCCATGTTTGTATTGTCAGGGCTTTTTGGTTTGTTTTTTCTTCTTCATTTTAATTCTGCTAAAACAAATATTTCTTCTGCTATTGACAGAAACAATGCAAATGACAATTTGTGTAGTCATTGCTTGGCTAGGGTTATTTTCAGACACCCGTACACTGCAGTGCTAATGTAGCTGGGTATGCTGGTTCCCTATTGGCTAGAGCTCCTTCATCTATGAAACTCCACAGTGTAACTTCAGTCTTTGTGTTGAACTGGGCTGTGGTAATCTCATGTGCTGACTTCTTGTAGTAGGCATGCACGCAGTGAGTGTGGACACTGGCAGCAGCAGCTGCCACCATTCAGGTTTTCTATACCTGCAGCATTCAGAGCATCGGTAGGTATAAGGGAGTCACAGCAGCCCCCCAGGGAGCTACCTTGCTGAATCAAGGCTCTGGGGAGATGGTAGCATTTCCTGTACTATGCAGTTTCCAGCAGTCTCAGGGCATGTTTTACAGACCCTTCTTGTTCTCCTGTGCTGTGGTGAGTGGGCATAAAATCCCAGTGGTTATTGTCAAGATAGAGCCCCTAAATGCAACAGTTAGCAGAGAACAATACCTCTGCATACACCTCCTGAACATGGCTGGTAAACTGTAACTCAGCAGCAACAGAAAGGTACAGCTTATGGAAAGCTTCACAGGTCAGAGGCTACTTGACCCTGGATGGACAGTCTTAAAAACCTTGTATGTGTTTCCATATATCCTGTCCAGATCGCTGAAACCCATCCTAGGTTCACAAATACACATCCTTAGGGGCCAGAATTAAAATGCTTTCCCAAAGGTGCCAAGTGCCTCCTGCTGACTGAAGTTCAGTTTGTCCTTCCTTGGTATATAACAGGGCTCATGTATTTCAGGTTCCTAAGGGCTGGGTGGATTTAGGAGACTGCCGTTAACAGCTCAGGTTGGAATGTATCATTCATTTTCTCCAGGCCGCCTGCATCATACATGACATTGAACTGATCCAACAACTGTGTAGTCTATAGGATCAATTCTCTCCTGCTGTAACTGATTGCTTCTTATTGCCTGGGCCTTAAGCATGTTTCTTTGAAGGCCAGTTCAGGTGAAAGCCTTTGTTGAAGTTAGACAGGAAACTTGATATGAAATTACCTTTTGAAAAATCATCTTGTAGCTTGAATTCAATAAAAAACAGTGTTTGGCACTTTTCATGCTTACGGGTTAAATTAATGCTTTTAAGGAAGCATTTTCCCACTAAGTCTTTCAGAATTAGGGGCCTGCCACTTTCCTTTTTCAGCGGGGAAAAAAAGAGCTACGTCGCTTTGTGATTACAGAAAGGAGAACATTTTGTAAATGCAGGTTCCATTTTATGCATTGATTTGTAAGTGTTGTCCCTTTTCATAGTTCTTGAAGTCTTTAATGGATCTGATTGTCATTTAATTAGCTCTTCTCTCCCTCTCTTGTATTTATAATTAGGAAATATATAAGTATTACTTTATTAGTTCATGCTGGTTACTTGCCAGTAAGCTCAACATATATGAGGCAGCTGGGCTAAGAGGTGAGCAAGTTTTAAATACCTGAAAAAATAACTAAAAGTGGATAAAGTGAGTTTGCAATAGTTTCTTTTTTCACCAAGCAATCTGCAGAATGGTATCCTCTGGGTTGGTGTTATTTATTGTTATTGTGATGTTTACTATTCCTTAGAACAAGGTTTATTGTGGTGAATGATGAACCATGGTGTATACAGAATAATATCTTCACAATTTACTGGATTGCAGAATTAAAGACAACTAAAATAAGACTATACTTCTTCAGCAAGGGTAGCTGGTAAGTTTAAAAAGAGGAACAGTATCTGGTCCCATGCTACTTAGACTGCAGAGATTAATTATACAGAAAATAAGCATTAATGTAGGAAAGAACCAGTTTTATTTTGGCTCTTAATAGTTTGTCTGTGTGATGTAATCTGTGTCAATGTCAAGTCTAGCAAGGAACTAAGAGACTCTTTAAGCAGGAAACAAAGGCTACTTGGCATTCACACTTTACCCAAGGAGTACTGGGTCTCCGTTATTTTTACATAGCAACAGAAACCAAGCTGAATAATGATCCAGCAAATCACAGGTTATGCAGTACAGAACATAAAGCTATTTCTTTTTGCCTCTGTAGATCTTTGGGATGGCCTCTTGTGTACACCCCACTCAGCCTCCTTGGTCAGCACCTCTAATGACTGCATTCATCCATGCAGAGCAGTTGACTGAAAGGAATTCCAGGATCATTTTCCCTGCCATTCCCTGTGTAAACAACAAAACCCTCTGTCAGTGTGATTCCCCAGGGCTATGCAGAAAAGTACAGTCATTTATCCCAGAAGAATTGTGATAGACAGCATAGATTGATAGGCAATCCTGGAGAATACTGAGCCCAGGTGGTCACATCTGTGACCTTCACGAGAGGATGGCAGTGCCAGCATTGCCCACATCCAAGTCCTCAGCCTTATTCTATAGTATGTTCTTTTGACAATCATCATTTTCAGTTATGAGGAAGTTTTGATCTAGTTTTATAGTGTTGCTTCATTGCTAGAGTAATCCTTAAAGAAGTTTCATCATCCTTCAGAAATTCTGAGTTTTTCAGATATTGTTCCAGCTGCCTGCAAAGGTACATATAGCAAGGTTTATAAAAGGTGGCAAAGGCAGCCATATATTCATACTCAACATGCTACCTAGATTCTGTGTAACTTTTACCCTGAGCAATTTGTGGCTAATATCTGCAGTGCTATGTCCTGCCAGTTTGTGTTGAATTTGGTTATCTCAAAACCTTGCATCACATGGCAAAAGCTTCATCTTTTGGTGTCTGTAGTCTTAGCATTAGAACACGTATCAGTCTCTTCACTGCAGCTGGCTGCCTGTCCATGACTGCCCCATGTGGGATCAGTTACACACTGAGGGTTAGATACACAGATATGAAGAGAACTCAGAGGACCACAGAGAGAACAGCCATTTAACATTTAACAGCTCATTTAAAAACCAAATAAAAATGCCATGGAAATGGTAAATGCAGGTTGACATTTCCATGAATATTTTTCAAATCAATTCAATGAAAGAGTTGAGGAGAGAGGTTTGGAAGAGAGGCTGTCAAACCACAGCTTTTCCACCGGCTTTTTCACAGCACATTACGTAAGTTGTGTTTGTTTGTGTTTTCCAAAGAAATGGTTAGTGTTCAGTTTTGGAACAGGGAGATTATAAAGTAGTTTTGGAGGAAGGCAGCAGCTACTGAGCCCTTAGCTCTCTTGCTCATTCTTTATGCATTTGGTGGTTGCTTTTCTGAATACTGAGTACAGCATTTTTCATTAATGGACCACACATTTTATTGGTCAGCCTCCGTTCACAGGCATACATACAGTTCCTTCTCCATCTCTGGTTTGGTTCTGAGGCACAAGGGGCTGTGGTCAGCCAGACATCAGTGATGGGTTCAGTCTTAGATAGTTACCTTCCTACTTGATTTTGCACTTCACAGAGAACAAGTGGCTGGCCCAGTAGTTTGCCTCAGCCTCACCAGACACCTGAAGTAGCTGGAACTGCAGTAAGAGCTCTGCTATAAGAGCAGCCATGGAGGTCAGTCTCTGACAGATACCTGTATTGTAGACATCAGATTAAATGATTCCACCCTAGAGTTCGTTAGTTCAACTTTTGAAAGACTCGAATTTAATTAAGAAAACTCAGGCCTTTGCTGAGCCCCTCATGTTGTAGTCTGTCCGTGAAGCAGCTCGAGCCTCTGTGCCTGTGAGTCACTTGTGAAGCCTCAGGTGATCTTTTACTGACTTGACTTTGATTTACCCAAGTCAGATGTGCAGCACGTGTCCTTCCAAATCATCACAGGAGCATAAGAATTTGCTCTGGAATAAGCTGCATTTTACATACCTTAAAGTTGGAGGTCGCTCCGTTACTGGGTTCAGATATCTATTTTGCTATTTCATAACCAGAGATAAGTAACAACTGTGAGCTCTGGAAGGTTTACACCTATACCGAAGTCTGGGCTCTTGCTGAAATGAATTCAAATTGCCGGCTGAAAGATCAAGCTGTAAAATACAGACAACTTTTCTATTTGCCATTATTTTTTTATACTTCCAGGATTTTCTGATTTAGTTGGAAATGAAAGAATCTGTGTCCTTTTAGTACATCAGCTTTCGGTGCAAGACAAAGCCAGGAAATGCAGAGACAAGTAAAGCTAAAGTAAAACTACCAGTACCATTGTTACTAATTGGTATCCTTGTTAGCAAGCTCAGCAGAGATGCCAGAAAGGGGATGTATGTGTACAAAGACACAGTAGCAGACTTGAGCCCATAATTTACAATGAATAATTTATTCAATTAATTTAGCTTGCTTTTCTTCTCAGCAAAACAGATTACAATTTCCTTAAATTTATACATTACTCAAAAGTGTTCAATAAAAAATACTTTTTGTTTTCACTGTATGGACTGATTACAAACATTGTAGCATTGAACTGGGTTGTTAAGTTGGGATTTTTGGAGAACTCAAATAGCACACTTTCTTTCGCTTTTCTTTTCTTTTCTCCTCCCACTAATTGGATGGACAAGCACACACTTATGGCTCACACAGTTACCCATGGGAATTTAATAGATCCTGTCAGCAGGTATTCAACATTCACAACTCTAAAGTTGCTTTCTAAGAGCATTATTTTGGACAGGAAAGGTCAAAAGCAGTAGAGACCTGGCCCACTGATTCTAAGGGTAGCTCTGGCTGTGCATTACAAATGGAGCAGATGCTAATTCTTTAAATGACTACAAAATCAGTAGACATTCTGTTTAGGGCTGTAGGTGTGTAAGTGACTGGCATGGAAGTGCAGTTGCCTGTGTTGCCCTTATTTGTGGAGTATTTTCACCATGGCATTTTTGTTCACTCTCTCTTACCAGGCTATTTTTTCCCCTTTCTAAGTTGACAAATGTTTTCTTTCTGAATGTCCATGAAGATTAGAGTTATTTTAAGGTTTGTTTAAAATTTAAGTCTGACACTAACAAGATAGCATCTGCCACACCCTAGCTGCAAGTTTCACTTGCATGAAAAGCTAAATGCCAATCATAGTCATATTGAACAGCATTTACCTTTTAATTCTCATATTGAATGAGGAAAAAAAAGAATGAGGAAAGGAGAAGATGAAGAAGTTAGTGTTGTTTATCCCAGAATTCTTAGGCGCAGCTGTATTCATACTGCAGCACAGGCTGCACTAGTGGTGCAGTTGCAAACCTCAAAATTCCCATGCATGATGCTGATACTCATGAGGAATAAGACCTGTGAACAGTGGCACAGCAGGTGGTGCTGGGCCCTGGGCCCTCTGCTTCTCCTTCCCACAGCTGCTCACACAGTGTTTTTGGCTGTGGATTTGTGGTGAACAGGAAAGTCTCTATGGCAGGATTTGAGCAGACCCCAAACCCTCCAATCCTATATGTGCCTTCCTGAAGAAAGATGCCTCTCCTCCTTCTGCTGTGTTTGCAGCTTTGCCCTGGGGCCAGTTAGAGCCCAGCTGGGTGGGGGAGCCACACTCTGCTGCATGCAGCATGCTCCCAGCTATGCCAATTAGCAGCAATATCAGGCTCTTGATGTCCAACCGGTACAGCATCATTCTGCAGCCCAGCAGGCAAGCAGCATTTGCAGCCATGGCAATAATAACAGCTGGGCCATTACACACAAAACTGACAAGTCTGTAACTGTTTACTGTGATTTTTAAGCAAATTCTTTCTCACTGTATTGAGGGCTCTTTTTCTGTGTGTGTGGTTTGCATTCTATCTTCCAGAATAGGTATATTCTTCACAACAGTGAGTATCAGATCTGTATTGTAGAATAACTGGAAGGTGCTTTTTTGTTTACGCTCAGTCATAAGGGTTTGCTCAAAGTGATTCTTTCACAGGCTGTTCTTGGCCAGCCGAGGAACTGAAATGTATGCTATGAGTTGTGTTTAGTAAAAGCAATTGGAAATTCAGATCTTGGCTCTGCACAGTGAACTGTGTGCAGGCAATGCAGCAGACAGGTGATCAATCTCAGTGAATACTTGTGAATAATGAATACTTTTTTAGGAGACTTGTGGCCTCTTCATGGACGTCCTGCAAGAATCATCAGACATGGTTTTGAGAACATTTTGCATGCATGTGCCTAGAACTAAAAGTAGATCTTGGCTTAAATAATGAGATCTTCAAAGCAGATTAATGCCTCTTTGCCTGGAGCTCTGCAGAAAAGATCACCTTTATGTCTTCCACCCTGTAGTTTTTTAAGTGAATGTCAGGCACAGATGTGTAAAATAATGAATAGTCGTCCTACTCAAACATTTGATTATCAAATGTAACAGCATTTGATAAATGCAAACACCAAATGTAAGAACAAAGGGAAGGGGCCATGAGCTGGAGGCCACCAGTAGTCATATCAAAGTCTTGATTGACTTCTGGGTTTTATTAAAGAGAACAAAATACATAAATAAGGCTATACAAATGAACTTGTAGGACTTACCTGGAAGAGCTAGATAGAGTTCTTAAGTAGTCTCTGTTGGACAGGGGACTATTTAAGGATATTCTGCCCAAGGATAGCTTGTGGTTTTTTGTTTGGGGTTTTTTTTCCTTCATTTTTTTCTCCCCTTAAAGAATGTTCTGAGCACTTGAAAACATGCCTGTAATGGAAGTATTTCCTAAACAATAATTGATGGGGCTTGTCTTGCGATGCTGCAATATTCTGTGGCCTGAATTTCTGGTCATACGTCGTGGCTGCTACTGGGAGGCAGATGGCAATCAAATCAGGTAGCAGAGCTGGCTTCACACATGCAAGAGTCACTGGTCCTAGCTTTTCTTCCTTTTACCTTTCCATCTTTGATTCCAGACTGAAAAGTTACCAGACTGTGCAGGAATGGTGTCATTTTCACTTCATGTTTTTGTAATTTTTCTCTCAAGTGTGGTATGAGTTCTGTTCCTTATTTAACAAAAAAAAAGGAAAAAATCTGAATTTATTCTGTTTCCATATGAGTTCATGATAGATATAAGGAGCAAAGAAAAATGTGAC
Organism: Melopsittacus undulatus; assembly: GCF_012275295.1. Taxonomy (NCBI): domain Eukaryota; kingdom Metazoa; phylum Chordata; class Aves; order Psittaciformes; family Psittaculidae; genus Melopsittacus; species Melopsittacus undulatus. Next base: position 291,761 of record NC_047532.1, read on the forward strand.
TGCAGGAGAGAGTTGTGTCATTTTACCTGTGCGTGTCATGGATTTAGATGTGACATTTTTGGACTGTTCATCCAGCAATGCACAATATATCAGGAGATGTGGGGTAATTCCTGATCATTGTACTACTTCTGCAAGTATCTAACTCAGCTGGGCTGTGTGCTGCAGTTAAAACAGTCTTGTACTTTGCCAAATGAGTCTAAGTGCCTGCAGCATGTGGTGGGTAGTAAATGAAGGATTAAAGACTTGTACGCAAGGAAGTAATTGCAGTTACACAAAGTAAAGCACCTAGCAAAGGATCTTCCAGCACACTTGAAGTATTATATTCTCCCAGGGAATTAGTGCAAAAGAGCTTATTTGTTGAGAATTCCTGTTGTTCCTAATACCTTCCCCATGTTCACAGACCTGAGCCAAAGTCCATTGAAATCTTTCCAAGGGTAGAATGGGAATGCTGGGAACATTTCCAAGTTCACGTGGGACATCTTTTCACCCTTTTCTTCTCTGCAGTTCATGAGTTTTCTGTGACTCTCAGTTAAGTTGTTAAAATAGTGGCCTCGGATTAAAGAACAAAAAAGATGCAAGCAATTGGGGGTGAGAACCCTGTGAAATCTTTGGGAGTTTTAGAGCATGGACATGGGATTCGTGCATCCATGTTAAATCACATTATTGGAGTCTTGACTTGGAATTAATAATATTTTGGACAAGTGACTTGAACAAAACAAGCTCTATTCATGCATTTGATTGTTTGTGTGTTCCCATTTCTGCTACAGGGAGTTCAGAGCGTTCCCTCTGAAGCTCAAAATGCACAAGTAGCATTATCAGTAACGGGTGTTTGAACAGTTTCAGAGTTGCTTTATTTCCTCTGCTCAAATGTATTTACAAGAAGCATCTATTTTTGCTTCAGTCTTCTCATTCCAGCTTCCTTGCCAGTCACATGTACATGTGTAACAAAAATGCCTCCCTCATCCCCTGAGTGGTACCATATGCTGACAAAACCGAATTAAATTCACGAGCCAGATTTCATTGGCTATTTGCCCTCCACTTTAAAGGTGATTTGTTAATACATAATCCTCAATGTCACTACTTTCTATCTGCTCCACCTCTCCCAAGGTAGCTAGTAAGCACAAAACTTAGCTCTCAACCCAGAGGGCAGCCTCAGGTTAACTGTTTGCAACAACTGCATGATTCCTAAGTTAATTACCAGACAAAATCTCACAGATTGCTGCAAAAAATATCTTTTCCCAGGCGCATTTTTCTTCTTCTCATTTGCCCCTGCTCATTTTCCTCTGTAAACAGCCTGCAATTGCTCTTTGCAAACCAGACCATGCTGCTCTTTTAGGGGCTTTCAGGCACAAATGCCCAGACCCAGGAGGAGTTGACATTTAAAAGGTCTTGACATCGTTCAGGGGATTTCACTCAGTGTTGGACAAGTGCAAGCACACGCAATAATGGAGCCATTGTGCCCTGCCGGTTCGATGTTAGCTCTGTTTCACATCACCGCAGCCCCCCTGCCTGACAGCATGGCTTAAAAGGTCACGGGTTCAGTGCTGGTATTATTTAGGCTGAGGCCTGCTATGACTTAATAGAGAAAAGAAATGTTCATCAATAGAACACAAATGTGTGGGCTGAAGGAAAAACAGTAATTGAAATGAGGCTGGTCCCAGGTTCTAACCGTGTGCAGATTGCTTGTGCAGTGGATGCTTTTCGCAGTCATTCCTCATAAGTTTGCTTGGTAACACATTCCCATGGACTGGTCAGTAGAGCAAATTGCAGCTAGAGCTTGCTCTATCCTCTCTTCCCCAGCTCTTCTGCACTCCTTCCTTTCACACCAGTTTGGCTTCACTTCCTATCTGACTGCTTGCTTTGTCTCCTCAGTCTTTCACACTGCCCCTCATGGCTGGAACAGCTTCTCCCTTCCTACATGCCAAATTCCTTTTCTCCTCACAAAATGTCTGAAGATGTGGGTACTTAGCAGAGCATTCAGCTGTTCTGCTGCTAGCACCGTGCTTGTCTGTGTCTGGCAGTGGTATCTGGCACTTGCCTTGTAAGTTTGGTAGGTAGAGAAGCTTTCATTTCTTCATCTTGCCCTGCAAAAAGATCTCTATACCTTATTACAAAGGACATTCACAAAATGTTTGCTCTTCCTCAGCACCTGATTTAAGAGGACTACTTATTTAATTTGTAATTAAGAAGCCTAGAATCTGCCTCTAACACATGAAACAGCAGCTGCTGTGTCCTATATGGTAACAACTTGGCAGTCCTGGGGCAAAGGTTGGACTTGATGATTTTATAGGTCCTTTCCAACCTTGATGATTCTATGATTCAAAAGCCTCACATTAAAAAAGCTCCAAACCTTTACCTCCTGAAGTGCTCCGAGGCAGGTGAGGCAGTGTTAGTTAGCTCTAGCAGTCTGACAGGCTTAGAAAGATCATTATCTGTCTCTTCCAACCTTTTCATTTTAGGTCTTCTTGATTTGTCATTTCCAAGACTAAAAGCTCTTCAGTCTTGCATCCCAGCACTGATGCTTGCTAAGAGCCATCATAGCAATCTCTTGTGAGAAACAGAGTATAGAAAAATAACTGATACTTGTGGTGTTGGATGCATGTTAGTTACCCCACCTGCCATCAAGTACTTCTTTATTCACAACATTGGCACTACAAAGCTTCCCATGACATCTAGAGAGGCATGAGCTCAGAACTCAAATCAGTAGGCTAAGAGTATTCAAAGAGGAGGCATGGTACATAAATCCAGGCTCAGAGAAATCAAAGCTTCTGCAGTTTCAAGTAGGAGCCTGACATTCAGTTGCCTGTATTGCAGCTTATGACAGAAACAGTGCAAATAGCTGTATTACAAGACAAACAGAAGGGAAACATAAATAGTAAGCGCTGCAGTGGACTTGCATGTGTTGCTTTAGAAATAAAAAAATAGCTGTGCCACTTGTTTGCATCTACCAGTTTTCTGAAGGCATTTCCCACCTTTTTTATGTCACTGATGATAACCACGGTGAAGGTATGGGTGGGTTTGACAGGTGTAAAAGATGTAGTGGCAATGCCCTACAGATACTAAGATACCATGTCATGGTAGATTGTAATCAATGGTGTTTTGGAGGTTGTGTCTAGGAACTGCTGAAGGTTTGAACTAAGACATAAGCATCCCTGGGGTTCACCAACTTGACCTAAGCATTCTTATCACTTGTCAGGCTCAGATCTTTACCTCGATGTTTCTGCAGTTTGTGCTTCTACTGTTTCTAGCAGCTTGTGTTGGAGGATAAGAGAGGATGTGAGAAATAGCAACACTGGAAGGCTTAGAATATGCCTTAGTTAATTTTGCTTTTTCTGGACAGCAAGACCTTCTTTTGTGATATAGGAAACAAAAGTTAACATGGAAATGGCCCAAAATCTTTTGTGGGGATTTGTTCTTCATCCTAGCATGTTCTCCAAAGGATAACACCACTGTGTGCAGGCAAGCACCGCTGGATTGCTTCCAGCTCTTTACCTCTCCTCACCACCCACAGCTGGAGCTAGTAGGCAGGCTGTGCAGCAGGTGCACTAAGCTGGATCTGGGTTTGAATCAGGCTGCTTTCCTTTTAACGAATCTTGTTAGTGAAGTGTTTTATTTGATCCTTTCATGAGGAGGAACACTCGACTTGTTATGAAGCAACATGTCATTAATCCATCTAATCACTGGAACCTGCTTGCTCAAAGAAGAATACATGGGGATAGTTAGAATAGCAGCAGCATATATAGCTTGCTGTTTGAGTGTGTACACACACATATGAGGGCCTTTAACAGCCCTGCTATGGAAACTGAGTGGCATCTGAGCTACGTCTCCATTTTCCTCAGGCTAATTTATCAGGTGTACTACACAGGGTGTTTCTTCTGTGGTTGTGCAGCACTCCAGGGTGTAACAGCCAGGCTTGGCTTAGACTCTGTCACTTAAGGATCACTGAGCACGTTAAAATGTTAACTGAATTTTGCAGCACCATTTGCAAGGTTGGGTTGTTGTTGGTGTTGTAACTTTTCCTTTTTAAATGAGTACATAGGCTGAGATTAAGAAATTTACTAGGGGTCATGTAAGGAATCACTGAGGGGGAAAAAACCCCAGTCTTGTCTTTGAACCCTTTCTGTAACTACTAAGCATATCCTATTTGCAATATAGGCAGAATGGGGAGATTCAGGCATGACAAGCTATGTAGTAATTTAAAAACACAGAAAAAGACAACAGAAAATCTGAAGAGAAGACAAGCCCCACCTGTTGAAGATCCCCTTCTTTTGGTTCTTCTAAGGTTTAACCTAAATCCATTTAGTTTCATTAAGTAATTTGGCTAAATTAATTACTGACCTAAATATTGATTCCAGAATTGTAAAGTTACCTTGAGGGTAATTTTAACCTGATTCATGTCTATATTTGAACAAATATTGGCTGCAGTACTCTTATAGAAAGCAAGTATAAGTGTTAAAGAACTGTTTCTAGATTATGCTATTACAAGAGCAGGTTTTGAAGCAATTTTTGTAAAATACTGTAGTTTTGAGGACAGAGCCTCTTTTGTTAGGCAAAATTCCTATTATCTTTAATAGGACTTTTGACTGAGGAAAGATTAATGGGCATCACAGGATTCTGTGGGCTTTGTTTGTTAAAGTTGAAAGATTTTTCATCAGCAACTATGATGCTCATCACCTTTGGGTTCATTATTTCTTTCTCTTTCCTTTTTTTTTCAGTTGAGTTGATAGAATTACCTGAGTCTGACTCTCCTGTCGATTTTGGTACTGACAGAGATAAATTAATATCTAAGAGAAAAAAGAGCAAGGAACCTAACTCATTTCTGCTTTTCTCTAAACTCTGAAGTATTATATTGTGTCATTGTTGGTATTACTGTAAAACTAGTGGGGGAAAAAAAGGAAACAAAACCCCCCAAAAATCCAAACATTAAGGTACTCAACTATTAGAATGAATCAGGTCCCCATAAAAAGAGAATTCATTAAACTGCAGCTGTTCCATTCCACCAGAAACAGAACTCTTTCCATCCATTTCAGTATTACCTCTTGCAGCATTAAGATCCTTGTCATCAAGAGGACAGATTATCCCAAAACTAGTTGAACTTAGCCATGGATTTCCATTGTTAGTGTTCTTGCAAATGTAGTAGACCCCATCCTGGGTGGGTCTGGGTGTCCACAGTGTCCTAAGCCAGGCAAGAAGTTGTGCTCACATGAGTTCCTAGTCAGCTCTTTCTCTTCTGCTTGTGGTGAGATACAACCTTCTTTGCCTGTGGCTCACATGTGATGCTGGCCAGCCTGTGTACTGGTGCTTTCCTGTCTGGTAGTGGAAATCAGTCTTGACATTGCTGAGATCTTCCTTACAATCCCCTATTCCCAAAGAGATTAGGTATTTTTCCCAACAGGAATTAAGTGCTTACAGTGCTGCTCAAGAGAATGAAAGCAAACTTACATGAATGTTATGACTCACGGACTGTATATTCATGAAATTAAGATCATGAGGTAGTTTATCACTAGTTCCAGCTAGAGCAAGTGCTTGTCTTTTCCGTGACCTTTGATATGCAAATAAAAATTTCAGGCTTTAGAAATACACCTTAATATAAAAATGGATGTATATGTATCAGTCCTGAAGTTTATGCTCATTTTTAGTTATGAGAATTTATCTGTAGATAAACTCCACCTAATTTACAAGCTTAACTACTTCTGATGTATGTGCTTATAGATGTTGAACTCAACAAAATGGTATGTGTGTTTTTGGAGGGACCGTATACTCTTGCAGACCTACAACACATGGTGTTTTAGCTGCACACACCATACCTTCTCTGTTCAAAGAACCTTCCCAGTAACCATTATATAGCTATTTATCACAGATACCTCCAAAAGCACTTCACAATTGTTGGAGTGTGTATGTATTTCCTGAGCTTTTTCATGTTCAATGAGTGACAAGCAAACAGTGAAGCTTGGTTTCCTCAAAGGTGTCAGAATCACACAAAATATTCTGCTCAGTCCACTGGGTATCCATCCTCTGAGTTTAAGAAGTAAGAAATGATAATAATAAAGAAAAGGAGTGTTAGGTTGTGGCATGGCAACCTTCCAAGTGGTTATGATAAACCAGCATTGTTCGCTGCTTGGGAAGTTAAACAGAATTATGCATTGTTCTGAAGCAGCTGGGGAGCAGATCTCCAGGCTGTTTCTTACAACAGTATTTTAAGGAGGTATAATACAATCTAGTATCACTTTTAATTAAATTAAACTAAAAGCAAAAGGCACATACTCGCTAATTTTCAGAGCTGCAGCTGGAAAGTAAACATTGCCAAGGTGAGGGCTTTGTGGGAACAGTGTTTTTGTAAGGGAGAAATATTTTGTCTCAATATTTTTTCATTATAACACAGACACAAAATACTTTTGAATTAAGTACTTGAAAGAACTGAGTTATTGTTACCGTACATTCACTTCACAATTGTTCACTGTCTTTGTTTCTCATTGTGGGCAATGAATTGCGAAGACGTCAGTGCAATGCCATCACATGGAAAAGAATACCTCTGAGAAACCTTGGGGTAAAAGCTCGTACTTTTAGCATATTTTCAGCATGCTCCTGAGTAAAATGCAGTTTGAAGGATGAATGTCAATATTCATTTAGATTATTTTGGGGCTGAAATTTGTGGTTGAGCTTTCCAGAGGATGAGAGCACAGCACTTGGTGAGCCAGGTCCTGTCAGGAATCCCATATAAGGCACTTAGTCATAGCATTTTGTGGGAGGCACAAGAATCTGGGTGAATTCTGGACATTTTAGTATATGCAAGTTATATATATACATTTCACACATGCTGTTTAAGTTCAGTTTTGCAAAGGAAAGTATCCCTTGAAATAAACTGTATCTCTTTTGTCACCACCCTTCAGTTGCATCAGGATGCAAACCAGTTGCTATAGAGACATTTTACTTGAAATGGAGGAATGGAAAATAAAAGCAACATAAGAACTGGAAGCTGGTGAGCTCTTTTTAGGTAGCAGGAGCTCAGTGGCAGTCCATTGAATAGCCCAAAATATGTGAGGAGGCCACTAACCTTCCTGCCTGTTGTGGAGCTTTCATCCTGCCTTTCTGCATGTAGAGGACATCCTGTGGCTCTGACTTGTAGTAGTGAGAGCTAACTAGCTAATGAACAGTAGCAGGTGAAGAGAGAACAAGTACTGCTCCAGAACCCTAGTCATACTTTTGGCTGGTAGGGATGCTGATCATTTTGCTGTGGTTAGAAAACAGAACGTATTTTCAAGCTCTTATCAGAATAAGGGGTGTAGGTCTTAAGTGCCTTTTGGAAAGGGATGAGTGCAGGAGGGAATTTCCTGCACCTTTGGCATCTGAATCCCCTTCTTAGCTAACATTATTGGAAAGATACAGACACTTGAACTCTTGATATTTTCTCTGAGTCTGCCTTCCTTTTTGTACAAACTGGGACTAATCCAAAGTCTTCCCAAGGTGATACAGAGTATCACCGTAGCAGCTTCAGTGGGCTTTAGGGCAAGGTATATGTGTGTCTTAGATTGTTTGTGTGCATTAGGTATTATTTTGTTCCGTAACATCCAGTGTTCATTAGTGACTGTTAGTGTTCTGCTGGGGAGGGGGGAGGGGGGGTTGGTTTTATTTCTGTTTTAAAGATATATTCAGGAGACATTTTCCAACTTTGCATGAAAGGAAGCTGATCCATTTTCATATTTAAATGTATAACATTCTTACATATTAGGTTACGTCTTGGGGATCCTTTGATTTCTATTCCCTCTTTTTCCAAGCTCCTATGCGGTGTTCATCAGTTTCTAACTTGACAATTACACCTTGAATTATTCCCACTCCAAATGTTAGCTACAGAATGAATTAGTATGATCAACATTGCAAAGTTGTCTTCCATTCTTCTCTCCTTTGCATATTTCATTGTTGTAACTCTAAGGATTCATATTGGCCCCACTTAAAGCTCTCTGGTGTGGCAAGAATCAGGTATGAATGCAAAAACATAAAAGTTTTGTTGAGGAGGGAGGCAGAAAGTGTTTGCAGAGTTGTTCTCTAATTATATCTGTGGAAGTGAATCACTTAGTTTTGATTGCTGTCTGTAGAACTACGTATTTATGGACTGGCATACAAAACCGTAAGGCTCATTTGTACAACACTTATATTTCCCCTCAATAATAGGAACCAGCACTATTATTGACTTGATTATTTTTGCTTTGAAGTGCTTTTATTTCTCTCATTGCTTAGCTGCC